>NC_064638.1:51960549-52276664 GCF_023864345.2 Schistocerca serialis cubense
AAGTAACACCTTCTGTCCTTCTGAGTCCTTCAGTGTCTCTGTTTTATGCTAAGATCTGCCTGCAGTAGTCAATGGTGCCCAGTGGAAATGTACCATGTTTACAGATGACACCATCATTGTAACAGAATATCTGTCAAACACAATCTCCAATGACATTTCACCAAAATTCTGTAGCAGGTTTGTTAACTCCTTTCCTGCCAAGCTAAACACAATAAATTTTATGTAATTTACATAAAGTCATGAAAAGCCAGACAAACACTCAGTGACACTGAATAACCAGCACATAATCAGGTGATAGAAATATGTCCTGGGGGAACTCTTCCTTAATCAAACTATCATCTCCCTACTGAGCAGTGAAAATAATCATATATAGAATGAGTCCATCAACCTCCCATTGCAAGTAATTTAGCCAGCTGAGATAACTGACTACTGCTTCTCAACACTGATTTTCTCTAATGTATCGTGTTCCTGGAGACTGGATCCTTGGTGACAGAACTCAAAAATTCACGGGTGTGGCACTAAAAAAAAGAATTACATACACTGTCTCTGCTGCAGAGAGATGCTATGTATGCTGCTGTAAACATTTTTGATCTCCTTGCCACTGAGCTCAAACTCTTATGGAATAGTAAATCTCTTTTAAAAACTAAATGTCCTGACTTTACCTTGAATCAATATGTTGTACAATATGTTTATAAACAAGTTATCCAACGTAAAATATATTTTTATTAACCTTTTTTCAGTTACTTGTTACTATTTCAGGGGTCAATGCAGCGTCACAAGCACACATGTCAACCTCAAAGGACCCTACATGTGATCCCTGAGTGGCACTAAAAAAGAAACACAAGTGGCTGATCTCCCAACTACATGAGAAGTACATACCAGTCAGGGAACGAATGACTCATCATCACATCAAGAGCTCTTTACCAGGGCCAAAGATCTACAGAAGTGGGACCAAGTAATAAAACACGTCAACTGAACATTGAAGCATTAGTTGCACCAAAAGCCAAATTCTAGGAAAGATACTGTTTAAGCACGATATCAACATGGTTGTCCAAAAATGATCTCCGTTATTTGTATGTCTTCAGCTACGTGCAAGGGTAAAGTGGGTAGGAAGTGGTGTCGTCGTTACAAAGTACCACTGTACCTAATGAAGGGAAAAGTACCTGTACATCTTCAAATCTAATATCCCTTACAGCACCAATGCGCAAGAGCATGTGGCAAAGGTCAGTAGAGGTTGTGGGTGAGTGTTAGTGTGAACTGGAGAGGATGAAATCCACCGGCAATTCACTCACTGCGATAAAGCATCAAATGGAATAAATAAAGAGTTTCTACTGCATGAGATTAATGCAGCATTAACTGAAGTACAGACTAACTTTGATAATGCACCTCAAATAATTGTAGATAATGGAACTTTCATGACAATCAAAAGAGGGCACAGGATGTATGCCTTGGTTGGGTTCAAACAGTTCAAACATCTATTTCAGAGACATTAAACCAAATAGGGCAAAATATACACATGTGTTAGACACATGAAATGTTAAGCACATATATGTGTCATTTGTGTAATCAAAAATTACTCTAAAGGTGAAGAATTTTAAACCATTTTCTTAAAGTTTGGTTTTGTGCAAAACAACGGGATTAAAAATCAAAAATTCCAACATATGCCAGAGACAGAGTGCAAAAATAATGGCCAGAATTTCCACAGGCACAAGGCATAACATGAGAAGTTGTGATTCAGTAAACTAAATGAAGTTTTGGAAACGGGCTGCTCCGAAACTGAAGTTGTTGGAAATGGGTCACAAGTCACAACGAACACTACCAAGTGCAAACCTGTCACTGAAGTGAAAGAAGATTTATAGAGGGAGGTAAAAATAGATTGATAAATACATTTTAATGCCTTTCATGGAAGTCCAAATATGCTGGATTATGGTCGCAACATCTATTTTGGTGAGGAGGACGGGAGCTTTTACAGAAATCTACCTCCATGCATTTTCAGTATTTCCTGTTAACAATTTGCGTATTGCCACTGCTTTAAAAAAATTGAAGTGAACACATTAAGGATAAAGGGTACTTAAAAAATTTCGATTTTTCCACAATATATACAATATATATATAGGGTTTAAAATGAAAAATTACCAATATATAGCAAATTTCAAAGTTACAGTAATGTATGAAGTCATGCCTACTTTATTTCTGTTGCAGAAACCAGTATTATTTCGAAAAGAACTGATAACTTTCCGTTTCCAGTGATGATACATTGTATATGTTGTAACAGTGCAGGTTTCTAGTGTCCATAAATGATTATCTTTGCTAGTATTTACTTTTGTTTTGCTGAAGCAATTTGTTCATGTGTTACTGAATGTTTGTTGCCCAAGTACTACATATATTTGTGGAAGTATATATCATTTAGTGTGCAATAAATGCAAACTATGCCATGCATCAAGAAATTCAATAAAAGGAAATTCCATGGTAACCAGTTCACAAGCAAACGAAGCCACACTATTGAAAGTAACGTACGTATCATCTCCCGCCAATCCTACTGCTGATTCAAATTTTTGTGTTAACGGTGACACTGTTTGTAGTGGATTTGTTGTTGTTGATGTGGGCACCTTATCTGCTTTGATAAAGGAAGTGGTGAAATGTAAGCAATGTGATGGTATAGGCTGTCTGGAAATAACTGAACAACAAACTAGCAGGAAGGGTTTAGCATCAAAAGTAGTTTTTCTGTGTAGATCCTGCAATAAATCTCGAAAATGACTTCAAACATTGTGCGTAATTCAATGTGATTTTGAAGTTGGTGTATGCATGTGTGCAATACGAAAAGGGAAAAAGGCTATCATGTGTTTTGTAGTTTGATGGACCTTCCCCCTCCTCGCACTAGGAATAACAAGTACATAAAACATTTTTAGGTGCCTTGACTGTTGTGTCGAATGCATCTATGAAATGTGCAGTAGAAGAAACTGTAAATATTATTGGAACCAGGGACATTGTTGTTGCATTTGATGGAACATAAAAACATAGAGGACAAGTGGTACTTCTCTAGAGAATGGAAAAGTTGTTGATGTTGAGTGCTTATCTAAGTACTGCCATACCTGCCATGGTAACACTGGAGGACATATTGAACATCAGTGTTCTAAGAATTATGATGGTTACACAGGAGGTATGGAGGAGTGTGGTGGAGCTCTTAAAATATTTCTGAGGTCGATTCCCATTTATAATGTTATATACATGAAGTACCTAGGCAATGGGGACTCTAAAGCTTTCAATAAAATTAATGAGTTCAATGTTTATGGTGATACCTTGGTAAAGAAACTTGAGTGTTGTAGACATGTACAAAAGAGGATGGGTGCTAGATTGAGGAAGCTACAAAGAGAAATGACAGGAAACTTGTTATCAGATGGATGATCTCTGTCTGGCTGAGGCAGATCAACAGAAACTGGAATAGACCTACTTCAGAGTTACTATGGACGGGCTATTATATGAACTGCACCTCTTTTTTTTTTTTTTTTTTTGTCGTTTTAGGGCACACAACTACAATGGTCATTAGCGCCCATACTAAGTTAGGAATGCACCGCGAGGCACAAGGTTAAAACAGCAACTAAAAGGGACAACACTATATAGGACGTAGTAACAGCCATAGGATTAAAAGAAACAGCATAATCAAATGTCCTTGGACAGGTTTGTCAAGTTGATAAAACAAAGAATGCGAGCAGCTGCTCCTGGGTCATCTGCTAAAATGGCATCCAGAGTACATGGCAGGCCAAGATCAAGATGCAGAGTATTAAAATCGGGACAGGACGTTAAAATGTGGTGGACCGTCACCAACTGCCCACATGGGCAGAACGGTGCCGGCGCAGCCGTCAGCAGATGGCGATGGCTGAATCAGCAGTGTCCGATTCGTAACTGAGCCAAAACGACCTCCTCCCACCGAGAAGGGCGGGAGGAGGACGCCGCGCGGGAAGAGGTTTCAAGGCCCGAAGCTTGTTGTCCGTAAGTGCAGCCCAATCGGCATGCCACAGCGATAAAATGCGCCGACAAATGACCCTGCTGCAATCTGATGAAGGGACACAACAAGAAGCTGTCCGAGGCTGGAGGACTGCAGCCTTGGCCGCGGCATCTGCAGCTTCATTCCCAGGGATACCGACATGGCCAGGAACCCACATAAAGCTAACCGGAGAACCGTCGTCCACCAGCTGCTGAAGAGAGCATTGGATCCGGTACACGAAAGGGTGAACCGGATACAGATCACTGAGGCTCTGGATGGCCCTCAGGGAATTGGAGCAGATGACATAAGCAGAATGTCGGTGGCAGCAGATGTAAAGAACAGCTTGGTAGAGGGCAATGAGTTCAGCCGTGAAGACCAAACAATGGCCATGGAGCTGGTATTTGAAACTTAGTGCTCCGACAATAAAAGAACACCCGACTCCGTCATTGGTCTTAGAGCCATCTGTGTAAATGAAGGTCATATTAATGAACTTCGAACGAAGTTCGAGAAAACGGGAGTGGTGTACTGAACCAGGGGTAGCCTCCTTTGGGAGCGAGCTGAGGTCAAGGTGAACGTGAACCCGAGCCTGGAGCCATGGTGGCGTGTGGCTGTCGCCGACTCTAAAGGTTGCAGGGAGTGAAAAATCAAGGTGGTGAAGGAGGCGACGAAAGCGAACTCCAGGGGGTAGCAGGGCAGAGACATACAACCCATATTGATGGTCGTATGAAGAAGGAAACCTTTACCCGCAGGAGAAAGGTTCTTCAGCATCTGCATATGAATAGAATCTGGCCCTGGAGTGGAGGGCCATGACCGGGCAAGTGCATTTTCGAGTTCCCGCATGGTGAATGGGGCATTATAACTTTTACGATTAGAGGAGCAGAAGTTAGGTGGCCTAGCCTCCTCTGCCTGTTTGCGGGGGAGGAAGGCAGGGTGGTAATGAGTGGAGCTCGAAACCTCTGTGAAAAAGCGGCCGAAGGGATTGGAGACATCCTCAGGGGCCACAAGGACATCATTCGTGACCGTCAAGCCAGAAACTAGTGAGTGGACCTTAGTGCCAGATAGCCGGCACAAGCTACACCAGACAACAGAAGAAGGAGTAAAACTGTTGAAGGTGCTTGTGAAAGCAGCCCAGCTGGCTTTCTTGCTTTCTTTAATAATATGATGACACTGCACACGTAATCGTTTATAATTGATACAATTCGTCATTGTAGGGTGGCATTTAAAGGTGCGTAAAGCACGTCGATGAGCACGTAAAGCGCCTCTACATGCTGCGGTCCACCAGGGGACCGGTACGCGACGTGGAGGAGGAGAAGTAGTGTGAGGGATGGAATATTCAGCAGCAGTGAGAATGACTTCCGTGAGGTGTGCGACCTGACTATCGCAGCTTGTGAAGGTTTGATCCTGAAAGGTCACCCTTGAAGAGAAGAGCCCGCAGTCTGCTTTGGATATGTTCCAACTAGTTGAGCACGGAGAGGGGGTATGATGCAGGAGATGGATAACACACGGGAAGTGGTCACTCGAATATGTATCAGAAAATGCATACCACTCAAACCGGTGAGCAAGTTGGGTAGTACATATAAAGAAGTCTAAATGGGAATAGGTGTGAGATGTGTCCGAAAGAAAAGTAGGGGTGCCAGTGTTGAGGCAGACAAGATTGAGCTGGTTGAAAAGATCTGCCAACAGTGAGCCCCTCGGGCAGGATGCTGGAGAGCCCCAAAGGGGATGGTGGGCATTGAAGTCACCAGTTAACAAAAATGGTGCAGGAAGCTGAGCAATAATTTGCATCTTGTCTGCCGTGGTAAAGGCAGATGACGATGGAGTGTAAACAGTACAAATGGAAAATGTAAAAGTGGGGAAAGTAATTCGGACGGCAACTGCCTGCAGGCCGGTGTGCAATGTGATGGGATCGTAGTAAATATCATCCTGGACCAGCAACATAGCCTCTCCATCAGCCGGAATACTTGCCACAGGGGGTAGGTCAAAACGCACAGAGGTGTAGTGTGCCAAGGCAATTTGATCGCATGGGCGTAGCTTCATTTCCTGGAGGGCTGCGATGAGCGGACGGTGCAAGCAGAGCAGCAACTTCAAGTCCTCTCGGTTGGAGCAAATGCTGCGAATATTCCAGTGAATAAGTGCCATCGTGAGAAGAAAAGGAAGATGAAAGAAAGGGTCACCTCAAAGGCCACTGAGGGCCTGGCTTCGAGCGAGCACTGCCGCAGCCATCAGTAGGCGGACAGTCATCGTCCATTGGATCTATAGGTTCATCGGCCATCTTGTTAAGATGGCCAGGAGGGGGAGCTTGCTCTGCAAGTGAACGGCCAGATGTTCAGCTACCAGCAGTGTGACCAGGCAAAACAGATGACGGCCTGGGGCACAACTGCTGGGTGGCGCAGGGGAAGATATGCGACGTGGCGGAGAAGGAGAACTGTGCTTCCTATGAGCCTTCTTGGAAGGTCATTTAGTGGAAGTACTGGCCGATGGCTGGGAGTTCAAGGTACGTAGGAAGTCTGCACGGGATGGTTCCTTCTTGAAGGCCCGTGCATCTGACTTCTGGGTCTTCGTCTTGGCAGAAGCTGATGAAGGTGTTTGTGTCTGAGGGGTGACGGGAGGAAGAGGAGACGTCGACCGGGTGATCTTAGCACTGGCCGAACGGACGACCATAGTGCTGAAGGTCAGATCGCATGTCTGCGTCGCCACCTCCCTGGTAGTCCGAGGAGAGGTGAGGACAGTATTGTATATCCCTGCTGGGAGCAGCGTGGGCTTCCTACTAGCAAATAGCTTGCGAGCAGCCGAGGTGGACACTTTCTCTTTGACCTGAATTTCCTGTATACAGCGTTCTTCCTTGTAGATGGGGCAGTCACGGGAGGACGCTGTATGGTCACCCTGACAGTTCACACAATGAGGAGACGGAGGTGAACAGTCACCCTCATGGGCATCCCTGCCACAAGTGACACATTAAGCCACATTGGAACAAGACTGGTGAGTGTGATTAAAACAATGACACTGGTAGCAGCGCGTAGGTGTCGGGACATAGGGGCGAACAGAAATAACCTCGTAGCCCATTTTGATGTGCAACGGCGACTGAATACTAGGGAACGTGTACGGGAGTGTGGCCTGAAGCAGTTTTTGTGCCTGAAAGGCGCTCTCAGTTTCTAGTAACAAAGTACCGTTATGCAACCTGGTACAAGACTTGACAGATCCGGCTATGGCATCTACGCCCTTCTGGATAACGAAAGGGTTGACAGAGGAAAAATCCTTTCCGTCCTCAGATCGAGAAACTACGAGGAACTGTGGGGCAGGCGGTAATACTTTTGTCACCGGTGGCTGGTCAAGTTTCCGTTTTTGGGCAGAAGTCAAGAGAGAACAAGAAGAGAAATCCATTGCAGAGAAATCCCCCATGATTGCCAGCGTCTCCGATGGCGCGCTCCTTCATTGTGGGGACCCTCTCAGAGGGCACTCCCACCTTAGGTGAATGTTTACACCTCAGGTCACACCTCCTGAGAAACGGACGGAGGGACCAATCGGCATGGTCGGAAGGTGTCAGCTCAGGCAATCACCCCTCCCTGGGCCTGGCCTTTACCAGGGGATACGTGTGTGCCTTACTTGTCTACCCAGGGCAGGGAATTACCCGTTACTCCGTCACCGGATACGCGTGTGAATGCATGGGTCGGCCTTCAGGCATACACAGGGAGGAAGGAAGAAGAGGAAAAAGGAGGAACAGAGGGAGAGAAAGGACAGACTGTCTCTAACGCCGAGGCGGAGACCAGATAAGGCAAGGAGAAGAAGGCAAGGAGAAGAAGGCAAGGGAAAGAGTAAGTAAGACAGTGAGATGGAGAAGAACAATGAAAGGAGCCAACCAAAGAAAGGAAGAAACCAGAAGAAGTGAAAAACCAAAATGACCGCAAATATAGGTCATGGAACCGTCCGTCTCCGGACGCAGACGCTAACTACCCCCTTGAGGGGGAGGGACTCCTTTTAATCACCTCTTACGACAGGCAGGAATACCTCGGGCCTATTCTAACCCCCTGACATGCAGGGGGGATGTAGAACTGTGTTACCAATGAATCTCCACCTAAGCATGGAGGCTCTTTTCTATAAGAAGGATTCATCATGTTCATTTAGTTGGACTCCCTTCTCGCTGCACCTGTAAGATGCAGCCACTCAATAAAACGTTTATGTGACTGCAGAAATCTGGCAATGACTTTGAGCGCACAATTTACCACTAGCACTAACTAATGTTGCAGAAATCTGTGGTCCAATCTATATGAAAGTTCAGGATGTGGAACAGGTGCTTCTGGATGCCGTGATGACCAGAGGTTTCAGCCGATTACAAATGGTGTCTTATGTCGGTACTAACACTGAACTGATCCAAAGTGACACACAGAGCGTGTCTGCTTTTGGGCAGCTAGCTGATGTGATAGAGATTGCCAGTCTTGTTATTTGAATGTGGAGCTCACTATCAATAGCATCATGACAGAATTAACCATGGTCCTTCGAAACATACCATCAATTCAGCTCTGTATCAGGGGCTACAAAAGCCCTGCACCCAGTCTGCAGACTCCCTGGCTTGCACCTTATGGTGGTGTGTTTCCTGGGTTATGTTTAATATGTCAGGGGACCACTACACACAGAAGATGACTACTCGGATAGTGGGGGCCGTGAGGAGGTGACTGGCCGGCTTCTTACATTAAAGGGTCTCAGTAAGCTATAGAAAGGGTGACAGTTTAAAAGAGTTCAGGGCAAAAACAGGATGAAGGTAGTTTTAGATGCAGTTTGTATTGTAATTGTAAATTGTTGCTGCTGTGTTAGGAAAGATTCAGAGCTCCAATCACTAATAGAAAGCACTGAGGCTCCAATTATTTTAGGTATGCAAACATGGCTAAACCACAAGTAATTTCAGCAAAACTCTTACTGAACTGTGTTCATTAAGAATAGATTAAATACAGTCAGTTGTAGAATGTTTATTACTGTCAGTAGTAATTTACGTTGAAGAGAAATTTATGTAGACAGTTCTTGTGAATTAGTATGGATAGGTTGTGTTTGACAACTCAAAGAAAATTAATAATTACATAGCTCATTTTACCAACCACCTGAATGAGATGCTGAACAGCTCAAAGAAGTGTTCATTCATTACAAATAGGTACCCCAAGTCACACAATTACAGATGGTGTCAACTTAAATCTACCTTCCATATTTTGGCTAAAATACATGTCGGAAGTTGACTGTAGGTATGTCATCTGAGATTATACCCAAAGGTTTCTCAAAGTAGTATTTACATCAATAATTATTAGTTCAGATCCCCACTTTAAGTGTAAATTGTTGCAAAAGCATAATTGACTACCTAGCAACAAATAATCCTGAGCAAATAGGGAGCATTATGACAGATATATGGGTTAGTGTCTTCACTACATTGGCAACAAAATAAGCTTTACTTCAAACAACAAGCTTCTAAAGAAAACAATTGACCAATTGGCAACATGACAAGAAAGGAACTCTCACACAAAATTAATATAAAATTTCTATCTGTGTAGTAATATTTATAACACTTGTATCAAGTGGAATGATGTCTGTAATAGATATAAAGGAAATTGACTATTGAGCATCAGTTAGTCTACACTCAACACATGCCATCCATCTGCTCACTAAAAATCCAGAGTGTTTCACAATTCCTATTACAGAGAGGTTCCAGAGAAAACTTTATCCACCAGGTTTCATTAATAAACCCATGTCTGGAAATGTACAAAGTCCCTTCTACAACCCTTACACACCTGTAATAGGAATTCTGACATGCCCTTGGTACAGCAAGAGAAAACTGTAGTAATTTTACACCAGATTGCATAGTTTACATTAAATGTATGTAATACCAATGAAAATATCCCAAGAGCATATGGTATTTATGACTACATAAATAAATGACCAAAATAGTGACTTTATCATTTCTTTTATCCATGTAATTCTGAAATCATGATAGTATCTGGGAAACTGTTTGCTGAGGAGGTACTCTTTTGTGAGGAGGTACAGCAGTACCTAATATACTTTCAACAATGCTCAACCACAAAGTCCTGTCCTCATTTTCATTTCAGTCTTCTCCGAACATCTGGCACCTCCAAATTACTTTTCTGTCCATCAGGAATATCCAGCCTTTTGCACAATTTAACAGAAATTTAATAATGTTCCTCCACAGCATGGTCATCACTCCATTCTGATACAAGCATTGCTAAAGGTTTCTCTAGACACATTGTGGAGATCCAAAATAGTATCACAACTACTTCCTCCAAAGGTCCCGAGTTAGAGTCTCGGTCCGGCACACAGTTTTAATTTGCCAGGAAGTTTCAGAGCCTCAAAGTGTTGACAGTTCCTGTTGGATATGGATGTGTGGCAACAGTTATGAACTACCTTACATTACAGGACATGATTTTTTACAAAATAGGTATCTTGAACCTAGTGCATTGGAGGGATGATTGTTTCAATGCTCGTGGTGAGTTTGCCCAATTGGCATTCTGAAGCTGGACTGTATGTCCTTCTAATGGAAACTTTTTATCACCCATTATTTTGTATGTATTTAAGTATTTAGGTGTGTGTGTGTGTGTGTGTGTGTGTGTGTGTGTGTGTGTGTGTGTGTGTGTGTGTGTGTAAGAGGGAGTGAGGGAGGAAAAAAGAAAGAAAGAAAGAAAGAAAGAAAGAAAGAAAGAAAGAAAGGAAGGAAGGGAAGAAGATCCTCAAACACCGACGTGGAGGAAGGATAGTGGAAGGGGAATGGGGAAACAAAAAAAGAACGTAAAACAATGGAGAGACTCTCCTGATATCTGCCATGAAATATGCAGAACATTTTTTCCAGAAACATCCCAGACATGTTGCCAAAGGCAGGGGAAGAAGTATGGCAAGAGGATATACATGCAGCATGTAAGGCTTGGGCCTTATGGTAGCCAAGCATGAACTCACCAAAGAGCTGCGATCCCCCTGGATTAACTCTATTGAATAAGCATAACGTGTGTATCCAAATGGGAGCAAATGATGTGGAGCCCATCACATCAGTGGGTCACCATCCATCACCAAAGGCATCTGGGTGAGATCCATAAAGAAGAGGCCAGATTCACATTGGGAGTGGGAAGATAACACCCCCAGCAGCACTGGAGGCTTTTGTCCTGAGACTACTCCTACTCCTACTCCTACTCCTCCTCCTCCTCCTCCTCCTCCTCCTCCTCCTCCTCCTCCTCAGGATGAGGATGTCCGGGCACTGAGGTAGAGCAGCATCCTACAAGATCCATAATTGAAAGACAGTGGGAGGACTTTGAGGCACACAGACTGTGTGTCACATGGTCGTGGCGGCAGGCCTCTTGCCTGAGACACACCACAGGGGAAGGGTTCTGGGAGGGAGCCTCGTTACCAGCAGTTGCTGAAGAAGAGGGCCACTACTTCAGCTGGGTTTGGGGAGAGGAGAGAGGAGGGGATGACAAGTGGGGCTAAGGAAGAGGGAGGAGAGGAAAGGATATAACAGAGTCAAAAGTTGATGTCACTGACACAGAATGAAGGTGGTCAAATTTCTATCAAACCTCAGTGTAAGAAACAATCCAGCAACTTATACTCTTATCTCCATTTCTTTCATGTAAGGTGGGTAATTGGGTGGGCATGCAGACTGATAGTCATGATAACATGCGTAGCTGGTGGAACACAGGCTCCCCTCTTGAGGTGGGTGCCCTCAGTCACCACATGGATTATCTGCTGTACATAGGGGGATTGCCCAGAATGCAAGCATGCAAAGGACTTCAAGGGTGGGGAATGTACGGCTTCATATCACACCAGTAACACACAACTTTGACCTGCTCTGGGAGGGTATCTCCCTCAAATGCCAGAAGAAAGGTGGTTATTGGTGTATTTGTCCTTATGACCTTCCTGCACAAAATGAACGCCCTGTCATTCCAAATTGCCTCCGAGTTCCTTATCAGTCTGAAGGATAATGTCCATATGAGAAACAACTTTCTGTACCATATTCAGAGACTGCGAAGTTGTATTGGACACTGGGGCATCACGAAGATTATCACAAGCAGGAAGAGCTGCAGACTGAGCGGCAGTAGTAGTTTTGATCTACAGGGAACTCAACTGCACTGTACTGAGAAATTTGTTTGCCAATCTTGTCTCCAGTATTTCCTCAAAAGATAATGGCTTTGTGGTGGTGGATGTATCCTTGTCCATCCTAATACAGATCAGGTAGTGGGGAAAGTGTTTCACCACAACTCAGTGAACCTGGCCCCCCTACAGGGTGTAGCCAGGGAAGTGAATGCCACAGAGTGTTATGAAGCAGTGGTCAATGATCTTTTACCTCTTGAAGAGACAGCCACAGGAGAATGCCCAGAATTTTGGAGCTTGATGTGTTTCATATGGAAATCATCTGCCCTGATACCACCCTCTGATCAGGTGCCCTCCCCATGGGCACCAGCCAGGCACACAGTGGCCTTTGCTGGGAGTTTTGACGCTCCAGAATGACAAGCAACCACTCCTATGCATACATGTAGAGGCAAAAGCTCTGGTGACAGAAGTATGATCCCTGTGTTGTCAGGAGGCTCAGCCAGATGTGTACATAACAGCCCTACCACACAGACTGGCTGCACATACTGGTGACCTGTGGGGCGGAGATGGGCTGTGACGAGGAAGGAAGTGGAGAAGGAAGGGTGGGGAGGAATTCAGACTATAGACTCAAGGGAGGGAGTTCTTTCCCACATGTTTCACACTACAGACAGAAAATTCAGAATTCAAGGTCGAATTCCCAAAGAGGGACCAAAAATGCCAAAAAGGAACGATGAAAATTAAGGGGCAATTTAAATAAAACAAGGAATACAAGAATCAAGGTGAACAGCCAGATCAACATAAGTAAGAACACAGAGAGAACAGGCAAAGGTGTAGGGGAAGAAGCAAGGACAGGGAGAGAGGGGCACTGTGAAGGAAATGCAGCCCAGGGAGGAGGAAGGGGTAACAACAGCCCAGGGGCCCATGGGCACCATGCACGAACCCACAGAAGAATGTGTGCTCCCTGGAGAGGAGGGAGAAAATGTTTTCATATGATCCCGGCATAAGGCATTTATTTAGGATCAAGTCGGCTTCAGAAATTTATGATGTGATATTTTTCCATCAGCTTTGCAGATGAAGATGCTAGTTTAATATGCAATGATTCCACTTAGGCCATGACAAAATGGTTGTCTATAATTCATTTTCATCTTTAACACCGATAGTTTGACCAAAACTTCATGTCTAATATGATTAACATGCGATTTATAACATATTTGAAAAATCCATGGAGTAAACAATTTCATTATCGAAATTAACTCAGTGATGGTGCACAATCCATCATTTGTAATGTCCACTTATTGGCCTACACACTGAATTCGATGATTTTATTTCATCTGAATGCTGTAAATGTAACTGCGAAGGTCCACAATTAACTTCAAAACTACACTTACATTTTATTGAAAGTGATTGGTTACACACTTCCTGAAAAACTTTTGCCTCATAATTAATGGAGCAGGAACAAACACTGCACAGTAGTTAACTTTCACCAACATTTTCCACATGCAGGGATTTAACTTTTAAAGCTGTGTTCTCAAGACAGTCACTAAAAATTTTGGCATTTCCCCATCTCGGAAAGTTTATTTTTGAAATGGAACAGAGAATCACGGCAGCAGTTCTGTTACTACATTAAAATTATTATCACAGGAATATTTGACACTACTAACAGTAGCACACTAAATTTAAAAAAATACAAAAAAATTGGGAAGGAACTATCTGAATTTTCAGAACTCCCCCGAGTTAAAGTTTACACTATCTTATGACTGTAATAGCGACGAGTTACAGGAGTAATAGATCAACCAATATGACTACCTGCGTGCAAAATTTCATACGGTGAGGAATGAAAACCACATCGAGTCTTCAGTAAATCATGCAGTAGACTTCTGTTTATTTATACAATACTGGGGAAATACAATCCATATACAAGGTGTACAAGAGACATATCAAACAGGACTAACAGGAAATGTGAAATGCATACAGAACAGGGTGGCACAAATTGTCACAAGGTTGACTCAAGGGAGAGAATCAAAAAGACACTGAAGAAAGGCAACTGGCAGACACTAAAACATGAACAATCCCAAGAGGGTCCACTAACAAAGTTTCTGTAAGTTACTTCAAACGATGGCTCCAGAAGTGTACTACAACCCTCTTCGTATTGCTGCCGTAGGAATTAAAGGGAATGAGCATTGTTTTCATACTACATATGTGGGTGGAATGGAGAAAAAACCCTAGTAACTGGTACAATGGGACATACCCTCTGCCGTGCAAATCACAAAGCTTTGAAGACTACGGGTGTAGATACATATTTATATATTCCAAAAAGTTAAATGAATATACACTAACACAAACTTGGAAACAAAAGTGAAATTTTTTTTTCACTCTTTTTGGAAGAATGCAAATTAACAAGTTTGCAAATTTAAAAATATTACAAATGGTGATAATGTTAAAAAAGGTGACAAAGTGAGAAGAGTGGTAAACTTCCCTTTAATTTCAGTACACCACTGCAAGATGAAGTTCCTGAAGTACAGAATAAAGACTTAGGTGCAAACAGTTTACACACTTACTACTGTTATTGATGCTGTCAGTGTCAACATTGTAGGCGCATGACACTGGCTTCGATGTCAACATCTCTGTGCTTTTTGATTTCTGCTGTTACGGACATTAGACCCAGGCACTTGTCTTAGACCACACCTAATGTATGTATAACTAAAAATCAAAGGAGAGTGTGTATTTTTCAGCATTGTTATATAATACATCATCTTGCATTATCTTTTGTGGATGGAGTCTTTCAGGTAAACCCACAGTTTACACACAACTCATCAGATTTTTTAAAATTTTTACATTGGCTGGTAAAATTTTTTTCTCAGTTTCACTTTAAAATTGATGGACTATGAAATTGTGATCAGTGGAGTTCAAGAACAAATGGTATTAATGCTGAAAGGGAGCAATTCCCTCAAAATAAGTTTTTTATGAACCACATGCATAAAAAATTAAAAATTTATCCCACTGGTCATGGAATGATTGATGTCTATCCCTATCTCTCAGCACACACAAATTAGGCTGTGTGGTAACAGCTATGTAAGGGATGACAATTTTCCAGGCACTACACCTGCCAGCCACCTTTTCACTAGCCTCTGTCATTTCTGTCCAACAAGGATCCCTTATTACAAAGCAATATTCCAGTACAGAATCGACAAGAGCAGTGTAGGCAGTGTGTTTAGTCAACCTGTTGATTCTTCTCAGTGTTCAGCCAGTGAAACACAGACTGCTTCACCTTCCCACAAAATTTCATGTGTAACAGTTCCAATTGTTAGTAATTGTAATCCCTAAGTACCTTTTCTGAACTTTTTCTTATTTCCATGCTGCACACCAACACATTGATTCGATAACAAGTTATCAGAATATACAGTTTGACTGTGATAACTTCATAACCTTCTTTGATCTCCGATGGAAGCACCACTCTACCCAAGGTGAGAAAATGAGTGCATGTGGGCACTAAAGAGACATCTACTTTTCTCGTCACCCAATGGACTGCAATGACACCCTTATCAGAGAAGTGCATTTGGATTTCTGCCTCAGTCAGACCATCGAGCAACCAAGTGTAAATAACAACATGGGAGGAATTCAGTGTTCAATGGGCTTCAACACGAATAGGATAGCCATCAAGCGAAGCTGCAAGCAGTTCGTGTGCTTGAGTATCAGAAGTAGTTTCCAAAAGCAAAGTGCCACTGCATAAATGAGAGCAGCATTTCACAGCACCGCAACTGCATTAACACCTTTCTGAATAACAATCATATTTAACGTAGCGAAGGACTGACCATCTTCAGTACACGAATCCACAAGGAACCATAGTGCAGTTGAGAGGGTCTTTGAAACGTTAGCCAACTTCCATTTATGTTTCATAGCCACTGACTGTGAAGATGATTGGCTCACTGCCAGAAAATCCCCTGCGATTGCCAGCATCTCCGATGGTGCACTCTTCCTACTGGGAGCCCCTTGAGAAGGGGTTCATACCTCAGGTCACACCTCCCAAACACCTCAAAGAGGGACAAATCAGCAATTTGGGAAGGTAGCAGCTCAGGCAGTCACCCCTCCCCAGGCTTGGCCTGTTTCAGGGTTACGTGTGAATCCTACCTGTCGACCTGGGACTGTGAATTACATGTTACCCGATCACCTGTTATGCATCAGACACATGGGCCAGCCTTCAGGAGCACACAGGGAAGAAGAAGAAGAATAAGATCCTCAAACACCAAAGCGGGGGCCGGATAGGTGGTGGTTAACAAAGAAAAACAAAAGAACAAAAAACAGTGCAGAGTATTCTTATTATGACTGCTGAAACTGCAGAATACATTTCCAAAACAGCCCATACATGTTACCCAAGAGACAGAAATAAGAAGTGCTAGAGGATAGATATGATGCATGCAATGTAAAAGATGCTGCAACAGCTGGGGCCCTGTGGCAGCCAAGCACGAACCCATCAACAAGCGGCCAGCCATCTGGGATGGATAAATGTAAAACGCAGTCAACAGCTCATGTGTCATTTGCTAAAATGGCTGATAACTCAGATGGAAAACATACATTAGAATTGAAGTGGTTAAAAGGAAGGGGATTCGGTTCTAAAATGGCAAACTGTCAATGGTTGATGACAATGAACACAATTTGGTGAGGGTTCTCCAATTAACAAAAAGTGATGGCTAAAAAAGGTGATAGCTAAAATGATCTCTCAGAAAGGGCCAAGAGGAGGTCAGCCAAGCCACTGGGAGAGGTTTTCTTTTTTTTTTTTTGTGGTTTTAGGGCGCAAAACTTCTATGGTCATTAGCGCCCAGCCCGTGACTTAGGAAACAGTAAAAAACCGAAATTGAAAACCAGCAGCAATGGGAACAAAGTCATAAAATTGAAGAAACTAAAAGCAGAAGGAATGCTTAAAAATCTACTACGGAAAGGGGTTGGTTGTCCCCAAAAAAAGCTTCAAATGACTGACGTCATTTCACTGTCGCTAATAAACTGGAGAACGCGGTCGGCTGAGCGCGTGTCATCTGCTAAAATCGACGATAGATCAGGCGATAGCTGTAGACGGGAGCGTAACGGATTAAAGTAGGGGCATTCAATTAAAAGGTGTCTTACCGTCCACAGCTGAGAGCAGTGGGGACAGAGTGGGGGAGGATCGCCGCTGAAAAGATGTCGATGGCTAAAAAGACAGTGCCCTATCCGGAGTCTAGCTAAAATTACCTCCTCCCGACGACGCGTTCGGGAGGAAGAGGTCCAAGCGCAAGGAAGGGCTTTCACTTCCCGCAATTTATTATGGGGAAGTGTTGACCAATGCGCATGCCATAAATGAGCAACTTTGCGACATAAACCGCTCAGGAAATCGGTGAAGGGAAGCGACTGAATAGCTGGCCGAGGAAGAGAGACTGCAGCCTTGGCCGCTATATCGGCCGCCTCATTCCCACAGATACCAGCGTGTCCCGGGAGCCAGAGGAACGCCACCGAGACGCCCCCCAGGTGGAGCAAGCGCAGACAGTCCTGAATCCGGTGGACCAGAGGGTGCACAGGGTAAAGAGCTTGGAGACTGAGGAGAGAGCTGAGAGAATCTGAGCAGATTACGTACTGTATCCGCTGATGGCGGCGGATGTAGTGGACAGCCTGGAGAACAGCGTAAAGCTCCGCAGTATAAACCGAACACTGGTCGGGAAGCCCAAAGTGATTTGGGGTGTCGCCATTAATATAGGCACTCCCTACACCTAACGATGTTTTCGAGCCGTCTGTGTAAATAAATGTGGCGTCCGTCATTTGTGCACATAGAGCAGCAAATGCCCGACGATAAACAAGTGTAGGGGTACCATCCTTGGGAAATTGACAAAGGTCACGGAGCAAGCAGATCCGGGGACGGAGCCAAGGCGGCGCTGTACCCCAAGTTGTCAAGAAGGTTTTAGGAAAGCGGAAGGAAAGAGAATGGAGCAGTTGACGGAAGCGGACTCCCGGGGGTAGTAGGGAGGAGGAGCGGCCTGCATACCCTACATCAAAGGAGGCGTCGAAAAAAAGGTCATGGGCTGGATTAGCAGGTATGGAAGACAGATGGCTAGCATAACAGAAGTACTGCTCGCCGATTGGACAGCGGAGGTTCAGCAGTCTCGGCATAAAGGCTTTCCACAGGGCTGGTGTAAAAAGCTCCAGATACTAAACGTAATCCATGGTGGTGGATAGAGTCGAGACGCCGAAGAATAGACGGCCGAGCAGAGGAGTAGACTATGCTTCCATAATCCAATTTCGAGCGCACTAAGGCGCGATAGAGGCGGAGAAGGACCACTCGGTCCGCTCCCCAGGAGGTACCATTCAGGACACGGAGGGTGTTAAGGGATCGCAGACAGCGAGCCGAAAGATAGGAAACGTGGGAGGACCAGCACACTTTTCTGTCAAACATAAGACCCAAGAATTTAGCGACGTCTGAAAACGGAAGGTTGACAGGACCTAGATGTAAGGAGGGCGGAAGAAACTCCTTACGTCGCCAAAAATTAACACAAACAGTCTTACTGGGTGAGAAACGGAAGCCGGTTTCGATGCTCCACGAGTGGAGGCGATCGAGACATCCTTGAAGACGTCGTTCAAGAAGGCTGGTCCGTTGAGAGCTGTAGTAGATCGCAAAATCGTCCACAAAGAGGGAGCCCAAGACATCAGGAAGTAGACAATCCATAATTGGATTTATGGCGATGGCAAACAGTACAACACTCAGCACGGAGCCCTGGGGTACCTCGTTTTCTTGGGAGAAAGTACGGGAGAGAGTAGTGTTCACCCGCGCCCTAAATGTGCGCTCTGCCATAAATTCGCGAAGAAAAAGGGGCAGCCGGCCTCGAAAGCGCCAAGAGAACAGTGTGCGGAGGATGCCTGTCCTCCAACAGGTATCGTATGCTCTCTCCAGATCAAAAAATATTGCTACCGTTTGGCGTTTCCGGGGAAAATTGTTCATGATATAAGTGAAGAGAGCAACAAGATGGTCAACTGCAGAACGATGCTTTCGGAATCCGCATTGGGCTGGTGTTAAAAGACTGCGGGATTCCAGCACCAAGCTAAACGGTAATTCACCATATGCTCCAAAACTTTACAGACACTACTTGTGAGAGAAATGGGGCGATAGCTAGAGGGGAGATGTTTATCCTTTCCAGGTTTCGGAACGGGAACGACAATACCTTCCCGCCATCGTCTGGGAAAGGTACTGTCGGTCCAAATTCGATTATAAAGGCGAAGGAGGTAACGCAGACTATGGGTTGATAAATGCAGCAACATTTGGACATGGATACCATCCGGTCCTGGGGCGGAGGATCTAGAAGAAGAGAGTGCATGTTGGAGTTCGCGCATGGAGAAAACAGTATTGTAGCTTTCGTGATTTTGAGAGGAGAAAGCAAGATGTCGCACTTCCGCTGCACGTTTCTTCGGGAGAAACGCTGGCGGGTAATTTGAAGAGCTCGAAATCTCAGCAAAGTGCTGACCCAATGAGTTAGAAATTGCGACGGGGTCCACTAAGGTATCATGCGCGACAGTGAGCCCAGAGACCGGGGAGAAACTAGGCGCGCCTGAGAACCGTCGAAGCCGACTCCAAACTGCCGAGGAGGGAGTGAAGGTGTTAAATGAGCTAATAAAGAATTTCCAGCTTGCCTTCTTGCTATCGCGGATGACACGACGGCATCGCGCACGGAGCTGCTTATATCGGATACAGTTGGCCAAAGTTGGATGCTGACAGAAAATGCGAAGAGCACGTCGCCACTCACGTATTGCGTCACGGCATGCCTCGTTCCACCAAGGAACTGGGGAGCGCCGGGGCAATTCGGAGGTGCGTGGTATTGAACGTTCCGCAGCTGTAAGAATAACGTCGGTAATATGTGTGACCTCATCGTCGACGCTGGGAAAGCGACGGTCATCGAATGTCGCTAGAGACGAAAAAAGTGTCCAATCGGCTTGGGCAAACTTCCAGCATCGCGAGCGCATATATGGCAGTTGAAGCTGCAGTCTAAGGACACATGGAAAGTGGTCACTCGAGTGTGTATCATCAAGGGCGAACCATTCGAAGCGCCGAGCTAGCGGAACAGTACCGATCGCAAGGTCCAAATGAGAAAAATTTGTCGTGGAGGCAGACAAAAATGTGGGGACCCCAGTGTTGAGGCAAACTAGATCCGCTTGGTGGAAGACGTCTAGCAATAGTGAGCCACGTGGACAAGGATGTGGAGATCCCCAAAGCGGGTGATGGGCATTGAAGTCCCCAACCAGCAAATAGAGGGGTGGAAGCTGACCAAGAAGATGAAGGAGATCAGCTCGTGCCATTGGTGTGGACGATGGAATGTATACCGTATAAAGAGAGAACGTGTATCCAGAAAGGGAAAGACGGACGGCGACAGCTTGGAAGGAACTGTTTAAGGGGATTGGGTGATAATGGAGAGTATCATGGAGAAGAATCATGAGTCCTCCATGGGCTGGAGTGCCTTCAACAGAGGGGAGGTCATATTGAACGGACTGAAAATGAGGGAGAACAAAGTGGTCATGGGGACGCAGCTTTGTTTCCTGAAGACAGAAGATGACCGGCGAGTAGGATCGTAAGAGGATCGACAATTCATCCCGATTGGCTCGAATGCCGCGGATATTCCAGTGGATAATGGACATAGGGTGAACAGAAAATGGAGGAATGTGACCAAGGTCGCTGTCAACTCAACGACTGCTCAGAGCTTGCGACCGACAGCATGGAATGGCATTCAGTCGAAGGCAGAAGATCCTGATCCATAGGTTGGTCAGGAGCAGCTCCTGCCACCAGCGATCGGCCGGTTGTCCGGCCACCAGCAGTGCGCCTCGGCGACACAGAAGACGGCCGAGGGCGATTTCCGCCAGGTGGTGCTGTAGATGGGACACGCCTTGGCGGAGAAGGAGAGGAACTGTGTTTCTTTGTAGCCTTCTAGGAAGTATGACGTTTCGATGAAGGAGGAACCGATGGTTGTGAAGTTGCGGTACATAAAAACTCTTCACGAGTATGCTCTTTTTTCGAAGACTTGGCGTCTGACTTTTGGGCTCGAGATTTAGCAGAACCCGACGAAGGGTGAGCCATAGAGTGGGCAGGCGAAAGTGGTGAGGTTGAACGGGCGATCTTTGCGCTGGCCGATCTGACGACCCTGGTACTAAAGGTGAGGTCGCAAGTCTGCGTGGCCACCTCCTTTGTTGGCTGAGGAGAAGCAAGGACAGTGCTGTATGTTCCTTTCTGAGGCACGGTGGGCTGTCGACTGGCGAATAATTTTCGAGCAGCAAAGGTCGACACCTTTTCCTTTACTCTGATTTCCTGGATGAGCTTTTCGTCCTTAAAAACGGGACAATCTCGAGAGGAAGCAGCGTGGTCACCCATACAGTTGATGCAGCGAGGGGAAGGAGGTGGACAAGCACCCTCATGGGCATCCTTGCCACACGTAACACATTTGACCGGATAGGAACAGGACTGGCTGGTGTGATTGAACCGCTGACGTCGATAGCAACGCGTAGGGTTTGGGACGTAAGGGCGAACGGAAATTATCTCATAGCCTGCTTTGATTTTCGATGGGAGTTGAACTTTGTCAAACGTCAAGAAGACAGTGCAGGTTGGAATGATGTTCGTGTCAACCCTTTTCATAACCCTATGAACAGCCGTTACGCCCTGGTCAGACAGGTAGTGCTGAATTTCTTCGTCAGACAATCCATCGAGGGAGCGTGTATAAACGACTCCACGCGAGGAATTTAAGGAACGGTGCGGTTCCACCCGGACGGGGAAGGTGTGGAGCAGAGAAGTACGCAGCAATTTTTGTGCCTGGAGGGCACTGTGTGTTTCTAACAACAGGGTGCCATTCCGTAATCTGGAACAAGACTTTACAGGACCTGCAATTGCGTCGACACCTTTCTGAATAATGAAAGGGTTGACCGTGGAGAAGTCGTGACCTTTGTCAGACCGAGAAACAACAAGGAATTGTGGCAACGATGGAAGAACCGTCTGTGGCTGAGACTCAGTGAACTTACGTTTGTGAGCAGACATAGTGGAAGGTGAGGAAACCATTGCGGAAGAATCCCCCATGATTACCGGCGTCTCCGATGGCGCGCTCCTCCCTTGTGGGGGCCCTCACCGAGGGCACACCCGCCTTAGGTGATTGTTCACACCTCCCGACAAACGGACGGAGGGACCAATCGGCACTTTCGGAAGGTATCAGCTCGGGTAATCACCCCTCCCTGGGCCTGGCCGTTACCAGGGGGTACGTACGTGTCCTACCTGTCTACCCGGGGCGGGGAATTACGCGTTACCCCGTCACCGGCAATGCATGGAAGTGCGTGGGTCGGCCTTCAGACACGCACAGGGAGGAAAAAAGAGAAAGGGAAAGGAAAGAAGAGGGGGGTCTCAAACGCCGCAGCGGAGAAAAGGGCAAAGAGAGAAGGGAAGGAAAAGAGAAGGACAGAGGAAGGACGAGGACTTGCAAGTGTAGAAAGCAAGGAATTTGGAACAGTTTCGAGCGTCCGTCTCCGGACGTAGGCACAAACCATACTCCCAGAGGGGGAGAAAGGGAAGGAAAGAGCCAGAGGTGAGGGGGGGGGCGCGAAGATGGGGGACGGGAAGGATGCGGAAAGGGAAGGGAAGGTAAGGTATGCAGCCCGGAAAGGAAGGAGGGCCACATTAGCTCGGGGTCCCGTGCTCGCTACGCACGTGTCCACAAAAGAGTTGTGGACCCCCTGGGGGGGCTGGGAGAGGTTGTTTTCCCTGGACCTTGTTGCCATAAAGGGAAGATGAGAGGTGGTGCCAAAGTGACACCACCTGCTGACAGACGGCATCATGGAGATCGTCAGTTTGGAAGAACTTGTGGGCCAAGGTAGGCGTACTGCAGCCTCAGCAGCAGCATCAGGAGCCTCGTTTCCAGTCAGATGACGTGACTGAGGATCTACTAATTGTCAGAGTGGCTCCCTTGAGACTGAGGAACTGGAATCTTTCTTGGACCAGTTGCGCTAAAGGCTGAACTGTGTACAACACACACAGACTTGGAAGGGCACAGAGAGAATCTGAACAGATGACAATTGAAAAGCCTGTGTCGCCAGATGTACAGTGTGTCCCAATACAGTGCAAAGAGCTCTGGTGTAAACACTAAGCAGTGCTCTGGAAGTCAATACCAAAAATCTTCAGTGACAATGATGAAGGCACACCTAAACCACAGTCAGTCTGAGTGCCATTGTGTACACAAATGTACTCTCACAAAGTTCCCAGTGATGTTCGAGAAACTTACATCAATAGACAGAATTTGGATTAGGTTCTTTAGGAAGCCAATGAGGTCCAAGGTGAACATGGGCTGCCATACGAAGTGAAGGTGGTGAATGGTTCACACCAATGAGGAAAGTGGGGGGTAGCATGAAGTTAAGCTGCCAGAGCAATAGCTGAAAGTTAATTACAGGAGGTATCAGAAGAGAGACACTCCCCAAACTGCCAGTCAAAGGAGTCATTGAAGAAAGCATAGGAAGAGCGGCCGAGCATGGCAGACAAATGGCATGTGTATCTGCTGACTAGAAGATCATGCCAGTATGACAGCAGTAGTTTGGCAGCTTCTGCATAGGTACTTTCAACCAGGCTAGTTTAAAACTTGCCAGCTACTAAACGGATTCCGTGATGGTGGATTATATTTCGATGGTGTAAGGTCACAAGTCTGAATGACCATGTCATTTGTGGTACGAGACATGGCAAGAATGGCACTGTAAGTGCCATATGGTAAATCACAGGGCTTTTGACCAGCCAACAACCTGAGAGCAACATGGTAAGGTACTTTTTCCTTTATGTGGATTTCCTGGACAGTCTGCTCATCAAGAGGCGCAGGACATTCTCGTGATGAGGTGTCATGGTCTCCATTACAATTGATACAGTGAGTAACACATTTTACAGAGTTTTTACAGGACATTAGAGTGTGTTTTTAATGTTGACACTAGTAGCAAAGCATCACATTTAAAATGTATGGTCAGACTGTAATAACTTCATAACCTGCTTTGATCTTTGATGGAAGCACAACTTGATCAAAAGTGTATAGGAGTAAGGTGGCATTAACCATTTACATTACTTGATGCACTACAGTGATGACCTGATCAGAGAGGTATTATGGATTTCTCCCTCGGTCAGACAATCAAGCATCCAAGTGTAACTAACAACACAAGAAGAATTTTGTGTTTGATGGTCCTCAACATGAACAGTATAGCTATGGTGGGGAAAAGGTTTATGTAGTTGTTGGGCTTTAAAATAATTATTGGTTTCAAAAAACAAAATATCATTATGTAGACAAAATCAAGATTTCACTCGGTCAGCAATTACATCAACACCTTTCTGAATAAGGAGTGGATTAACTGTAGCAAAAGAATGACCATATGTAGTACATGATATCATGAGATACCAAATTGTAACTCTGAGTGCCTGATTCTTCAGCCTCATACCTTTTGCGTTTCGTTGAATGAGACTGAGATGAAGGTAAGTGGCCCATTGTGAAAGAATTGCCAATGACTGCCAGGGTCTCTAATGGCAAGCTCCTTCCAACCAAGTAGAACAAGCCTGTTTGGTTCTGTGCCTGATTTCCACTTTCATGGAAGTTGCAACTAATTAATCTCGTCATTCAGATCTATTTTGCAGCCAGTCTCCTTGTTTGACAAATTTTCTAATAAATTCTGGCCATAGACTGGAAGGCAGTATAGGTAAATTGAGATAAGGGAGTATATGACTCAAATTTAGTCAGAAATGACTCAGTCTGTGCATCCAGTCTTAAAAACATTTTAAATGAGCTGTCAGCAAGAGGCAGCTAAGACTCTTAGGAATTTTGATAGTTACCTTAGGCTCTGATTTTACCTACTTGTGTTCCTACTTCCTTCACACATTATTAAACAGCCCTTAATATTTTCTGAGCCCAGACTCTCACCATTTTATTTTCCATTCACCAAATAGTGCAAAACATCTGTGGGAAAACAGATGTGATTGTAATATTGTTGAAATCAACAAGGCGGGACAGAATGGTTTTAAATAAACCATGTAAAGCTCTTACACGTTAGTACAACCCATCTAAGTCAGCCAGCACGATATGTAAGCCTCATATCCCAAAGTCTATAAATGCAGGACCCTCTGGATTACCCTAGACTTTGAGCTCTTTAACTCTCTTGGAAATGCCATCAGGGCCATCCACAGACACCTAACAACTCGTCTTTCCACTTTTACCTTAGACTAGCAGTCACCTGTCTCAAATCCAACATTCTTTTACTGCACTTCTTTGTCCCAAAAAACCCTGAAGTGAGGCAGCTGCTCTGAATCTGGCCCAACACTAATCCAAAAATGTACAAATAGATCAAACTCAGTCACTACCATGTCACAGGCGGCAACAGTATCCTACAGTTGTTTGGTTAAAAATGGCTCAGTCTGAACACAATATGGTAATTTACTTTTGGCTTAAAGCTGCATTTCAGAGGCAATGTTACTCTCTGGGAACACAATTGGTAAGAGATAAACAAGCTGCCAATGTTCCAAGAAGACAGGTGGTTCACAGCAGCTAGACACAAATGTATCTCTGCCTCTATCACAGCACCCTTTACACATAATGTAGCATCGTTGGCCATTGGCCAAAGGTTTGTGCAGTAGGTGCTTGATGTGATTGCCTCAGGGTAGGATCTACATAGTTACTAGGACACACCACAACTGTATGATACACTCCCTGCCTGCACAACAGCAGACAAATTAGAAATACTACTTTCCTTTACTAAAATTAATAATTTCTCACTATCTGCAATTCTTTCTTTCATTTCTTATAGGCCACTTCCATCCCATCCCCTCATTTAGATCTCCCCTTGACAGGGTCTAAAACAGGCAATAAAATTTTCCATATGTGTTTGTAATTGAAAGCGGTTTATTATGCCTAAGACAGCATAACTGAATCATAGCTAACACTTGGTTCAAGAATCATAAAAGAAGGTTACCTACATGGAAGAAACCTGAAGATACTGATAGGTTTCAGATAGATTATATAATGGTAAGACAAATATTTAGGAACCAGGTTTTAAATTGTAAGACATTTCCAGGGGCAGATGTGGACTCTGACCACAATCTGTTGGTTATGAATGGTAGATTAAAATTGAAGAAACTGCAAAAAGGTGGGAATATAAGGAGATGGGACCTGGATAAACTGACTAAACCAGAGGTTGTACAGATTTTCAGGGAGAGCATAAGGGAACAATGGACAGGAATGGGGGAAAGAAATACAGTAGAAGAAGAATGGGTAGCTTTGAGGCATGAAGTAGTGAAGGCAGCAGAGAATCAAGTAGGTAAAAGACAAGGGCTAGTAGAAATCCTTGAGTAACAGAAGAAATATTGAATTTCATCGATGAAAGGAGAAAATATAAAAATGCAGTAAATGAAGCAGGCAAAAAGGAATACAAACGTCTCAAAAATGAGATCAACAGGAAGTGCAAAATGGTTAAGCAGGGATGGCTAGAAGGCAAATTTAAGGATGTAGAGTCTTATCTCAATAGAAGTTAGAGAGATACTGCCTACAGGAAAATTAAAGAGACCTTTGGAGAAAAGAGAACCACTTGTATGAATATCAAGAGCTCAGATGGAAACCCATTTCTGAGCAAAGAAGGGAAAGCAGATAGGTGGAAGGAGTATATAGAGGGTCTATACAAGGGTGATGTACTTGAGTTCAATGTTACAGAAATGGAAGAGGATGTATATGAAGATGAAATGCAAGATATGATACTGTGTGAAGAGTTTGACAGACCATTGAAAGACTTAAGTCGAAACAAAGACCCGGGAGTAGACAACATTCCATTAAAACTACTAACAGCCTTAGGAGAGCCAGTCCTGAAAAAACTCTACCATCTGGTGAGCAAAATGTATGGGACAGGCGAAATACCATCAGACTTCAAGAAGAATATAATAATTCCAATCCCAAAGAAAGCAGGTGTTGACAGATGTGAAAATTACCAAACAATCAGTTTAATAAGTCATGGTTGCAAAATACTAACACAATTTCTTTACAGAAGAATGAAAAAACTGGTAGAAGTTGACCTCAGGGAAGATCAGTTTGGACTCTGTAGAAATATTGGAACACGTGAGGCAAAACTGACCCTACAACTTATCTTAGAAGCTACATTAAGAAAAGGCAAACCTATGTTTCTAGCACTTGTAGACTTGGAGAAAGTTTTTGACAATGTTGATTGGAATACTCTTTCAAATTTTGACGGTGGTAGGGGTAAAATACAGGGAGCAAAAGGCTATTTACAATTTGTACAGAAAGCAGATGGCAGTTATAAGAGTTGAGGGGCATGAAAGGGAAGCAGTGGTTGGGAAGGGAGTGAGACAGGATTGCAGCCTCTCCCCGATGTTATTCAATCTGTATATTGAGCAAGGAGTAAAGGAAACAAAAGAAAAATTCGGAGTAGGTATTAAAATCCAGGGAGAAGACATAAAAACTTTGAGGTTCACCGATGACATTGTAATTCTGCCAGAGACAGTGAAGGACCTGTAAGAGCAGCTGAACGGAATGGACAGTGTCTTGAAAGGAGGATATAAGATGAACATCAACAAAAGCAAAACGAGGATAATGGAATGTAGTGGAATTAAATCGGGTGATGCTGAGGGAATTAGATTAGGTAATGAGTCACTTAAAGTACTTAAGTAGTTTTGCAATTTGAGGAGCAAAATAACTGATGATGGTCGAAGTAGAGAAGATATAAAATGTAGATTGGCAATGGCAAGGAAAGTGTTTCTGAAGAAGAGAAATTTGTTAACATCGAGTATAGATTTAAGTGTCAGGGAGTCGTTTCTGAAAGTATTTGTATGGAGTGTAGCCATGTATGAAAGTGAAACATGGATGATAAATAGTTTGGACAAGAAGAGAATAGAAGCCTTCGTAATGTGGTGCTACAGAATAATGCTGAAGATTAGATGGGTATATCACATAACTAATGAGGCGGTATTGAATAGAATTGGTTGCATTACGTACAAGGCAGATTAGTGTCATACAGTACCAATCTGCAGTGTACGATATGATGCAAATATGTTATTCAGTTAGCAAGAGCATGCCGCTATTTCGAGGCAGCATGACTATTACGAGCCAAAGCAGTTCTACATATACCCTGAAAATAATGTATGTTGTCGAAATAACTAAATACACAAGGTCCTATGTTTTAACACCCTCTTGTATTCAGTGTGTGTACGTCGCAAATTCTCGCAAGTGTACCATATACTGTTGGTCATTCACCGTCTTCCATAGAGCCCACAAAGCAAACATGGGTTATCGGGAACGTCCGACTCCACCCGTCTTGTTTGACCAATAACGTCATCAATATGGCGGAAACGACCATTCACAACTCCCATATCGCGACTATGACGTCGTTACGAAAACATGACAACATAAAAATAGATCGAAAAACAGTCAGACACAATATTACTCCAAAAATATAGTGAAACTAACGGGACAAGCGGGGGAAATTGGGGGTTTTTGGGTGGAGACAAACTAAAAATAAACACACGCCACTAAACCAGACGACAAAAACGATAAAATAAAACGACAACAACCTTCCCGAAATAAACTAAAAACAATATCCACTGGAACATTTCCCTCGAGTTATATAGGTCAAAAGAAACTACCGATACCACACTATAAATCTCAGAACTTTCGCCACCACCACACTTATTACTGCCATAAAAAAAGAATCAAAATGGAATCGAACACTTCCCTCGACAAGGTATTCTTAAGACATCACCACATATAGCCGTCCCTGGTCCGAGATCCTGGAACATTAGTAAGCCTCATTTCTTCACGACTTCTTCCACAAATCCGAATAGTTTAAGGAACTTTGTTACAGACAATGCAGTGTCCCCCATCATCGCCAACAACCGAAAACTATTGACGTTGTCAGTCATATCCACATCTATCAAAGACATGAACAATGCAATTTACCAAAATTCACACACGACGAACAGAAAGAAACTACAATAACGTCGACATAACAAAACCAAAACCGTTAACCCACTGAAAAATATTCCGCTGAAAGCACAGGCACTATCGACACCACACACGTGCAATGATACCGCGCAAATGAACCCCATACGCCACATAACACGCTACCCATAAACACACCACCAGAGAGAACCACCGACCGCAACAACACGCTACCTATAAACACGCCACACAAGCAAACTAAACCAAATACATCACCTGTCACACAACACATAAACACACCACCAGAGAGCACCATAGATCACATCAAAACGACACCTATAAGCACGCCATTCTCACAAACTAAATTCCGCGCCTTCGTGACGTCACACACCACAAAAGCCGACGGGTGGAATCGGACGCTTCCGTTGACCCACTTCGTTGACGAAAGCAATCTTTCTAGTCGGCCTATCAATTCCAGAGGTCGTCTTACAAGTCGCGACTTACTGAACCGCCACGGAAACAAGAATAATTCGATTTATGTAAGAGATATCGTAAGAAACGTATACAACACGTAACTGTTACGTCATAGGGAGGTTTACCTTTCTCTGGAAGTCTAAACAGCAACCCGGCTGGATAAATTGGAAGTGAGGAACCCGGAATTGTGCAGATTAGAAGTTTCGAACCGCAATCGCTGGATACAACCCGCTAACTGAGGCGCCACGAACCCGTGGTTCGGGGATGTGACGTCACAAGAGCTGGCCAGCCAATACGGCCGCAGCTCGCAACTTTTCAAAGCGCTCTACACACGTACCAACTGGCCGAGCGACAAACTGGATGCGTTTGGCGTTTAGACGGACCGAGTGATGAATTTCCTTGTCGGGATGTCGTGCGGGTAGGAGTAACCGACGCACGCCCGCCTCCTCCTCCTCCTCCTACCACCCATTCTCTGGAAAAGTGCAAAACATCCCCACCAACACCTGAGGTTTTGTGGACCTCCTACCACGCCGTGCGTCAGCGCCGGCACGGAGACCTGCCTCTGAACTAACAGAGCGCTCCATTGATTCGGGCTGAAACACGCCTCCTCTCTCTAGGACAGGTGCAGGACCCACCCGGGGCAGGCGATGAGTCGCACGGAGGTGAAGGTGTGGATGTTTTACCAAATAGGCGCGCCTCCACTGACGGAACAGTTTCTGTCAGCCTGCAGATTATGGGGCCCCTCATCATACAAGATATTTCCAGTCAGCGTTTGGTGTGAGAAAGTCTTCGACACCTAGTATATATGCTAACAGCTCATGTCTAAAACTACATTTGAAAACATTTCTTACATCTTTTTCATAATTTCTTGTAAGACAAAGGAAACGTTAACATTATTTTAATAAGCCATTTTTGCACCAAACTGAAGAAAGTTACTGATTGAATTCTATATATTTTAAGAAAAGTGAGTTGGTTATATTTAGAGCCGGTCTGGACAAATGGCGCTGAGGGGCGAGCGGTGGAGAACAGGAAATGAAAAGCGAGTCAGCAGCCGGACGCCGCTAGAGAGAGCCAGTCGCCTTGTCACATTTTTCCGACAACACCGACTGTGCTAAATTAGATTTACATTCTGAATGAGGAACATCACTGCGTCTACGCACTTGAAAGAAAAAGTGGAGAAGTCACATCATTCAGTGCTAAATGGAAATTGCTCTTTGAACGCCATGCAAATTGCTTATACACCATCGCACTATCATGAGCTGTGAAAAACGTTCATTGGAACGTCGTTACACCACCAGGCACAAAGATGACTTCATTAGGCAAAGAAGAGTTAAAAGAAAAATAGGGGAGTGACAAAATCTTTTATGGTCGACGTCACCAGTTATTTGATTTCATCAAGTCTCTTAATCCAAGGGGAGGATGATTTACATATATGGCCGACTATATTGATGCTATAAAACAAAAGTTAATCCTGTGGAAAAATCAGCTTCTAGTTCATGACATAGAACATTTCTCACAGCTCAAGGCAGTCATTTCTCGACCAGACATGATTACCTTCGTTTCAGTAATTGAAAAATTTCGTCACCAGTTCTCAGACAAAAGTCAAGACTTTGCACGTCGAAAACTGATTTCGATTTATTTGTCAGTCCGTTCATGGTTGTGACTGCTAATGTACCTCCTCATTACTTCCCACTTGAGCTGATATGACCTCTAATATAGTCCACTACAGGAATTTACAAGAATCTTATACAATATTACCCCAAGAGCCATATCCTCGACTGCACAGACAATTCGGTAAAGTTAGTTCAACGTTTCGATCAACGCAAGTGTGCGAACGGTATTTATTCTGTTGTAAAATTGAGGAAATCCCCTCAACGTTCGGGTTTAGCAGATTTTAATCTCTGCGACCCCACGTGTTTGTATCACGAACCGTAGTTCCATCTATATCACATAGTAGCTTAGCACCCGATACTTTTCACGCGTAGTCTGTATCCTCTGCACAGATTTTTTTTTTGTTTTTCTTTAATCAAATTTTTATATTGTTCACAAATTGCAACACCTTCTAAACGTTTCACGCTAATGGAGGCCATATATGCATGATCTTTTCCGAATGTAATTCTGACCAAAAAGCAATTCCAGGAGCTGTAATTCAAGGATTCTGTAAATCTTGCCGTTTGCATTCTTGTGATCATATTTCCATTGAAACACATACTTCTTTATAGCTAACCTAGAAGTGAAATACTCGTACCCATTTCGTAGGCTAAGCTTTACAATTTTTTTAATGTAACGAAATATTTTCCTAACAATTTTACGCCCTAAAGGTTTGAATTTCTGTAAAGAGTAAACAAATACATATTTTTTTAATTTCTAACAGAGAATTCAAATACTAATTTCCAAAGATTTAGCTTTGAAAACGTTTCTATAATGAAATAATTTTATAAAACCTTTTATCCCCTCTTTCACTCCCTTAAGGCACTGAATTTCCAAAAAAGTGAAACTATTTTTAATTAACATCCATTTTCATAGATTTAGCTTTAAAATAGATTAGTTGTTCTGTAATAATGAATATTGTGCAACCTACGACTGTTTTTAAATAGTGATAATGAATTATTTCCAGAAAACGTTCACTATTTTCCCCACTTAGTGGTTGAATTTCCAAAATTGCTGAAACGTGTATTTTTTTACTTCTAACCGAGAAACCAAATACTAATTTTAGTAGTTCTAGCTTCAGAACTGCCTTAATTGCGACATATTTTGAGAAAGCCTTCCGTCCCCTATTTCACCCTCTTTTTTGTCTTCAATTTCGAATGATCCCTACTTAAACGATATCTACAGTATAAGATTCACACCCTCTCCAAATTTCAAGTTTCTATCCACAGCGGTTTCGGCTGGGCGATGATGAGTCAGTGAAACAGTCTGGCCCTGAACCTTCCTGGCAGATTAAAACTCTGTGCCGGACCGAGATTCGATCTCGGCATCTTTGCTTTCGCGGGCAAGTGCTCTACCAACTGAGCTATCCAAGCACGACACACGATCCGTCCCGACAGCCTTAATTCCGCCAATACCTCGTCTCCTTCATTCCGAACTTCACAGAAGCTCTCCTGCGAACCTTGCAGAACTTGTGGAGCACTTGCCCGCGAAAGGTAACGGATTCGAGTATCGGTCCAGCACACAGTTTTAATCTCCCAGGATGTTTCATAGCAGCACACACTCCGCTGCAGAGTGAAAATCTCAGCCTGGCCTTATTTGACCCCCTTAGGGGTTGGTTTTCCAAAAACAGTCAAACACGTTTTTTCTTTCATTTCCAAACAAGACGCCACATACCAATTTTCATAGATTTAGCTTTAAAAATGCTTTCACAATGAAATATGTGCATAAAACACTTCACCGCCTATTTCACCCAACCTGCTTCCCTTGCAGAACGAGTGGTGAAGTGGAAGAGTCTGCATGAGTGGTAAAAGGCAGTTACTTGGTTGTGTTCATACTTAAGCGCAGCGTAAAAGTGCAAACGATGCCTTTAGTGCGCCGTTTTACCCAATACGTGGTTGTTTTAAAATTGTCAGTGACCCCTCCCATCCCCCCCTCCCTCCTCCAATCCAATTCCACATTCGCCACAGGATCGAACTCCCTTATGTATAAGAGCTTGAAACGTCTGATTGCTTTACAAATCAGTTAAAATGTTAAGCTAGTTTTTCACCCATCTCAATGTATATGACGTCATACGTCATATCACTTGAACTATGCGTCGTACAACGATATGCTGTTGCAGGTCCGTGTAGTGGTATATATGTGGATACTGCCTGCAAAATATGTTGCGAATTGAGTCAGTAGTAAATAAATAATGAATTAAAATGTCATAACTGATCATGGCTACAAAATACTAACAGGAATTTTTACAGAAAAATTTAAATCCTGGTAGAAGACCACCTCGGGAAAGATCAGTATCGATTTCAAAGAAATGTAGGTACACATGAGGCAATACTGACCCTATGACGTATTTTAGAATATAATTCAAGGAAAGACAAACCTACGTTTATAGCAACTATATACTTAGGGAAAGCTTTTGACAATGACGACTGGAATATTCTCTTCGAAATTCTGAAAGTAGCAGGGATAAAATACAGTCAGTGGAGGGCTATTTACAAATGGTATAGAAACCAGACTGCAGTTTTAATAGTTGAGGGGCATGAAAGGGAAGAGTGGTTGAGAAGGGAGTGAGACAAGATTGTAGCCTTTTGTATGTTCATCCTTTTAGCAGGAGGTCTCTGGGACGACGGCCGTTTACTATCGTGACAAAAAAAAAAAAAAAAAAAACCACACACCTACAGCTGTCCTTATGATTTTAACTTATTTTGTACCGCATCAAAGACAGCCTGAAGATGACGCAATGAAGCGTTGAAACTGGTAGCGACAAAATAAATTAAAATTACGAAGACAGCTGTAAACGTTTTTATTTTTTGTCACGAAGATTGTAGCCTGTCCCATATGTTACTCAATCTGTACATTGAGCAAGCAGTGAATGAAACCAAAGAAAAATTTGGAGAAGGAGTTAAAAAGTCCAGGGAGAAGAGATAAAAACTTCAAGGTTTTCCGATGACATTGTAATTCTGTCAGAGACAGAAAAGGGTTGGAAGATCAGTTGAATCGAATGGATAGTATCTTGAAAGGAAGATATAAGATGAACATTAACGAAAACCAAAAAGAAGGATAATGGAATTTAGATGAAAGGAAAATGGAAATGCCGTGTGAGTAGGGCCTCCCGTCGGGTAGATCGTTCGCCTGGTGGAAGTCTTTCGAGGTGACGCCAACTCAGCGACTTACGTGTCGATGGGGATGAAATGATGATGGTAAGGGCAACACAACACCCACTCCATGAGCGGAGAAAAATCTCCGGCCCAGCCGGGAATCGAACCCGGGCCGTTAGGTATGACATTCCGTCGCTCTGACCACTTTTTTTATTTATTTTTTATTGGTTTTTAATCTAATTTAGTTCGTTTTCGTTCGTTGTATCCGTTCTGGGCGGACGTCGAAAGACACCCGTTTGAGTTCGTTGTTGTTTAATTAACTCAGTTTTTTTTATTACAGAGGGCAACGGGCGGACACTTAGAGGAATTAAATGAGGTGATACTGACGGAATTAGATTAGGAAAACGAGACTGAAAGTAGTGGATCAGTTTTGTTATCTAGACAGCAAAATAACTGATTATGGTCGAAGTAGAGAAGATATAAAATGTATACTGGCAATGGCAAAAAAGCATTAGTGAAGCAGAGAAATTTGCTAACATCGAATATAGACTTAAGTGTTAGGAAGTGTTTCCTGAAGTTATTTGTCTGGAGTGTAACAAAGTATGGATGTGAAACACGGATTATAAACAGTTTAAACAAGAAGAGAATAAAAGCTTTTGAAACGTGGTGCTGCGGAAGGATGCTGAAGATTAGATGGGTAGATCACGTAGCTAAAGAGAAGGTACCGAACAGAATTGGGGAGAAAAGAAATTGGTGGCATAATTTGACTAAAAGAAGGGATCCATTGATAAGACACTTTCTGGGACATCAAGGGATCACCAATTTAGTACTGGAAGCGAACAGTGGAGGGTAGAAATCGTAGAGGGAGACCAACAGATGAATAAACTAAGCAGATTCAGAAAGATGTAGGTTGCAGTAGTTATTCGGAGATGAAGAGGCTCGCATAGAGGAGAGTAGCATGGAGAGCTGTACCAAACCTGTCTTCGGACAGAAGACTGCAACAACAAAAAACCGGATCCTAAAACTTTAATACATGAGAAACTTTTTTTCCTACTTTATGAAGAGCCATAGTGAGAATAAGTTTCACGTCCGTTTGAAATTATAAGTTTTTTGTTCCCATGTCTGCTACACAAGCTACAACCTTATACGAATTACTGTCTAAGGCGACAATAATTTCATTCAAGAGGGCAGCTGTCATGCGAACATCAAAATCAAAATAAACAGGTTGTTTCGAACTTGCAAATAGTCCACGCACCATAACAACTAAAACATTACTGTGGGGTCCTGACACTCTGTCCTCTTGTTGATCATAGTAAATCCTACTGTCGATGTTCATTTCGTCGAAGGACGAAACGCAAACACGTTGCCTGTCAGTGAATGTTTTAGCCAACATTTTTATCATAATCAAAACATCTTTCAAAATGCCGCGACTGCAACTAAAACAGCGGTTTATCCAGGCCCTCAACGTCGACACAGCTGGTAGAGGATACCCGATTTTTTTCCTCGGAAAATTATAACACTTCCGAGATATAGCACGGAGAGTAATTGATTTACAAATGTCTTCGTTACTCCATCTAACCCTTTTTGAGTCACTTAATAAACTTTTTATTTGATTGAGTGAAAATATTTTTCCCAGCACACGAGTAATTTCCTTAGACACAAGAACCTCCTTATTAATTTCTTCCTCGCGCGTAAGTCGTCGCGTTCTAGACAGCTGATTCCGAAGGTATTTATTTCTCGATCGAAGTTGCACACACTTGTCTGTAAGAACAGCATTCCTTCTTTCTAATGCCGCTATAGTATTCATCAAAGTAACTTTATCTGTGTCTGAAAAAAAAACTGTCATCTGTACATGTGTTCTTATTATGATGTTTCTTATTTGGTGACAGCTTTTCCCGAGTTTCCAGAGATCTCTTATGTAGTTCTCGTTTCTTATACCGTTTGGTTCTGTCTTCTGTTGCGGGTGACACATTGACAGTCGCACTACTGCACGGCAAATTGCACGAAGGAACTGCATCTGGCTTGAGCATTCTTTTTCGGTGCAAATTAAGTAATTCAGACTGTAAATGCCTTAAGTAATCTGTTTCTGTGAAATGGTGAGAGCATATTCGTGTATGCGCAACATTTACACTGTCTTTCCTACAACATTTCGACAACCATAGTTTTTGTAATGTTTCATTACGCGGGAACTGTGATACATTACGTCAGTTCCCTTTGTGTTCCGGTTGTACGAAAAACAGCCCGTAACACCACAGCCTGGCTTTGTAAAAATTAATTTTCTCACTCTCTTGTAGATTCTCCAATAAGAATTTCACAGGACGAACAATAAACTACAGAGCTGGCGAACACAATGTTGATCCCGCTGTCCATTATTGCTAACTATTTCAGTTCCGAATGAAATATCAACTAGAGCAAAAACCGTAACACTCCCGAATTCCGAATGTTTCCGCTGTTGACTTGAGTACCTCAGAAGGAAGAACTCAATCAACATACTCCTTCAAACACAACACAATTCGAACTGTGTACTGTTTGGCACAGCTGCTTCCCCCGTGACGTCATGCGCTCTACTGAGAAAACATATTGCTTTCTGTGCATCGCTTATTCCTGCTATTTAAAACACATCTCTGCGATATCTAGTTACAAATCCTTAGATACATAGTACAGGCTGTTCTTATTAATCCGCTACACACGTCGTTTCAACTGCGAGTAGAGAACCACTATGTGGTGCACTAACCAAACTGGCTTTCTCCTATGAGTTGAAACGTAAGTTCCTCACAAATCATGTACCTTTAAACACTGTCTTCATAGGCTCAGCAAGGGGAGTTCTTACCCCCTCCTAGAATGGAATGTAGACTTTTTATTATTTTCAGAATTCTCATGAATTTCTAGAAATGACTGTCACTGATTGTAGCGTTGCTGAATCCAAGAGGAAGTAATCTGGCTGGTGCCCGTGCGGTTCTAGGCGCTTCAGTGTGGAACTGCGCGACCGCTACGGTCGCAGGTTTGAATCCTGCCTCGGGCATGGATGTGTGTGATGTCCTTAGGTTAGTTAGGTTTAAGTAGTTCTAAGTTCTAGGGGACTGATGACCACAGATCTTAAGTCCCATAGTGCTCAGAGCCATTTTACTCTGGCTGTAGCAAATCACCGCAGCGTTTGGTTGTCACTTTGTTAATGGGAAATTATTCTGTTTTTCGTGCCGTAGATTTATTTTGCAATCTTGGGGCACGTGAAACTCTGCGGAACATTGCCAAAAAACAAAGGACGTACGGATCAGGAAGCGTTGTGAGTGTTATGTAGCTGTTTCGTTTCAGTAACTCGTGGAGGTAAGGTAGATGTGAGGCATCACAATTCTACCAAGAATCATACAAATAGATTCGACATCAAGGTATATGTCTACATTCATGATTAAAGAAGATACCCAGGAAGAATTTCTCGTTGCTGCTGCAGAACTAAAAAACGGCTTATAACGTTGTCAAGCATCAATCCTTCAGCTCTCTCGACTGTACCGCAAAACTGATTTCCGCAATGTATCTTGACTCCAAAGTCGCCGCATAAACAAAACAACAACAAAAAAAAGGTTCAAATGGCTCTGAGCACTATGGGACTTAACTTCTGAGGTCATCAGTCCCCTAGAATTTAGAACTACTTAAACCTAACCAACCTAAGGACATCACACACACCCATGCCCGAGGCAGGATTCTAACCTCCGAACGTAGCGGTCGCGTAGTTCCAGACTGTAGCGCCTAGAACCGCTCGGCCAACCCGGCCGGCAGCAGTCTACAGACAGGACCAAAGCTACAGCGATTGTTAAAATCCTCTCACCGCACTCTGTGTCCGAATGCATAAAACAACTGAAATAAGTTTCATTCTACGACGCAGGCAGTGACGCATTGAGCCACAACGTTGAAAAGATGTTTCTTCTTTTTCCTTTACTTGTTCAATATTTTACTGAAACTGGTGGAATCCAACAGAAGTTACTGAAGTTTGATTCGCTGAATACGAAACATCGGAGACAAGTGCAAAGTTTTATCCTGACCTTTAAAGACAAATGCCAATTCCATTAGACAAATTAATCCCTTTTTGTGGAAGCAGTATCAATACCAACTTCAGAGCGCTTCATTAACATGGTCACCGGAATTCGTTCCTGAAAATTAAGGAACTAGGAAAAAAACAAGGAATTGGATGCTCTGCCCATGTTCTCGACTTTACTACTCAGAAGAGCCAAAAATCGGATACACCTACCTAATCTAGTGTAGGATCCCCGCGAGTACGCAGAAGTGTAGGGACATAGCGTGGCATGGACCCGAATAATGTCTGAAGTAGTGCTGGAGGGAACCGACATCGTGAATCCTGCAGGGCTGCCCACAAATCTGTAAGAGTAGGATGGGTTGGAGATCTTTTCTGTACAGCACGTTGTAAGGCATCCCGATATGCTCAATAATATTCAGGTCTGGGGAGTTTAGTGATCAGCGGAAGTGTTTAAACTCTTAAGAGTGTTTCTGGAGCCATTCTGTAGGAATTCTGGACGTGTGGGGTGTCACATTGTCCTGCTGGAATTGTCCAAGTCCGTCGGAATTCACAATGAACATAAATGGACGTAGGTGATCATACAGGATGCTTAGGTATATGTTACCTGTCAGAGTAGTATCTAGACGTATCAGGGGTCCCATATCATTCCAACTGCACACGTCCCACACCATTACTGAGCCTCCACCAGCTTGAACAGTCCTCTGCTAACATGCAGGGTCCATGGATTCATGAGGTTGTATCCACATCCGTATACATCCATCCGCTCGATACAATTCAAGACGAGACTAATTCGACCAGGCAACATGTTTCCCGTCATCAACAGTCCAATGTCGGTACTGACAGGCCCAAGCGAGGCGTAAAGCTTTGTGTCGTGCAGTCATCAAGGGTATACGAGTGGAGCTTTGGCTCCGAAAGCTCATATAGATGATGTTTCGTTGAATTGTTCGCACGATGACACTTGTTGATGGCCCAGCATTGAAATCTTCAGCTGCGGAAGGTTTGCACTTTCGTCACGTTGAACGACTCTCTCCAGTCGTCGTTGGTCCCGTTCTTGCACAATCTTTTTCCGGCGGCAGCGGTGTCGGAAGTTTGATGTTTTACCGGATTCCTGATATTCACGACACATTCGTGAAATGGTCATACGGGAAAATCTCCACTTCATCCCTACCTCGGAGATGCTGTGTCCCATCGCTCGTGCACCGACTATAACACCACGTTCAAACTCACTTAAATCTTGATAACCTGCCATTGTAGCAGCAGTAACCGATCTAACAATTGCGCCAGACACATGTCTTATATAGGCAGCGCAGTATTCTGGCTGTTTACATATCTCTGTATCTGAACACGCATGCCTATGCCAGTTTCTTTCGCGCTTCAGTGTATATCAAGTGTTGCTGCAGACTTAACTGACGGAAATAATCGTCATGAAAATATTTCATAACTTTTCAATATACACGATTAAGACAGAGAAGTAGAAAGAGTTCTGCTTACACGATGGTGTCAATCATCAGGTTCCTCTGTCTCACTCAAAAGCAAGATGGCTGTCGTTAATGCCCACAACTGAGAGATTCTTAAGCCGTGGATTCCATTAATACAGATTTTGACGGTGAAGACAGGTCACCTATAATAATTTCAAATTTTTTGAGTAGTCCGATCAGTGAAATTAACTTCATGTTTCTGCAGTCAAACTCGGCTCTTTGAAAAAAATATAAAAATCGTGGAGAATGATAAAGCCTCGATAACTGAAATAAGAAATACAATCATTAATCGACACACAAAGATGTCTGAATGAAAGGAAGACTGGAAATGTTATTGGCATGCAAAATCAAGATGAATTAGAACAAATTAAAGAATGGGAACCATAATCAAGAAATAATTAATTTTATTTCGAAGTTTGACGTAGACACAATGGTTCTCTATACCATAGCATTTGATTAGTGTGAGAGATTGGCTTTCTGTTTTAATAAATATCAAGTTTTTGATTGGGCCTGAAACCCCAGATCGGGTGAAGATTGAAAACATTATTATATACCTGACTAAAAATGGGAATACTTCAGGCGACAATTATTTTCAGGAATATGTGTACATGAAGGGCTTTTTAGAAACTAAGCGTGACTGGAAGAAAAGTGTACATATTTTCTTAAGCAAATCGAAAACCATGAACGCAAATGCCAACGGCTAAAATCATGCGAGTATTTGTTTTCTATTCCCACATTCAACGCCACTGTGGAAAGAGTACTTTCGCTGATGTCGGCCCAGTGGATTGATGAAAGAAACTGACTGCTGCCAAAGACTGTGGAATCAATCCTACACTGCCATTTAACTGCAAACTAACTTGCACGGATTTTTATAAATACTTAAAAGGGAAAAAAAGACTTGCAGGAAAAGGTGAAATCTTCCGGACATTATTGTGTACCAACTACTTCGGTCGCAACAAATTCCACGTATTTCGTTTCTAAATAAAAAGTGATTATATTAAATGAAATTTTTACTTCATTTCTACACCCCCATCTCAGAGCGCCCCGACGAGGCCCCAGATAGATATGACAATCCTAGGCATGAATCAAGTATTTAAGTGTTTAGGTATATACCCATTGTTTCATTACCACATGCTACTAGTGTACATCGTAGAAAACTATCGCAGCATCGGAGTCGAGGGAACCAAGGTCAATGATAAGGATTAGGATGGAAAAAACTGACCGGTTAAAACCGATACCGGTATTTTAGTTCTTCATAACCGGTATTTTTCCGTATTTTTTGGCCTAGGTAATAACAGGTGTTTTTATTTGTCACTAATAGCTGGGAAAAGTACTGAAGTATCAGTTAGCCATAGCAGCAGTGCAAAATTTTTGTTTTTTAATAAAGACGCGTTTATTTTCAGACAGGCACAATTAAAAGCTAGCTCTCGGCCACAGCCTTCATCAGCAAAAACGAAACACACACCACTCACACACACAAGCAAGCACACCTCATGCAAACACGACCGCCAACTCCAGCATCTGCGGTCAGAATGCCTGTCTGCAACTTAACATGTCTTCTTGACGGGAAGTAGCAACCTATCTTTCCTGCATTGTTGGTGTTCCTACTTGGAATTTCCCATGGTTTGTTTTTAAATAGATCTTTTTTTTTTTTTGGAAAAACAGCAGTTTTATGCAGACATTTTTCATTGTTTTGAAATACTGCATTATTGTAGAAAAAGAGAAAAGTGATCAGCGCTAATTTAATAATACTGCCGACAGAAACGACCAACAAATACATGGCATAAGAAATGGTACAGCATTGCTGTGACAGTTATGTCCCTGTTGCCATGTGTCGTGGCTTAACGTAAACGTGTGTGCGCGCAGTGTAGAAGACTTACCCCAACCTGGTCTATATGGTAGTTTCTCCCTGTCGTCACCGGACATCAATCCCATTGGAGAATGGCACCAATCCTAGAGTCCCATCCACGAGCGATGGCGGTTCGCGCAGGCAAGGACGGGGATTGCATTGTTGCCGGTTACAAGTGGCAGTTGCCGTACTCGCATACACCAGATGAAAGCGTGTATCCTGCAGATTATATCTCTCGCTTGCTAGTGCAGAATTAGTCTCCTACCACCACCATCAACCATGACAACTCGAAACAAATGGAATAAAAATTCGACAAAGAACTCGCTACGATCGCGTATGATGGTCGCATTGCGCTAACAGTCACAGCACAGCTCTCAGAACACTGCTGAAAACTCATTGGCTACCGAAGAACGCGCGACGTAGGTGCACAGAACGAGCCTAAATTCGAAAGCCATTGTTCGTGATTACATCTATAGTCTGGAAACACATTCCATTAGAAGTACTGATAGCCTTGGGAGAGCCAGCGCTGGCAAACCTCTACCATCTGGTGCGCAAGATGTATGAGACAGGTGAAATACCCTCAGACTTCAAGAAGAATTACAATAATTCCAAACCCAAAGAAAGCAGGGGTGGACAGATGTGAAAATTACCGAACTATAAGCCACGGTGCAAAATACTAACACGAATTATTTACAGACGAATGGAAAAACTGGTAGAAGCCAACCTCAGGGAAGACCAGTTTGGATTCCGTAGAAATGTTGGAACACGGAGGCAATACTGACCCTACGATTTATCTTAGAGAACAGATTAAGGAAAGGCAAACCTACGTTTCTAGCATTTGCAGACTTAGAGAAAGATTTTGACAACGTTGACAGGATTAATCTCTTTCAAATTCTGAAGGTGGCAGGGATAAAATACCCTGAAGCGAAAGGCTATTTGCAGTTTGTACAGAAACCAGATGGCAGTTATAAGAGTCGAGGGGCATGAAAGGGAACCAGTGGTTGGGAAGGAAGTGAGACAGGGTTGTAGCATCTCCCCGATGTTATTCAATCTGTATATTGAGCAAGCAGTAAAGGAAACAAAAGAAATGATCGGAGTAGGAATTAAAATCCATAGAGAAGAAATTAAAACTTTGATGTTCGCCGATGATATTGTAATTCTGTCAGAGACAGCAAAGGACCTGGAAGAGCAGCTGAACGGAATGGACACTGTCTTGAAAGGAGGATGTAAGATGAACATCAACAAAAGCAAAACGAGGATAATGTAATGCAGTCGTATTAAATCGGGTGATGCTGTGGGAAGTAGATTAGGAAATGAAACGCTTAAAGTAGTAAATGAGTTTTGCCATTTGGGGAGCAAAATAACTGATGATGGTCGATGTAGAGAGGATATAAAATGTAGACTGTCATTGGCAAGGAAAGCGTTTCTGAAGAAGAGAAATTTGTTAACATCGAGTAAAGATTTAAGTGTCAGGAAGTCTTTTCTGGAGTGTAGCCATGTATGGAAGTGAAACGTGGACAATAAATAGTTTAGACAAAAAGAGAATGGAAGCTTTCGAAATGTGGTGCTACAGAAAAATGCTGGATATTAGACGGGTAGACCACATAACTGATGAGGAGGTATTGAATAGAGCTGGGGAGAAGAGAAATTTGTGGCACAACTTGACTGGAAGAAGAGATCGGTTAATAGAACATATTCTGAGGCGTCAAGGGATCACCAGTTTAGTATTGGAGAGCAGCGCGGATGGTAAAAATCGAAGAGGGAGACCAAGAGATGGATACACTAAACAGATTCAGAAGGCTGTAGGTGGCAGTACGTACTGGGAAATGAAGAAACTTGCACAGGATAGGGTAGCATGGAGAGCTGCATCAAACCAGTCTGCAGACTGAAGACCACAACAACAACATTATGGTAACCGTAATAAATCTTAAGCTTAACAATAATTTGTTCATCGTATACAATAAGAATAGAAAATAGCTCACCTGCTATCTGTGTCTACATAATATGCGTATGCGCTTGTAGCCCTTGAAAAAGGACAAACCACCACGCAAAATACGAGCTCTTCAACCTCAGTTTTCATCCTTTAGCGCTGGCTTTTTATAATGCCCAAATAATGGTGTGATCCTCGATTACAACATGATTTTTGAGCTGAGTTTTATAAAATTAGAATCAATAGGATAATACTAGTAATTTTTCGTAGTATTCAACCACTTAACACTTGTCGAGAAAATGAGTGAACAATGGTCGGACTAAGTTTTCTTTTATTGCCTATTCATAATTTTGATTCTATTTATCTTGAAACTGAGGAAGTCAACTTTTTTCTACATTTATTACACGAAATAACAGAAATAAAAACTTAACTCGGTTATTTCAAAATTTGAGCGGTCAGGTGTCCGTGGCACTGACGTTGTAATAAACCGATATAACGGAAAACCAGTTGTTTCAACGATAACCACCATGCGGTAGCAGTGTCTTCTGTTAACATCTGCTCATCCGTAATTTAAGAGAAACGTTATTCATTGTCTCTTAGCTCTTCTCTTTCTCTGCACTCTTGCAGCTCACTTCTGTGGCTAACAATTAAGCATTATTTTCATCGGTATCTCACAAAATAATTTGTTAGTTGTCATGAGTTTAAATGTACGTTTCCAGTTCAAACCGTTTCTTGTGCTGTATGTGCGTTCTGTGTTACGATATAGTGTTCCTCCCGTGTGCTAAAAAACAAAAAATAAAATAAAATAAAAAAAGAATAAGGTTATACAATAAAAAGCTTCATCACGAACAATTTTCAACTGCAAAAAGAAAGACGCTTTCGAAAAGGTTCTACGACAAGCATCTTATCTTCACACATTAAAACCAATTTATGCTCAAATGGTGATGTCATTAACAGTACCCTCTCATAATGTGGTGCTTTATAAAAAACTGAAAATGTATTGTTATGTGAACCAACTGGTATCCCACATTCAGCTAGGTCTACTGATAGCGACCGTGAAATAATCACAAATCCAGACAAAGGCACTTGACCTAATACGTTAACATCCTCCATGATAAATGAAATTGTACAGAAAGGCTCTATTAAAATTGTATATTTTTATTATCTTTAATACGAGAGGGGAGGAAAATTTTCAATTCATTTTTACGTACCAACTTTACCCAATGGAGAAAAAAGGGATCGAAAATGGATTGTGTATTCGAAATGCACCAAAAACGTTCTTTGTTACTGTTGTAAAATTTTTCGATCTCCTACAAACAAGCTGTCAAGTGACAGACTCTGTGACTGGGTTCATTTAGGAGATCGGCTTACAGGCCATGAACAATTAGTTGCCCACATACACTCTGCAAAAAGATGCATACAGTGTGAGACAGTTGAAACAAAAAAGTGGTAGCTATGGAAGTGAACTACTAGAAAGAGAAAAGGAACACTTGTTTTAGGCTCTAAACAGAATTATATGCGCCACCAGGTATCTGGCTGAGCATAATATGGCCTTCATAGGAGCCAGCTAAAAGCTCTGTCAATATAATTATGGCAATTTTCTTGGTTTAATCGAAATAATTGCAGAATTTGACCCTGTTTTGCAGAAAATTTTAATCGCGGTTAAAAACTTAAGAAATTCTTGACCGTTCTTGTGTACAAAAACATTCAACATTAACTCATAAATTTGCTTGCACTCAAAGTACAAAACGTTAATTTTCTAGAAGAAAGTACATATTTTTCAGTCGTCCCTCATTGTACTCCTGATACAACCAACAATGAACAAATGACATTGCTTGTTAAGTTTGTAAACCTATAAGAACACACAATGACTGTAGACTTTATGGATGTCTCTTCAACAACAGGAGAAAGTTTGCCTAAAACCCGTGCATCGAAAGTAGACCAACTAGGTCTCAATATTCGTGGCTGCGGAGGCCAAAGTTACGAAAATGGTACAAATATAGAAGGTAATTGAAGTGGTGTTCAAACCAGAATCCCGATGTAATCAAAGAGCATTTTATTTGACATGTGCTAGCTGGAGTATTAATCTTGTGCTATCAGATGCGGCAAAACCTACAGCAAAAGCAGTCACATTTTTTCGTGTAATTCAAAGACTATACTTTGTTTTCGGTGCATCCTCCCAGAGAGCGGAAATCATATTGAACAGAGTACCAAAATTAACAGTGAAGAAGCTTTCAGAACCTCGATGGGAAAGCTGGGTGGAGAGTGTCGAAACTATGACGTACCAATCAAGAGAAGTCACAGATGCCCTTCTTGGGGTGAGCAATAGCATTGATGAATTGAAAACAAAAAGCGAAGAACACTTACTTGCTGTGAACGAATTAGGTAACTTCTAGTTTATTGACGGTGTTGTCATACGGTATGAGTTTCTCTTTGCCCTTATAGCAGCAAGTAAGGCCCTCCAGGCAGAAAACATGAATTTGAAATTAACAACCAAATCGCTCGAAAGTTAAATAAAATTTAAGTGAGAATTTCCGTGAGGAAGATTTTTTTTCACTACGAAAGTGATAGCTGAAACTTTACAGATTGGGCAAAATTTGAACAAAAGAGAACTGGCACCAAAAGAAACCAATTTGGTTGTAAAAATGACGATGTGCTTTGCAGAGCACAGCTTCCAGAGGAGAAGACGAAACTGATTTTTTCTACCCTGTCGTTGACACAGTATTAATAAGTTTGCAACAAAAGTTTGGGCAGCTGACTACGTATTCCGAAATATTCAGTTTTTTTCATCAAAAAACTTGAGACACTGAAAACGCTATGAAATAAACGTGTCAGAGAGCTAAGTATAAAAGGTAAATGGTGAATAATGAAAAGACATTGTTGCGTCAGAACTTTTGACAGAAATCAAAGTGTTCAGAGAAAAAGTGAACAAGAATATGAGAACTTCAGTGCTAATATTGAAATACTTAAATGAAATTGGAAATCCATGACCCAACAATTACTGCTAACCATGCCAGTGACTGTCGCTTCCAGTGGGAGAAGCTTTTCACATTCGAAGCTGATCAAGAATTACGAGGGGCGTTCAGAAAGAAATGCAAAAACATTTTTCTCTGAAAGGAGGTTGGTTTTATTTTGGGTTTCAGTACACCATATTATACTCCACACTTCTGGCTGCAAGAGACTGATTTAACTGTAGGATCTTGGAGAAACATTTCGTATTGTGTTGATTAAACGGGATTCTTTTTGCCTTGCTTCGTGAAACTTTATTAGGACTTTAAGCCCATTTTCGAATACAGAACTATTTCCGAAGATGGAAACCACGTGCAGGTAAATGCATGTCAACTTCTTAATCTACGAAATCTCGCCTTAAACTATAAATGTTGCCTATTTTGACGTTTATATTTGCATCGAACAACTTTATGACATTTAATAGGACAGTGTTTACTCCAGCTACGAATAAGCGGACTGGTGTAGATTTGTGTGCAGAGGAATGAGTATTTCTGTGATTACTTATTTATGAACGATAGCACAAAGGTTCCCCTTCTAGTTGCAACATTTTCTAAAATCAGTGAATAACTGAAGTAAGTCGAATGCTGGGAAAAAGTGAATTCCAACTGAATGACCGCGAACGATACGTCGTGAAGATTGGCGAAGCGCCGCAACTGACCTCGTACACCCTCCCTGCCTCCCACTGCACGGCCCGTACAATTGTTGGCCAGTTGATACTCCTGCATTCCTTGTTGAGTATGTTGCAACTGAGACATGCGGAAAAACTTTAGACACACAATAAAAATGTAATAAATCATTACTGGAATCACTGGATAAGATACCTGCTATAAAATAACGACATGAGTAAAAGTCTGTTTGATCTTCTGCACTCCACGATTTAGGAAGGAAAAATACGTCTTCTGACTTCACACTCAGAGTTGTTCTCCTCATTTCCTGGGCCTTCCCGAATCTCTTCTTGGTTATGGCTTATTAGCCCAATGCGTTTTGGCAATCTGTCTTCATTTATCCGGTTAATACCTTCTTTCGATCTTCTTCTGTTACCATCCACTCTCTAATATTCTAAACCTTAAGTTCTGATCTTCCGTGTTCATTACGTATTGGGTCTAATATTTTGTACACCCTCTAACATTTCTTGAAGTCCTCATTTCCGATCTTTCGGTGTTACTGACGTCCGTCTGTCTCACTCCCATTCATTAAACCTGGTGATGCCTTTATTTACTTTTATTCTCATGCCCTTTCCTGTCTTGTTACTCACCGTCACCACAAATGTGTCCAAAAACGGTGAAACGTAGTTTCAGTATATCAGCCTTTATTGTCACTTATTTCAGCAGCCAGATAGGAGAAATAAGGGATTTGTTCTGTAGCTTTTGAGTTGATAATAGTCTTTGAACAGAATGGGAATATTCCCTGAAATGCCATTACGCTAGTTTTAGGTAGGGAGAGTGTTGTACCTAGCGGATAGTGTAGCTAGGAACACGTGTTTACTTTTGGTCGTTACTTCAGTCACATGACAAATCTTAGACTCACATGAAGAAATTCTCGTTGGAGACCGCCATAAGCAGTTTACGCCATTTTCTTTAGTTTTTAGCACTGATAGAAGGCTATGTTTCGTGAAGCATTCTTAAATATTTCGCATTGTACACATTTCAATTGGTGTATAATATACAAGGTGACTCAGCTGCCCCTACGGATCTTGTTTTATGCAGCCCGCCATGTTATAACTGGCCTTCAAAGACCATGCGAGAGATTTTCATTCTCTCGTTCGCCACGCGCAAACTACAAATCCTTGAGAAACAATTAACAGGACATTTTTGTAGGAATAATTTTACACTGGGGTCCGTTTTCGCTAGAGGCCGTAGTTTTCGAGTTACTCAAGAAAATCGTACAAAAGTGACCTTCAAATGCATCCTTACTCCCACACTCAGCCCCTACCAGTCGGGATTTCTAGTACGTTGTTCACGGCACTCGCTCCTACTATTCGACAAAGATTTGTGACTGCACGAATTATTTCCCACTTTCCTTCACGTGGTTTCCATCTTGGGAAACAGTTCTGTACTCGAAAATGGGCTTACAAGCCTAATAAAGTTTATTCCTATATTCCACCACTGGATTAGTTGAGCACTTAAGAACTGTGTAAATTTTACCTAACAATATAGTGAATTCTAACAGTACAAAATAAACAAAACTGTTACATCGTTGAATTCGTGTGGCTTTCAGACTACGAATGTACTCTGCTTGCGAGGGTTAAGTTTAAGCGTAACATCTACAAAAGTCGTTTTTCTTTCATTACCCTCGTGGACAGGGTAGTAATGTTAAGGGTATAACCGACTATGCTGGTGGCGTGATACCCCAATCAACGCAGGCAAAGAAAGGTCGAAAATAATTTTCCCACTGAATTTTTTGCATATTCTATATCTGAATGTGTTCAATAGCATCGTTCATTATCTCCAGGGGCATTCACCACACATTGTGTTCCATAAAGGTATCGTTTCATGCGTTTTGTCTATCACTTGCAATAATGCTGTTTTATTTTTCGTGTATTCGATTTAGACCTATTACTGTTAATTTTACACCCCATGCAGTCTTCCCGCCTGTCACTGACTTAACAAGTAATTCTTGAACATCTCGGTTAAACTACGGTGTTTCGTGTGTAGCACCGCCTCCCATTACACTTGTATACGAAAAAATTGTATTGAGATCTCTACACATTATGTTGAGCTCATCGAATCAGATCGTGAAAGCTTTATCGAAAGACGAGAATGCGAGACATTTCCTCGTTTCCAGACGCGTCTTCGGCCTGCAATCTGACTGACTGGAGTAGCTATCCTGGGCTTACATTGTTATACACAGCGACAACAGCGCCTCAAGCGGTGGAGAAGCTACGCTGCTGAATACGGTATTCATTAAATGTAAACAGTATCGTTTATATTCATTTTTAAGATGTTTTTTACGAAAGGCAGCGTATGTAGTGCAAGAAATTGCAGTAATAATAGGAAGAAGACACCAAATTTGTCATTCTTCAGGTTTCCTAAGGACCCTGAGAGGTATGAAACATCATATTAGAGCGCTCTTTATTTACGATTTTTTTCTAAACTTTATTGAATTACTGAATTTGTTTTTCTTTTTTAGGAGCAAGAAATGGTTAATAAACAGTAGAAGACAGGACCTGCTGCAAAAAGATGCCCTTTATTTGCACAATAACGTGAAGTTTTGTGCGTTACATTTCGAGTCAAACCAGTTCATGAGCACGGAAAAGAAGACATCGATATGCAATGCTGTTCCTACGGTATTTGTCGTGCCGAATAAGCCACAACTAGTGACGATGAAGAGAAAATTGCCATACAAACGTGAAAGTGTTACTGCAAAAACAATAAAACTGTCTCCTGACACAGAAGAAACAACTACCACAAGTGTTACTACACGAGAGACATATAAAATCACTAACAACGGAATCTGCAACACAGACATCTTTTGAAGATGAAATGCTTAGATTACGTGAAATTATTCGCGTGTTGGAAAATTGTGTGAAATGTAAAAACGTGCAAATCATTAGACTTAGTACAAAATTACTACGTGACAAGGAAAGTGCCCATTGTAAGAATAAACTGCAACCACGTCACAGGACACAAGTACAAAAGGATAAGCTCATTTTAAAAAGTGTTGGTTCCAAGTACTTGAAAAAAGATGCTCTCGATTTATTGATAAGCCAAATGAGTATACCACTGAATGGAAAACGTGGTGCGAGATGGGAAGATGAAACTAAGTAATTTGCACTTAATTTGTTGTATTGTAGTACTCAGGCATACAGTTTTTTATCACGCTGTTTTAGCCTTCCATCAGTACGTACCTTACAAAGGTTGTAAGTAGGCTGCTTATGTTTTCTTATTGGCAACGTTACGTAGCGCTCTGTATGAAAATCGGCAGCTGGATGTGAACAGCGCGTAGCGTTGCGCAGTTGGAGGCGAGCCGCCAGCAGTGGTGGATGTGGGGAGAGAGATGGCGGAGGTTTGAAATTTGTTAGACTGGATGTCATGAACTGCTATATATATTATGACTATTAAGGTAAATACATTGTTTGTTCTCTACAAAAATCTTACATTTGCTAACTATGCCTATCAGTAGTTAGTGCCTTCCGTAGTTTGAATCTTTTATTTAGCTGGCAGTAGTGGCGCTCGCTATATTGCAGTAGTTCGAGTAATGAAGATTTTTGTGAGGTAAGTGATTTGTGAAACGTATAGGTTAATGTTAGTCAGGGCCATTCTTTTGTAGGGATTTTTGAAAGTCAGATTGCGTTGCGCTAAAAATATTGTGTGTCAGTTTAAGCACAGTCTTGTATAGATTTTTCTAAGGGGACGTTTCAAGGTATGTGGAAGATATACAGTTAAATTGTGGGATAAATAATAACATATTTCATCTTTTAAAGCAGAAAGTGCAGCAGTTACCATAAACTGATATAATTGTTAATTTGTCTATGGATGAGATGTCACTAATGGAAAATTTGATATATGACAGCTCTAGGGATCGTGTTATTGGATTTGAAGACATGGGTTTCATACGTACATCTGTGGTTGCCAATACTGCATTAGTTATAATGATTAACGGCATCTTATCAAATTTTAAACAGCCATTAGTATATTATTTCTCCAAAGGACCAGTAGGAGCCACCCATTTGACGCGCATATTTTTTGAAGTTGCCAGAAAACTCACAGAGATTGGTTTGGTTGTAAAAACATGTGTGACAGACCAAGGCTCGAATTTTGTGGAGTGGAGGCACAGACTGGGTATCACACCAGTTAATCCATGCTTAGTACACGAAGGGAGTAAGATCTTTTTTATGACACCTCACACTTGATAAAAAGCATACGTAATAATTTATTCAGGTATAACATTATCCACACAACAGATGAAGGAGGGATTGGCACTGCTTCAAGGAAGGACATTTGTCATTTATACTCAAGTGATTATGAAAGGAAGTACAAGTTGGCCCCCAAGCTCACTAAAAGAGCTGTCCAACTGCTAGCATTTTCAAAAATGAAGGTAAACACTGCAGTTCGTGTGTTGAGTCATACAGTAGCAGCACGCATTGAGACACTTGTTACTTGTGGCACCATATCATCATCTGCTATTGCTACTGCAGATTTTTGCCAAAAAGTAAACGATATTTTTGACATATTTAATGCATATGGTGTTAAAGGGCCTGTATCCTTAAGGAACTGCATTACAAGTGCCTCAAGACATTTGGAAATTTTAAATACACTGAAGCCATAGATGTTGTTGTTGTTTGTTGTTGTGGTCTTCAGTCCCGAGACTGGTTTGATGCAGCTCTCCATGCTACTCTATCCTGTGCAAGCTTCTTCATCTCCCAGTACCTACTGCAACCTACATCCTTCTGAATCTGCTTAGTTTATTCATCTCTTGGTCTCCCCCTACGATTTTTACCCTCCACGCTGCCCTCCAATACTAAATTGGTGATCCCTTGATGCCTCAGAACATGTCCTACCAAACGATCCCTTCTTCTGGTCAAGTTGTGCCACAAACTCCTCTTCTCCCCAATCCTATTCAGTACCTCCTCATTAGTTATGCAATCTACCCATCTAATCTTCAGCATTCTTCTGTAGCACCACATTTCGAAAGCTTCTATTCTCTTCTTGTCCAAACAATTTATCATGTATGTTTCACTTCCATACATGGCTACACTCCATACAAATACTTTCAGAAATGACTTCCTGACACTTAAATCTATACTCGATGTTAACAAATTTCTCTTCTTCAGAAACGCTTTCCTTGCCATTGCCAGTCTACATTTTATATCCTCTCTACTTCGACCATCATCAGTTATTTTGCTCCCCAAATAGCAAAACTCCTTTACTACTTTAAGTGTCTCATTTCCTAATCTAATACCCTCAAGATCACCCGACTTAATTCGACTACATTCCATTATCCTCGTTTTGCTTTTGTTGATGTTCATCTTATATCCTCCTTTCAAGACACCATCCATTCCGTTCAACTGCTCTTCCAAGTCCTTTGCTGTCTCTGACAGAATTACAATGTCATCGGCGAACATCAAAGTTTTTATTTCTTCTCCATGGATTTTAATACCTGCTCCGAATTTTTATTTTGTTTCCTTTACTGCTTGCTCAATATACAGATCGAATAACATCAGGGAGAGGCTACAACCCTGTCTTACTCCCTTCCCAACCACTGCTTCCCTTTCATGTCCCTCGACACTTATAACTGCCATCTGCTTTCTGTACAAATTGTAAATAGCCTTTCGCTCCCTGTATTTTACCCCTGCCACCTTCAGAATTTAAAAGAGAGTATTCCAGTCAACATTGGCAAAAGCTTTCTCTAAGTCTACAAATGCTAGAAACGTAGGTTTGCCTTTCCTTAATCTTTCTTCTAAGATAAGTCGTAAGGTCAGTATTGCCTCACGTGTTCCAGTATTTCTACGGAATCCAAACTGATCTTCCCCGAGGTCGGCTTCTACTAGTCTTTCCATTCGTCTGTAAAGAATTCGTGTTAATATTTTGCAGCTGTGGCTTATTAAACTGATTGTTCGGCAATTTTCACATGTGTCAACGCCTGTTTTCTTTGGGATTGGAATTATTATATTCTTCTTGAAGTCTGAGGGTATTTCGCCTGTTTCATACATCTTGCTCACCAGATGGTAGAGTTTTGTCAGGACTGGATCTCCCAAGGCCGTCAGTAGTTCCAATGGAATGTTGTCTACTCCAGGGGCCTTGTTTCGACTCAGGTCTTTCAGTGCTCTGTCAAACTCTTCACGCAGTATCGTATCTCCCATTTCATCTTCATCTACATCCTCTTCCATTTCCATAATATTGTCCTCAAGTACATCGCCCTTGTATAGACTCTCTATATACTCCTTCCACCTTTCTGCTGTCCCTTCGTTGTTTAGAACTGGGTTTACATCTGAGCTCTTGATATTCATACAAGTGGTTCTCCTATCTCTAAAGGTCTCTTTAATTTTCCTGTAGGCAGTATCTATCTTACCCCTAGTGAGATAAGCCTCTACATCCTTACATTTGTCCTCTAGCCATCCCTGCTTAGCCATTTTGCACTTCCTGTTGATCTCATTTTTGAGACGTTTGTATTCCTTTTTGCCTGCTTCATTTACTGAATTTTTATATTTTCTCCTTTCATCAATTAAATTCAATATTTCTTCTGATACCAAAGGATTTCTACTAGCCCTCGTCTTTTTACCTACTTGATCCTCTGCTGCCTTCAATACTTCATCCCTCAAAGCTACCCATTCTTCTTCTACTGTATTTCTTTCCCCCATTCCTGTCAATTGTTCCCCTATGCTCTCCCTGAAACTCTGTACAACCTCTGGTTCTTTCAGTTTATCCAGGTCCCATCTCCTTAAATTCCCACCTTTTTGCAGTTTCTTCAGTTTTAATCTACAGGTCATAACCAATAGATTGTGGTCGGAGTCCACATCTGCCCCTGGAAATGTCTTACAATTTAAAACCTGGTTCCTAAATCTCTGTCTTATCATTATATAATCTATGTGATACCTTTTAGTATCTCCAGGGTTCTTCCATGTATACAACCTTCTATCATGATTCTTAAACCAAGTGTTAGCTATGATTAAGTTGTGCTCTGTGCAAAATTCTACCAGGCGGCTTCCTCTTTCATTTCTTAGCCCCAATCCATATTCACCTACTACGTTTCCTTCTCTCCCTTTTCCTACACTCGAATTCCAGTCACCCATGACTATTAAGTTTTCGTCTCCCTTCACTATCTGAATAATTTCTTTTATTTCATCATATATTTCTTCAATTTCTTTGTCATCTGCAGATCTAGTTGGCATATAAACTTGTACTACTGTAGTAGGTGTGGGCTTCATATCTATCTTAGCCACAATAATGCGTTCACTATGCTGTTTGTAGTAGCTTACCCGCATTCCTATTTTCCTATTCATTATTAAACCTACTCCTGCATTACCCCTATTTGACTTTGTGTTTATAACCCTGTAGTCACCTGACCAGAAGTCTTGTTCCTCCTGCCACCGAACTTCACTAATTCCCACTATATCTAACTTTAACCTATCCATTTCCCTTTTCAAATTCTCTAACCTACCTGCCCGATTAAGGGATCTGACATTCCACGCTCCGATCCGTAGAACGCCAGTTTTCTTTCTCCTGATAACGACATCCTCTTGAGTAGTCCCTGCCCGGAGATCCTAATGGGGACTATTTTACCACTGGAATACTTTACCCAAGAGGACACCATCATCATTTAACCATACAGTACAGCTTCATGCGCTTGGGAAAAATTACGGCCGTAGTTTCCCCTTGCTTTCAGCCGTTCGCAGTACCAGCACAGCAAGGCCGTTTTGGTTATTATTACAAGGCCAGATCAGTCAATCATCCAGACTGTTGCCCTTGCACTACTGAAAAGGCTGCTGCCCCTCTTCAGGAACCACACGTTTGTCTGGCCTCTCAACAGACACCCCTCCGTTGTGGTTGTACCTACGGTACGGCTATCTGTATCGCTGAGGCACGTAAGCCTCCCCACCAATGGCAAGGTCCATGGTTCATGGGGGGGGGGGGGGGAGGGGGAAAGCCATAGATACGGTCACGGAAATTAGTAGATGCTGATGGGGAAATCTTTTCACCTAGGATTAAGTGTGTTAAAGGACTTCTGGGTAACATAAGCGCTTTGAACATGTTTTTTTGATGATGTTGTGGATGGAACCAAGTTATATTTATTAACACGCAAAATTAATCAAGATCCACTGGAAAACTTTTTCTCAGTGATAAGGCATAAAGGCGGTTTTTGTAGCAACCCATCACCACGAAAGTTTTGTGCTGCATTCAGTAATTGTGCTTTAAGCAAATTAATGAAAACACACAGTGTAGCTACCTCCAATTGTGAGGGGATCAACTGGGTTCAGACAATAGTGGATATGAAAGCAGCGCCCAAATTACTTGTTTCACCACTGTTGGACATCAGTGACACGAGTTCAGTGATCAGACTACCAAATGTGGAAGTTCAAACAGACCTCGGAGAGGTAAACAGCATGAGATACGTGTTTGGTTATGTATTAAAGAAACTGCTTACAATTCATGACTGTTATAAATGTAGGACAGTACTTGTAGATGGCAGCCAAGACTTAGACGCAAATGACAAAGTTTATTGTCATTTTAAAAGCTATGAAGGCAACTTTGGAAGCCTATTGATTTGTACAGAAGATGTCAAAGAATTTGCAACTCATTGTGAGACTAAGATGACTTCTACTTTTGATGAATATGCTCACATAAGTAATTGTGGTGCTTCCTTTGTGAACACCCACCTGGGTGCTGTGCTGAACCAAGCTGCTGTTAATAAGACTGTTTGTGAAAGTGAGGCTCTTTTACATTATTAAATTCATGAATCAAGAACTAGTCTGTAGGAGCAAGAGAAGAAATAAAAAAGTGATGAAGCTGGCTCATTTGGGTTGCTAAAGTGTTAGGACTGATTCATTCATTTAATTTTATTTTCGTGAAATGTATCAATGGGATATAATAAAGTTGTAAAATAGTCATGGTTTTTATTGAGATAACGTGATACCATAAAGAATAAGATGGAAATTGTATTTTTGGAACCATGCTTCCTGCGAAGCAGAACGTAATGAAAGGTGATGTGTCGCAACTGCCGTGAGATAACGTGATACCTCTGCCAGGCACTGAAGGTAATTTGCAGAGTATCAATGTTGATGTAGATGTGTTACATACATAGGAAAATCCCAGAATGTATTATCAGTGCTAACATGAAAGAAAAAACAAACAAAAGAGGAAAAATTTAGCGCACAGGAGGGCCTACTTCCTTCAGCCCTTACGCTACACTATAGTTATGTAATTTCGGCCTTTTGTCTTGGGTATCACAGGGACCCGGCAGGTTAGCCGAGAGCACTAATGCGCTGCTTCCTGGACTCGGGTAGGCGCATAGTCCCAGGATCGAATCCGCCCGGCGGATTGACGACGAGGGCCGGTTGCTACTTTCGCGTTCTCGTCAGTACGGAACCAGAACGTTTAAGTTCTACCACCGTGTAGACGGAAGATCCGCGACTCGGAATGTCAGAACTGTGTAGTAAGTAGCGGCCGGAGCACCACCACAAAATTACCCAGCACTAACACTCCAAACTATCCACTCTCGGATAGAGATTTTAACCGTGTTCAACCCAGTGGTAACGTATCGAATAATTTTTCTCCGAATCATACAGTTTGGGGGAAAAGCAGTGAGAATAATTACTTTTGGAAACCTTTTATCAGTCAAAGCCTGTTATAACATTAAACTGTTTCGCTTAATAAAACGGCCACCAGCCCAAATCGGGCACAGTGTCCACACAAAAAGATGAAGTCAATTTTCGACACTGAATAAATAACTACTTTCACTTACTACGGTCACTTGGCAGTAAATGCTATTAATCCTACTTTCTGTACGACTAAATTTCATTTCTTTAGGACTATTAACGTTTTACTAACACCAATATTTATCTGGCTTTCTTTGATATGGAGAAGCAACACGAACAATTACTGTTAAGACTGTTGCAGTTAAACATTTATGTTACTTTACTTTGAGAAATACTATTGAAAACTTATCCTCATGGTCACGCAAAGCGGTGGCTCTTAAACTGATACGTGCAAACTTTAGTATTTAATAATGAGATTCAGAATTTGCTACCAAAACATTACTATTGCCAGTAATTTACTATTATTCAAGTTTCAATAAGCATCAGGATATTCGGAATAAATTCGTTTAGGTAAGGACCCTACTGAGGTAAATGAAATAGGAAAATTACGGTTAAACACAAAGGTACATTGAACACTTATATTCCACTGATTGAAGATGGATGGTTCATACTGTGATACAATTCTAAATAAAGTACTTTGCCTGTTACTGATGTCGAAGGTGGCGTGAGGCGGTGCTGCGTAGTAACATTGCGCAGGTACGGCTCTTGATTTACTTATCTCTGTCTTCCTCTTGGTGGCGACGATGAAATTGCAAATTTTTGAGCTATTAATTTATTGCCGTGCTGCGCCAATCATGTAGAACATGTCAGAGGCCAAAACCCAGTCTTGCAGGTAAATTAGGGACCTCTAGTGCTTGACCAACGAAATGCGTGTTCACCACTTGCATTGCAGCTACCGACTCTATGCTACTCGCGCGCCAATTCTCACTCGCGCGCCCCACCAGCTTTTCCATTCCACCACAGAACGGAGTTCCGTTCTACCTATGATCCCTACACTTCTGCTTACAAAAACCTACGTATGAACCATCTACAATTGCATGACAGCATATACATACAAAATTAACATAATTAATTACAGTTGTACTTGAAATATTACATAATTATTTACAAAATATGTTTTAATACATTTATTCCACCTACGTCAAAGAGGTTATTTTAAACAGATAAACTACACTTAACAAGAGCTTACTCTCGTTACAGTATTTTATTCATTTTGCAAAATTATTATGGAACAAAAAAATTTTAAAATATACAGATTAATGGCAGTATTATATTTACATTAGCATTACAGGGTGTGCTGGTCAGCCTGGATGTGGTTTTTAGGCCGTTTTCCACATCCCACTAGTTGAATACCGAGCTGGTCCCGCCTCAGTTACACGACCCACAGACATTTGAAACACATTCGCACTATTTCATGATTTACACTAGATGCAGACAGCTGGGGTACACTGATTCTTTCGCCTGTGGTACAGGGTGAGGTCAGCAACCCCTTCAAATTAGCCAGGCCACATCAGATTGTAACCATGCCGACCCTGAGGAAACTGCGGGATGAGACACAAGCGAACGAAAGACAGAAAGAAGTCTTGGGTATCACAGTGTCTCTTGAAGGCTTATATTGCTGATGACAGGGGTGACGTGTTTGTGACAAATCTTCAATGTGCCGTTACTGTAAGTTGCAGTATAAAACAGATATGCGTGCCAAAGAAATATGGCGTCTGCCACGTCGAGTCATTCACGTCTGGAGCAAATGCATGTTGAACGTTTAGCGTCTTCGCCTTCAAATGACTGTGTGGAACTAAAAGTGGAGTTTCGCGTCACAAATTTATGCAGTTTCCGTACGACACAAGCTCCGTACGGACTTTCAGATTCAAATGGCCGTTATGGCCGCCCTTCCCCTACCATTGTTAGTTACTTTTTTCCTCAGTTATCTGTCTTCTGGCTGGTTTGATGCGGCCCACCATGAATTCCTCTTCGGCGCCAAACTCCTCATATCAGAGTAGCACTTGCTAGCTACGTCGCCAGTCACTTGATGTATTCCAGTCTGCATCTTCCCCTTTAACTTTACCCTTTATATCGAGTGCAATGGACGATAATCCCTTATGTCTTAACACGTGTCCCGCCATCCTGTTCCTTCTTCTGGCTATGTTTTCCACGTATTTCTTTGGTCGCAGATTTCATGCTCTCTACTGGATGTAAAATTAGAGCCTCTTGATAACTTCATTAACTGATTGTATAGACAGTGTGGACTCCTACCGTCTGTTCTGTCTCTTGGTAATTGATTGAGGGAACAAGGAGAACCCAGGATAGCGGGAGAGTTTTCCGTTCCATGAGTCCTGCGTCATCCTACTTGACAGCCCGAGAGAATTACTCAAACGAACCGTACATCTTATCGACATAAATGCTAGGAGTTAACAGAACCTCCACATTACTCGCAGTGCAGCCTTTTTGTGCTGAGGTTATGTTGCCTCGTATCAGATAAATTTTTATAAGCCCAAGACAAATTTCTTTCCACCGTATCCAAAGGAAGGCGTCTCTCGACTTCTCCAATACTTCAAACGAAAAGTATTAAAAATGGCGTATCCGATGTCGGTGCAACGTTAGAGCCTTCACTTGGTACAGAAGGCGCTGCGTTGTACAAGCTTCTCTCCATCGAGCTGACTCTGTACTTGTTGATGCTATCTCCTGTGAACTCTGTCGATTCATAGAAACCTTATGGTTCCATTCTACCTTCGCTCAGGTCACATCATCGACCAACTGGCAGAATACAGGAGAGAAATATGCAGCTCTTATAGCTGTAGATGCTGTTACTTTTCTCCGTAAAGTAGTATTTAAAACAATATCTATCATTATAGCAAAACTGCAATTGTAGCACGTCGTATGTATAGATGCAAATGTGTGATGAAACACAATACATAGCCCCGAATGAAATTTTCACTCTGCAGAGGAATGTGAGCTGATATGAAACTTCCTGGCAGATTAACACTGTGTGCAGGATCGACACTCGAACTGCGGACCTTTGCCGTTTCCGGGCAAGTGCGTCTCCCATTTTTTTTTTTGTTCTGTTTTTCTCTCGTTTTTTTCCCCACAACAGTTGGTCAGGGCGTATGTCACATTACAGCTGTCCAAGCTGATTGTTGAACACTTCATTTTTTATTACCGCGTGTAGCCAGCCCTCTGGCGCAACACGCTGAGCTCCCGTGCAGGCAAACCGAGTGAGCTGCCCAAGCACGACTCTCGACTGGTCCTCACAGCTGTACCTCATATCCTACCTATGAAACTTTTTAATCTACTACGAAGTATCACAATATAGCGTGTTTAAAAAATGATTTCACAAAATTAGGGGACAGGTTCCTCACAGTAAAGCAAGCAAAAAAGATTATATAAACGTGTTTCTGAAAAGCCTTCGTTTTCGAGTTATTAATAAAACCTTACAACAGGCTGTATTCCTATGTTAAAAATATGGTTCGCGTTGTTGTTATTCGGAGTTGTTATAACATTCAAGTCGCATTTACAGTCAATATTCCCACAAAACATCTCTTTTTTATGTAATCAAAGCTTAAAAATAACTAAATATCAAGATTCCGTCACGTGATCGAAAACACACTGTTATTGGCTGACGCTCTAGTGACGTCACGGACCAGAACTAAGATGAAGCTATGGGTGTGTTACAGGAATGTTAGCCGTAGTTGCCCGCTTTTTGCGTACTTTTTCTGCAAATAATTTAGCTATCAAGTGAAGTAAAATGCATTTACAAATTTTAAGTAACAATAGAACGAAATTTCGTGAACGCTGATAGTGCAAAGCTTATGAAAATTGACGTGTTTATGCTCTACTCGTTTAGAACGGCGATATGTGCAAGACGGACATTCTTTTGCCTGCTCCCTGCAACGTCATTAAAAATGTTCAAAGCTAAGGAACTGCCGAAATTTTGCAAATGGATCCGTATATTACAAATAGGCTGCGACTATCTGTCATGGAATACGACTCAAAGCACAATAAAATAATTATTGGCAAATCTTAGTGCTCATTTCCGCTTTGCAAGATACTCAGCAGAGGTATGACAACAAGCATGGGCTCTGTGGCCCAGCGGGTAGCGCATGTAACTCGGGCTAAGAACAACGCAGGTTCCAATTCAGTTCTCGGAGGGGCATATATTTTTACATCTTCCACTAAGTCTTAGAGGCTGTTCTGAATGAAGTCCCCATAACACCTGTAAGACTTGCTCGGAGAATGTATGATCTATCGGATGGTCACCTACAATTCCAGCTCACATATGAAATTAAACTGATAGTGATGCCTAATCTGTACTGTATCCTCGGTATTGTGAAGGGCCATATGTGTTGGTTGTGTGAGGTTTTTATTGCTTCTCTCCCAAGTGCTGCCTCGTCTTTAATCAAAACTGAAGAGAAATACGACGCATTGGCACTTTGTCCAACAAACCATCGGCACAAGTTCTGTGGCGGATGACCAGAAGGTGTAAGGCTCTGTACACATTGAAGATGATACAGATACATGAGTTCGTGTTCAAGTATCCACCATGCTAAACTTGGAGATGTCACAACATGCCTGGGAGACTTGTCTTGCGCTGGTAGTTCGCTCTTGTTCGACAGCCCGTGGCATGTGCTCTTCTTGGAGTCGCATACGAGCAACATCTGGGTTTCATCGAGTAATGGTCTGCGCTGCTGCGGATCCTCTCTGGACATCGCGACGATCCACAACACAGAGGTTGGATGACTGGGCTGTTCTCGGTCTGCAAACGCCATCTGCTACAGCCGTGCAGTCTCATGTGCACCCCTGCGAAGACAACGCTTTCTAGGATGATGTTGCAATCTTCAGGCCGAAAATTGGTTTGACGCGGCTCCCCATGCTACTCTATCCCTTGCAAACCTCTTCATCTCTGGTGTAACCTACATACCTCTGAATCTGACTACTGTGTTCATCTCTTGGTAACCCTCTACGATTTTTACCCTGCACGCTTCCCTCCAACACAAAATTGATGCTCCCCTCATATTTCAGAATGTGTCCTCTCACCCGATCCCTTCTTCTAGCTAGGTTTGCCACAAATTTCTTTCGTTACCAAGTTCTCTTCAGCACTTTCTCATTAGTTACATGATCTGTCCATCCATTCTTCAGCATTATTCAGTAGCAGCACATTTAAAAAGCCTCTATTCTCTTCTTGTGAAAACTATCGTCCATGTTTCACTTCCATGCATGGCTGCACTAAATACAAATACTTTCAGAAAAGACTTCCTAACAGTAAAGATACATTCTTTGTTAATAAATTTCTCTTCTTCAGAAAAGATTTCCTTCCCATTGCCAGTCTACGTTTTATATACTTTCTACTTCAGCGATCATCTGTTATTTTGCCACCCAAGTAACAAAACTCATGTAGTGTCTCGTTTCTTAATCTAATTCCCTCAGTATCACCTCACTTAATTTGTCTTTCCATTACACTTGTTTTGCTTTTGTTGATATGCATCTTATATGTTTCTATCAGGACACTGTCAATTCCGTTTAGCTGTTCTTCCAAGTCCTTAGCTGTCTCTGGCAGAATGAAGATCTCATTTGCAAATCTCAAGGTTTTTATTTCTTCCTCCTGAACTTTAATTACTACTCCAAATGTTTCTCTGGTTTCTTTTACTACTGGCTCTATCCATAGGTTGAATAACATCGAGGACAGGCTACAACCCTGTCTCACTCCCTTCTCAACCATTGCTTCCCTTTCATGCCCATTATAACTTGCGTCTGGTTTCTGCACCAGTTGTAAATAGCTTTTCGCTCTCCGTATTTTAGCCTCCTATCTGCAGCATCTATTGATTATGATCTGTAGAATAAAAAAATGCTTCAAATGGCTCTGAGCACTATGGGACTTAACATCTGAACACATCCATGCCCGAGGCAGGATTCGAACCTGCAACCGTAGCAATCGCGTGGTTCCGGACTGTAGCGCCGAGAACCGCTCAACTACCGCGGCCGGCTCTGTAGATTAAAATTGAAGAAACTGCAAAAAGGTGGGAATTTGAGGAGATGCGACCTGGATAAACTGAAAGAACCAGAGGTTGCAGAGAGCTTCAGGGAGAGCATTAGGGAACGATTGACAAGAATGGGGGAAAGAAATACAGTAGAAGAAGAATGGGTAGTTTTGAGAGATGAAATAGTGAAGACAGCAGAGGATCACGTAGGTAAAAAGATGAGGGCTAATAGAAATCCTTGGGTAACAGAAGAGATATTGAATTTAATTGACGAAAGGAGAAAATACAAAAATGCAGTAAATGAAGCAGGCAAAAAGGAATACAAACCTGTCAAAAATGAGATCGACAGGAAGAGCAAAATGGCTAAGCAGGGATGACTAGAGGACAAATGTTAGGATGTAGAGGCGCTCAGGGAAGGCAGTAAGGTGGAAGGAGTATATAGAGGGTTTATACAACGGCGATGTACTTGAGGACAATATTATGGAAATGGAAGAGAATGTAGATGAAGATGAAATAGGAGATATTATACTGCCAGGAGAGTTTGACAGAGCACTGAAAGACCTAAGTCGAAACAAGGCCCCGGGAGTAGACAACATTCCATTAGAGCTACTGACAACCTTGGGAGAGCCAGGCCTAACAAAACTCTACCATCTGGTGAGCAAGATGTATGAGACAGGCGAAATATCCTAAGACTTCAAGAAGAATATAATAATTCCAATCCCAAAGAAAGCAGTTGTGGACAGATGTGAAAATTAACCGAACTATCATTTTAATAAGCCACGGCTGCGAAATACTAACATGAATTCTTTACAGACGAATGGAAAGACTGGTAAAAGCCGACCTCGGGGAAGATCTGTTTGGATTCCGTAGAAATGTTGGAACACGTGAGGCAATACTGACCCTACGACTTATTTCAGAGAATAGATTAAGGAATGGTAAACCTACGTTTCTAGCATTTGTAGACTTAGAGAAAGCTTTTGACAACGTTGACTGGATCACTCTCTTTCAAGTTCTGAAGGTGGCTGGGGTAAAATACAGGGAGAGAAAGGCTATTTACAATTTGTACAGAATACCATATGGCAGTTATAACAGTCGAAAAGCAATGGTTGGGAAGAGAGTGCGACAGGGTTGTAGACATTCCCCGATGTTATTCAACCTGAAAAATGTCAAAGCTTTTCATGTTTTTAATTAAAGGAGATAATTGCTTTTAAAATCAATCATTAGTTTATGGCAATATATGAAGTGTGATGGAGGTGAATTATTGTGTCATTAAGCATCGGTAAAGAGCTATGATTCTTCTCTTTGAAAACTTGGTGTACTTTGTGCATGAAAGGAATTCTTGAAGAAAACGAACAAAACACCACGAATGACCTACACCCGGTAGTAAGGATAGCGATTGGAAAAGTAACCTTGCAAGGAATCATAGATAGCGGAAGCCAGCTTTCGGCTATTTCAAGGCAGCCTTCGAAGGGTGCAAGGGTGATCAAACATGGCCTACCCTTAAAATGAGCCGGCTAGTGTGGCCGAGCGGCTCTAGGCGCTTCAGTCTGGAGCCGCGCGACCGCTACGGACGCAGGTTCGAATCCTGCCTCGGGCATGGATGTGAGTCATGTCCTTAGGTTAGTTAGGTTTAATTAGTTCTAAGTTGTAGGGGACTGATGACCTCAGCAGTTAACTTCCATAGTGCTCAGACCATTTGAACCTTTAAAAATAAAAAAAGATTAAAATACGGGGGGCAATCGCGGGAAAATGCATGGAAGTAGGGCAACAGGTACGACTGGAATTTACCTGTCAGAGCTACCAGTTCGAAGGCAATTTCATTGTGATCCCAGAGTTGGCGATCAAATTGTAATAGGCATGGACTTCTTGTACGAGAACCAGGCCGTAATTGATATAGGTAGCGGCACGGTCACCTTCCAGAAGGGCAAGATAAGGCAGGTCAGATTTGAAGAACAGGCTATTCCGGCGCAGCTCCCTACTAACTGTCTGCGACTACATATTGTAGAGCAAGGAGGCAGAAATGGCGAGGAAGAAGAACACGAACAACGCGTTCTGAGGTGGCTAGAAGAGGCAGTTCATGTAAAGGATGAACTAGCACAGGTGATAGACGGCAACGTCGACGCATGCGGGAATATAGCGATAAAGGAACGAGAAGATTCAAAAATGGTTCAAATGGATCTGAGCACTATGGGACTTAACATCTGAGGTCATGAGTCCCCTGGAACTTGGAACTACTTAAACCTAACTAACCTAAGGTCATCACACACATCCATTGCCCGAGGCAGGATTCGAAACTGCGACCGTAGCGGTCTTGCGGTTCCAGACTGTAGCGACTAGAACCGTTCGGCCACTCCGACCGGCTGAACGAGAAGATCTGAGGAACATTCTAAAGGACAACTTAGAAGTTTTTTGGCCGAAACCAGGGGCTATACGAAACCTCCAGTACGAGTTCCGAGTGAAGGTGAAAGGGTACAGTACCGCCCGACATTGAAAATAGGTACAACATGCTTCATTATTTTTGTCAGAACAACACATTTTTTTTGTAAAATAATCTCAATTAATACAGCGAAGCCGGATACCAGTGTGGGAAAGAATGACAATTTATTTATTTAATTGATCACATGTGCACTCCCACAAAGTAAATCCCTACATCCAGTTTGGTGAGATCTGTGAAATGAATGAATGTAAGGTCGTCTGCTAACCGCAGATAGTGAATGTGAATATATGATCATCTTTGAGACGATCCTTTGGCCACATTTGGTGGGAACAAAGAGATGAAATTTACCTGAGCTTTGAGCGCCTGAAATGTGGCTGACCAATGCGGTAGCAAGGTGCTCCCCCCACTTCGACAAAGGTGTGAGAGGACCTAGAGAACGGCCATGTTTCAGCACTCTGCCGCTGGATCTTGTGCTGTTAAGACCTGTTTTAGTTGTGCTCCGTAATGACGAAAGAGTGGAGACATGGTATGCATGTGGAATATTTAAGAGTAGTTTGAAATAATAATTTCTCTATTTCAGGAACTTTTGTGGGGAGAATTAAATGTCAGGCAGGTAATATTAATGGGATCGTAGTAATCTTCGGAAGTGACCAACAGTCACAACGAAACCACGTGTACCAATAAGTTGAAATACTTCCGTGTGCTTAAGTTAAGCTGAATTATTAGCGTGTGTACAATAAGTTGAAATATTTAAGAAATAGCGTGTGTACCATAAGATGAAATATTTAAGAAATTGCGTGTGCAGGACTTGAAATTAGAGACGAGTACTTCCACGTGGTGAGTACTGTGTGAGTCTCAATCTGTTTATGAGACAAAGGATAAAGAGAAGTACTCGTCCATGGTATCAGTTGAGGACTCGCGTTTGTGATGAATATGTTCTTAATATTACTTTGCGTGATATGATTCCGTGTGACGCTAGATACAAACTCTGAGAGAGAAGCAAGGTGAGTCGGCCGTCTATCTAGCAACGCCACTTGGCTTGCATTGCACAGGAAGACGTGCATATATCTCCAGAGTTCATAGTAGGAAAGTAGAATTACGAAGTGGGGCAGTGTCGTGTGAAACTGGGATAAATATTAATTGAAGTGGGAAAGCTGAAAGTGATAGTGTTGTGACTATTTAGTGTTTTGTATTTCTTATTGCAGTGTGATGTATGTCATGTAATTTGGGTATGTGTTGTTTGCATGGGAGAGTAGCAAGGTAGTTTCAAAAGATAAGTGGGCTATGCTTGTTCCTTCTGTATCGCTCGATCTGGAGGAAAGTTTCGTGATGATGATTGTGAGAGTCGAAGTGTGAGAAATAATAAAAGATCCACCATCCTATCCAGAAAGTGCACTGTAGCGTTAAATAATTACGAGACCATAATATAGAGATTCACCAATGTAAAGCCATGCCCACTGGGCGGAATTTCTCATGTGTTATTGTTGTAGGTTATAGAATTTGTGTGTTTAGGTTAGAGATTTTATCGGAATAAATAAGATAGTCAAAAGAAAAAGATTGGTGGACTTTTCCTTCGAATTGTATGCTGTCATAATGTCCCGAATTTATAATGTGTGAGCCATTCATATTCAGTGCGGTGGCCACGTGTTGACAAAAGCCCTTGGATAAAAGACAAAAAGAAAATGTGGTGCGTAGTGTACAGTCAGAGTTCTGTAAATTACTGATAGTCAGATGCGTTTTTCCGTTGCGTATTAATCATATAGGAGGATAACTTGTAGCTTAAGTGTGAGTACTAGAGTTCATGTTACTCGATAAATAAGAATGAATCCACTCGCTTTGCAGACCACTCCTCTTGCAGGCCTGACTGGTTGGTGCCACAGTATGAGAAGGCATGTGGGTGCCTCTCAAAGGAACATCGAAAGTTTAGAGTTACTCCAAACCCCATTCCATTGGCGATGAAACAAAAGGTCACTCGTGAGCTGCAAACTATGTTAGACAACGATGTAATCGAGCACGCGACCGTAGCGGTCGTGCGGCTCCTGACTGTAGCGCTACATCGTCATACTCTAGCCCCATACATATAGAGACAAAGAGGGACGGTTGGATTCAGTTGGTTCTGGATACGCGCCAGATCAACACGATCATAGAACCCGAAACCGATAGGCCAGAAAAATCAGAAGAATTATTAGAGAAATTTTATGGCGTCACCGTATTCTCTTCGATCGAGCTGCGTAGTAGTTTTTGGCAGCACGAACTAAAACCTTCCTGTCGGCAATACACAGCGTTCCTGGCCTTCGGACGTAGCTACCAATACAAAAGACTGCCGTTCGGGTTGAATGTATCCTCGGCTGCATTCATCAGAAGCCTAGATACGATCCTGCATTACACCCTAAGGGATCGGATCACGACATACGTGGATGACATCATTATCGCCGAAGCCTCGTGGGAGAAACTTAATGAAGAACTGGGGAACCTATTGAGTACTTTCAAAGCATACGGTGTCACGGTAAATTTAGAAAAATCATGCTTTGGAAGGTCTCAGGTAAAGTTTTTAGGCCACATAATCGCGGCCGAAGGGATCTATCCCGACCCGGAGAAATTAGAGGCATTTGAACAGTTCGCCACCCCCACCACCAGAAAGCAATTTAGAGGCTTTCTAGGTTTATGCAATTTTTACAAAAAATTCATAAACCTAGAGTGTCTGGCTACCCCTCGTCTCTGTGCCCTTACGGGAAAGAAAACACCTTGGGTGTGGGAAGAGACAGCTGAGACTGAGTTCCAAAAGCTAAAGGCTGCCTTAGTAGAAGCTCCCATACTATCGCATCCGGACCTCAGCAGAGACTTCTGTATAGCTACAGACTCGGCGAAAACAGGATTGGGTGTAGTAATGTTCCAGGAGTTTGAGTCCGAGGGGGGCATCGAAAGACGGAAAATCGGTTTCGCCAGCAGAACCCTGTCGAAATGCGAAAGGAACTACTCGGTAACAGAACTAGGGGCATTGGCTGTTGTGTGGGTGGTTGAGAAGTTCAGGTATTTCCTGTTTGGGAGAAAATATCGCGTCTACACTGACCATAAAGCGCTACAATTCCTGCTAACAGCCAAATCACACCACGGGAGATTAGGAAGATGGGTACTTTATGTGCAACAATACGAATTCTCGATCGTACACATTCCGGGTTCGACTAATATTATCGCCGACGCACTGTCCAGATCCCCTATCGGATTAACCGCCGCTGTACAAGATCATCTCGAGGAAAGTAATTTTAGCATCTTCTACATGAGGAAGGTTGCGTTCGAGAATTTCGTAACGGCCTCCATGCAAGATATTGCAAGAAACAGGATAAGGACCCAGTCTTGCGAAAGATTAAGGAACAACGGAGGGATAAAGAACAGGTCAGAATTCGGCAATTTTATATCGTAAGAAAAAACATCCTTTTCTAACGTAGGGAAATCGAGGATGCGCCTTGGGTTTTGTGCATCCCCGAAGAGACGATCAATAAAATAATATGGTACACGCACCTGAGCTATGCACATTTCGGCCCCAGGAAGTGCTATCTAAAATTAAAAACGCTGTGCCATTTTAGGAATATGGAGAGGCGCATCAGGAAGGTGCTCTCCGTCTGCTAGTTGTGCCAAAAGTCCAAGCACAACAACCAGAATTCCCGAGCTCCCTTGTATCCGATGATCCCACAAAGACTGAAACAGTTAGGGGCCGCGGATCTTCTCGGTCCATTACCAGGGACCAGTCGTGGTTATTGCTATGTGCTCGTTGCGGTCGAGATTATGTCAAAATACGTAACGTTTGTGGTGTCACCGCCAGACACCACACTTGCTTGGCGGTAGCCTTTAAATCGGCCGCGGTCCGTTAGTATACGTCGGACCCGCGTGTCGCCACTATCAGTGATTGCAGACCGAGCGCCGCCGCACGGCAGGTCTAGAGAGATTTCCTAGCACTCGCCCCAGTTGTAAAACCGACTTTGCTAGCGATGGTTCACTGACAAAATACGCTCTCATTTGCCGAGACGATAGTTAGCATAGCCTTCAGCGACGTCATTTGCTACGACCTAGCAAGGCGCCATTACCAGTTACTATTGATACTGAATCATGTACCGTCAAGAGCGACGTTCACCATTAATGGATTAAATTTAAGTATTCCACCAGCTACGTCCGTTTTTTCTAAATTCTAATTTTTTTGGCCTGTTCCAGACCTCACGCCAGCCTGCGTGAGCTAAAACGCGTGCCTTTCGGCTTCCTCTCATACCGGTGTTGGCTCTCCTGCCAACCCACAGCAACGTTCACCCCGTTACGTAAGGCAACAGCAGCGACGGTATCAAAGGCAATCTGCAGGGACTTCTTATCACAAGTAGATAAAGTTGAGAGCATCATTACCGACAGTGGGCCGCAATTCAGGGCGAGGAAATGGGTTGAAACACTGGGACGACGCGGTATAAAGCCCATTTTCATTTCAGCATTCCACCGTCTTCGAATCCGTCCGCGCGCGTGATTAAGGATTTAAGAAACCTTGGCCGAGTGTACTGCGCTAAGCAGCACGCCAACTGCGAGGTTTTCTTATCTGATTTTCAACAGGTTATGAATGAGCCTCAAGGGACAACGAAGTTTCGGCCGATGACGGTATTAAGAAACAGACACCCGACACACCGAATCAGGGAGCTGGTTGACTTCCCTTCTCGAGAGCGGACGCAGCACAGAGCTGTAGTAAACATGGCACTGGAAAATATACAGGCGGCGGCAGAAAAACGCAAAAGGTTCACAGACAGAGGGGCGAAGGTGAGACACTTTGAGGTCGGACAGAAAGTCCTATTGAAACCGCACCGACTGTCATGCAAGCAAAAGGGGCTCTGCCAGAAATTTTTTTCTGTTTATGATGCACCATTCATAGTAAGAAGGGCGGCCCACCCGAACTCATACGAGTTAGAGTACATTAAGAGTCAACGATCATTAGGTTTACATCGTTTAACGCATATGAAACCTTTTATTGGTTAGAAATGGTAATTTGTTTGCCTTTGTGTTTCTTGTGTTGCGTTAGTGGGGTGTGCGTACTGTAAGACCTTCGGTACACACACCATCAGATTATTTGACGTGTCGCTCTAACGAAGTAGGCAAGTATCAGCAATATGTTTCGTGGTCTTATCGTGGCGTGTTTATCTTCTGCCGTTAGGTCAGACGATAGAAACGCCACTTGCACGCTTAGAGTAACAGATTGACCGTGACCAACTTTAAACAGAACTTCATTAATTTTCACACACATTTATTAAAATAATAACAATCATAAACCTTACTTAACTTGATTCTGGATGCTTTTTACAATTGACAATCTGAAGTTCCTTTGGTCTTGGTACGTTAATCTTATTCTCACATATCTCTGACACTTGACAAAGTGTCTATACATTTCTCTTCATGGCTATGTGCAGGAATATGATAATCTTATTAGGCGCAGACTGAAACTTGACTATAGACTAATGCAGACTAATGCAGACTGATTGATTGGAGGTCTGTACACTCGTTATAATACCTCGCGCGTTCATGTATCACTGCGCGAGTGTGATCCGCGATGAGAAAAGGTTCTACGTTAGCAGCAATCCCATTGGCTGCATTACATATTAATACGCGGATCGGCGGAAGCAGAATTTGGTCCGTCTTTATGGCAGCGACATCTCGTAGTGCGGAGACGGACGAGCGCTGCGCCTGCGCTGTTGTGCTTAGCGGGGCGCGCTCTAGTGGGAAAGTAGTGTGCGCGCTGACTACGCGGAACTATGTACACAACAGTTAGTAATAAGTTCTTGAAATGACTAGGATTTAGAGTGTATCAGGTACATCATGTTTTGTGTAGTGTCTTATTTTTGTGTCTTGTCTTTGGTGTGGGGAGAAATGGATTGTAGGGCAAGCCTTCAACATGGCGAACAAAAAATTCTAGGAAATGTAACAACATCCGAGTTACGCGACGGAAAATCAAACGATGCGAGATTAAAGTAGTTAGCTGTAATAATTAAACATTCTGTTTTTTTATGTGTAGGATAGGGAACGAAAGAAGGAAAACTGAACGTCAAGGAAGATCAAAGGAAGACAGAATCGGACCAAAAGGTACGCAAGGAAGGACTGACAAAGAAAGCCTAAATCCAGTGAAAAGGGTAACATAAACTGCAGAGCGTAAACACAAGGATGTAAGTAAAAAGACGCATAGAGACACTAACCATTGAATGTATTCTAATGTTACAGACGGGAGACAAAGAAGAAGACCGCGTAACAGACTCACACGAGTACTGCAGCCAAACAACAGTGCCAATTGTTGTAATTGTCTTTTAATAACTGTTCCAGATGGCCATCCTTAAATTCCTCAGCACATCCACATGTCCCAAACATAAAAGTACGATAGAAAAGAACGTAAAGCGAGATTCCAGCTGGAATATTATTGTTAAAAACTATTAGTAAACAGATAGAAAGAAGAGTGTAAATGTATATTTTTCATAGAAATGATATTTCTTTTTGTAATCCAAAGGCCTAGATAATTAGATTGGTATAGGTTATATTGGTTCAAATTGCTCTGAGCACTAACAGCTGTGGTCATCAGTCTCCTAGAACTTAGAACTACTTAAACCTAACTAACCTAAGGACATCATACACATCCATGCCCGAGGCAGAATTCGAACCTGCGACCGTAGCAGTCGCGAGGTTCCGGACTGAGCGCCTAGAATCGGTAGACCACTGCGGGTATAAGTTATATTGTTTTGTTTATTATTGCAATAAAAGTGCGTGATGACTGGGTGTTGTGTGATGTCCTTAGGTTAGTTAGGTTTAAGTAGTTCTAAGTTCTAGGGGACTGATGACCATAGATGTTAAGTTCGATAGTGCTCAGAGCCATTTGAACCATTTAATAAAAGTGGATGTAACTTTTATAACTGAATTGAGTAAAATAACTCAGTCCTTTTAAATGAAAATAACGATCGAACGATTGAGAAGTTCTGCAGTAAATTGTGATGTATGGAAAGGTCACGGGAGGTGACCAGCAACAAGGGCTTTACTATAATAACATCTAAATGAATGCAAGTAGGGGAGATTTGTATTTGTTTCTAAAATGTACTTTAAAGTTCTGTACACAGAAACGACAAGGAACTTTGGGAGGCTGAACATAGAGAGAGAAAGGGGAGCTTACCGGTCACAAGGGACCAGGCTTCGCAGCCCCTGGGCAGAACGGTCGAGCGGCTGCAAGGAAACACCTTGTAATCTGGTTACCGCCGACAGCGACAGCGTAGCACAATTGGCGACGCCGAAGTGCAGCCAGTTCAACGCTCCAGACATAAACACAGCTGACGCACGTCACTGTTCAAGTGATTCTTGGCGAAGGCACAGAACAACACCACAGAAGAATTGGAAGGCGAAAACCTCACCTAATATTCCATCTGTCGATCTGTATTCCTGTCTGCCATCGGAAATATTGAACCATCCGGGAAATCCCATGTACCTTCCCGGCGCCATACTGCGCAAGTGGCAACAAACGGCGCCTACCAAATTGTCCTCTCGTGCATCAAGAAAACGCCCAAATCACGCCATACTATGAGCGTCAACAAGAAGAAAAGAAGAGCGTGGAAAACACGCATGATGGTGACACTTAGATGAAGTACGGCAGCGGACAGCACAGGCTAGTGTGCTTACCGCCCTTGGCTCGTTACAATGACTTGGCTTGTCTATCAAGAGGCCAATCACAGCAGCACAACGTCACCATGTTTGTGGCTTGTCTATCAAGAGGCCAAGCAAAGTAATTCAACGTTCAGCGAGCAACATGAGAGTTGAGTGGCGTACCATAGATGCAGAAAACGAACTGTAACCTTACCCAGCAGTCTGCAATTGCTTCATGGTTCTCTCCCTATAAACAGTGATCCCTAATTAGTGCAACAGCAGCAGCAGGTGACCGTTAAAAGTAAAACAAATATGAGAACACTTTTTTTCATACGTGCACTACAGTTACACACACAGAAATCAAACAACCCAAAGAACCTCACTTCAGGCAACAAATAGGACTGCCAACATTAAGTTTTGCATTCGTTTGTTTGTGTGTTCTCGTTCTATGTGTTCTTGTGTTAGTTAAGATGTTCCTCTTATGACGATTATGTGTTTATAGGGAACTGATGCCTACTATGTTTTTCATGTGTTTTATGTGTTTAGTTAAGACTTTATTTCATAACTATGATGTTCTTATACCTTCTAGCGTTAGTTGTGAGGTAAAGAGCTTTTTTGTTTTGGTTTAATATATGTGATGAAATGTCTATACTGAAAAAAAAATAAAAATGAATGAATGCCTGCAAACAGAATACAGAGTTGGTATGGATGCTGTAAGCTACGACATAAAACAAATGTTACTCATGTGAGCGTATGTAAATACTAATAAGGATGTCTGTAATCTGTTAAATATAATATTAGGTACTCTGCCGAAAGATGTAGGACATTTTTAATATGTTTGCTTCAGTTTCACTTTTGTTTTATTAGCTCTGAAGAGCGCAATTTGAAATTTAATGTTTTAATGTTTTTGCAGAAGGTAAAGTTTTCTTATCAGTCAATAACAGACATGCTTTTCTTATTTCTTCCAGAAGGCATTGGCCAAGAAACTCAGTTTTTAATACTTACGTAAAAAATTCACACCTCTTTCTCCCTCACACACGTGGTATCTTGCAAAGCTGTATATTGAGCAAGCAGTAAAGGAAACAAAAGAAAAATTCGGAGTAGAAGTTTCTTATGTCTTGGTGACGTTAGGATATAAGCTTTATATGCTCACATTTTTGAAGGCATTTCTGCCAGTTTTCGGGAAATTTCACATGTTTTTCTGTTAGACTTTCAATAGTGGCAGTTAGACACGAAATAAGGTTTTGATAGGATGTCATTGTAAAGGTATGAATACTGTGTTTGAGTGGGAAACTAATAATGTATTTATTTATGCTGGTGTTGGCCAGGTGTAAATCCTTGCCAAATCCGCAAAAACAGCTGTTCAATGATAGAAATTTGTCTTACACATCCAGAGATAGAGGGTTTAAAATTTTTATTTGTACATATGACTTACTGCGAATGAAGTAAGCCATACTCCCTATAAAAATTCTTTGCAACAGGAGTGTATTGTAAAGTGTCAAAGCTTTTCATGTTTTTAACTAAAGGAGATAACTGCTTTTAAAATCAGTCATTAGTTTATGGCAATATATGAAGTGTGATGGAGGTGAATTATTGTGTCATTGAGCATCGGTAAAGGGCTATGATTCTTCTCTTTGCAAACTTGGTGCACTTTGTGCATGAAAGGAATTCTTCTGATGCGTTCCTAGCTGGGAAGCCCGGCGGCCAGGTGGAGCGGCGGCCGCGCGCCCATGTCGGCACACTTCACAGAGGGCAGCCCCCCAGAGGATGAGCGACAGGCGAAGACGCTGCACACATCAACATGCTGCCAAGGGAAGCCGTGGACATTCGCACGTGTGCCCGAGGCAGCGGAAACTAAAAACTTAGAGCGAAGAACAGTTTTGTCACGATTCTAGGTAACGCGGACACAGCGGCGAGTAGAATAGCAACAGCACGACTGGGGTGTCCCAGAATCTCAAATGACCCGAGGAATTTTGGCTGTTTCCCGCGAGCAGAACACCTGGGAACTTAGCGGCAATACTCAAAGGGAGAAGTCTTGGTTTATTTTTATACTCTGTCTCACACAGCAACACGGGTTAAGTAAATATACTGGACGGGTTCAACAATGACCAAAGATAATAAAACAATGTAAGAACAATATATAATTCCGGCGGGATTTGAATTCCTGCCCCGATTCGTACTGCGCGCCACAGGCCGCCCAGCCAATCAGAGCGCGCCAAGCGCTCAGCGCAGCAACTAAGTCCGCTTCAAGGTCACCCGCCTAGCGAGCAATCAAGAGGGGCCCAGCCTACTGCTTCCAAATGAAAAGTATTTTTAGTCTTTTTTAAAAAAAAAATCTCACGGGATAGATAAGGATGGTGCTCGGGTAAGTGGATCAATCTTTATTGTCTATAATACAACATACAGTCACCAGTAATTTTAATTTTACGGTTTCCGTTGCCAACTTTAGCCCATATGAACAGGTACTCGTCTGCATTCAATTTCTTCTTTCTTCTAGTATTCAAAACAAAAGGCATAGATAGAACAAGCGTACCATAAGGAACTTTAGCCAAGAGTCCTGTAGTCTCCGCTATACTCCATGTTTTCCAGACCAAAATATTTGCATCTGGGAAGGCTTCAAGGCCACCGTAGTCACAGTGATTCCCCCACACTACAGCAAGTGTGAGCCACGTACTACCTCCAAACAGAGCCTGTACATCACAAGTGAATTGCAAACGGAGGCCTCGAAAAATATTCGGGCCTCCAATTAATTGTTGCTTATTGAACTGTCCAGTCAGATCAATGTCTATGGCCTTCAAAGCATGATACACAGGAACGCTGTGCCGCAGGCGACGTCGCCAAGCACATCGCCGAGGCATTGCTGTGGCACGTTGGCTTGCTATGTTCACTTGTGTTAATGTGCCACAGCAATGCCTCAGCGACGTGCTTGGCGACGTCGCTTGCGGCACAGCGTTCCTGCGTATGCAGTGTGAACAAAATATTGATTGTGGTGGTTATTGGTCGTGCCAGACCACTCGAGAAATTTTTTTTTTTTAGATAAAAGACACTAATTGTCCTTTAATCTTGTCATTAATGAAGTAGAACCTCAGTGGAATCTGATTAATCGTTTTATTAAATTTAAAAAAAACTACACATTCATCTTGCCAAAAGCCGAGAAGCGATTCTTCTTCTTGTTGTTGCTCTCTGGGGCACTCTGGGATACTCTCTGGGATGCTCTCTGGGTCACTCTGGGATGCTCTCTGTCTCAGTCTCTAATTATATATTGTTCCTACATTGTTTTATTATCTTTGGTCATTCTTGAACCCGTCTCTAATTATATATTGTTCTTACATTGTTTTATTATCTTTGGTCATTGTTGGAGCCGTCCAGTATATTTACTTAACCCGTATTATATTGTTCTTACATTGTTTTATTATCTTTAATCATTGTTGAACCCGTCCAGTATATTTACTTAACCCGTGTTGCTGGAAAATTAACTTCCCGTATGTGTTATTCTTATGGCTCTTATCAATTTTCTTATCAATAATTAATGAAAATACAAGTACACGTTATGACCGTGCCTCTTCGTTGCTCGCTAGGCGGGTGACCTTGACTCTCTTTTCCTCGCGGAATGCGACGGCTAGGTAAGGGGGCAGTTCGTTTTCTGCATCTTTGGTACACCACTCAACTCTCCTGTGGCTCGCTGAACGTTGAATTACTTTGCCTGGCCTCTTGAGAGGATAAAATGCCTTGGCTACGTGTTTTGAAGATATGGATCGCCTAATGGAATTACAATCCACTGACAATGCAAAGACTGCGTCACAAAAGCGGAAGTTTTGTGTACAGCTTTCCTGTATCTACTAAGTGGGATCGGAGATATTTGCATACGCTTCGCTCACCCCAGCTGCAGTAAAGTGTTGGCCAGTGGTACGATAATCCAGTCGGATCGCGTCGCTGGAAATTGCATTAAAGACCAGCAGTGGCGCGAACTGCGGAACGTAATTCTGCGGTCTGGAGAAGGCGGCGCCCCTGATAAAGTGTTTTGCTCTCCGAGCCGACGGCACCATTTGTTATCAGAGTCGCTAAGGCGGAAGGACAGCTACAGGCGAATCCCTTTCTCCTGCAGAATACCCGTATTACGTCTTCCACGTGGGCAACAAAAATTCCATCCTGCACAACTGAATGGCTGTTTTGTTTCTATCATCAATGGTATATAAAATGACCGAAATTATATAACTGTACGTACACTCATAAAAAACTTTTGCATCACCTCGGTAAGGAGAGTTCCGGAACCTATACAGAAAATTGGAATAGAGATCAACGTAAACGTCATTTCCGGCCTATTTATTGCTCATGAAAACCACACATTGCATGTTGCACCACCATACAGAGAGATCTTCAGAGGTGGCGGTTCAAAAATGTTCAAATGTGTGTGTGAATTCCTAGGGGACCTAACTGTTGAGGTCATCAGTCCCTAGACTTACACACTACTTAATCTAACTTAAACTAGCTTACGCTAACGACAACACACACACTCATGCCCCAGGGAGGAGTCGAACCTCGGGCGGGAAGCACTGTGCAATCCGTGACATGGCGCCTCAAATCGCGCAGTCACTCTGGGAGACTAGGTGGTGGTCCACATTGCTGTACACGCCGGTACGTCTAATATCCAGTAGCACATCTTCTTGCATTGATGCATGACTGTATTCGCCGCAGCACAAGTTTATCATGGCACTGTTGGTCCAGATCGTCCCACTCCTGAACGGCAATTCGACGTAGATCCCTCAAAGTGATTTGGGGGCCACGTCGTCCATAAACAGCCCTTTAAATATATCCTAGGCATGTACGATGGGGTTCATGTCTGGAGAACATGCTGGCCCCTCTAGGCGAGCGATGTTGTTCTCCCGAAGGAAGTCATTTACAAGATGTGCACGATGGGGGCGCGGATTGTCGTCCATGAAGACGAATGCCTCGCCAATATGCTGCCGATATGGTTGCACTATCGGTCGGAAGATGGCATTTACGTATCGTACAGCCGTTACGGCGCCTTCCGTGACCACCAGCGACGTACGTCGGCCCCATATAATGCCACCCCAGAACAGTAGGGAACCTCCACCTTGCTGAACTCGCTGGACAGTGTGTCTAAGGCGTTCAGCCTGACCGAGTTGCCTCCAAACATGTCTCCGACGATTGTCTAGTTAAAGGCATATGCGACACTGATCGGTGAAGAGAACGTGATGCCCGTCCTGAGCTGTCTATTCGTCATGTTGTTGGGCCGGTCTGTACCGCGCTGCATAGTGTCGTGGTTTCAAAGATGGACATCGCCATGGACGTCGGTAGTGAAGTTGCTCATCATGTAGCTTATTACGCACAGTTTGAGTCATAACACGACGTCCTGTGGCTGCACGAAAAGCATTATTCAACACTGTGGCGTTGCTGTCAGGGTTCCTCCGAGCCATAATCCTAAGGTATCGGTCATCCACTGCAGTAGTAGCCCTCCGGCGGCCTGAGAGAGGCATGTCATCGACAGTTCCTGTCTCCCTGTATCCCCTCCATGTCGCTTTGGTTCACTCCGAGACGCCTGGACACTTTCCTTGTTGAGAGCCCTTCCTGGCACAAAGTAACAATGCGGACGCGATCGAACAGCGGTATTGACTGTCTAAGCATGGTTGAACTACAGACAACACGAGCCTTTTACCTCCTTCCTGGTGGAATGACTGGAACTGATAGGTTGTCGGACCCCCTCCGTCATAGGCGCTGCTCATGCATGGTTGTTTAGATCTTTGGGCGGGTTTAGTGACATATCTGAAGAGTCAGAGGGACTGTGTCTGTGATACAATATCCACAGTCAACGCCTATCTTCAGCAGTTCTGAGAAATGGGGCGATGTAAAACTTTGTTTGATGTGTGTATTCTGTTAGGAGGTGTGTAGCGTTTCCCGGTGTTGTGTTGGCAGAAGAGCCAACACCGTGTTACTAGTGGGGGCCGAAATGCACGCGTTTTACCTCACGCAGGCTGGCGTGAGGAGGGAAGGATTCTACTGACGTGAGGTCTGGAACATGACAAGGAATTACAATTCAGAAAGCGGACGTAATTACTTTGATACTTAACTTTAATCCATTAATGATGAACGTCGCTCTTGACGGTACATGATTCACAATATTATCTGTTCACAATAGTAACTGAATACGGCGCCTTGTTAGGTCGTAGCAAATGACGTAACTGAAGGCTATGCTAAACTGTCGTCTCTGCAATTGAGAGCGTATGCAGACAGTGAACCATCGCTAGCCAAGTCGGTTGTACACTGTACAACTGGGGCGAGTGCTAGTGAGTCTCTCTACACTAGACTTGCCGTGTGGCGGCGCTCGGTCTGTAATGACTGATAGTGCCGACACGCGGGTCCGACGTATACTGACGGACCACGGCCGATTTAAAGGCTACCACCTAGCAAGTGTGGTGTCCGGCGGTGACACCTCACCCGGAAGCACATTTATATCACCTGTTTACAAATATGTAGTCGTGATTTGCCACCTATTTTCAGTCTTATACTGTTTTTCGCATATCTACTGGTTCTTATGTAGGCAGTATACGGATACAGTAAATATGTCCAATTGACAGTAGGTCACATTTATGCAGGGTGGTTCCGTGATGATGTTATTACCTCTGGGGGATGACGGAGAATGGTAAATGTATCAGTTTGAGATAAGCGACCCTATTGGGGAAACGACTGAGCCGGAAGTTCGAAGCGAGAAATGCGAGAATCGTCCTGATATGTCTGAAAGTGGACTACTTCTACTGAAAACTGTTTGCTATCCATATTCTGAGATATGGTAATGTGGACCAAAACAAGAAAAAACCTTGCATTAAACATGGGCTGTAAAGTTCATACCTTAGGAGCTAGGAACGCTTGTTCATCTTTGCTACTGCGAAACGACATCCGCTTACTGTACAAGTGCTCATAGCTATTAAGGTGTGCATTTAAAGCCCATCTTTAATGGACATATTTTTCTTGTTGTGGTCCATAGTATCACCTTTGAAAATTGCCCAGCAACAACAGCACCAATACGTGTATCACTGTCAGAGGTAGCAGAACGATTTTCTCTTGTAACTTTTTATTTGGTCATTTGCAGACCAGTGTCCTTTACCTCAAATTCCTACATTTTCCTTTATCCATCATCACACAGTCATCCTATATTCTCCGCTGACGATGGGCTCTATGCGGTTATTTCATGCAGCGTGGCTTGTCTGTCAGCACAGACAACTCTGTACAAACGCCGTTGCTCTCGGTCGTTAAGTGAAGGCCGTCGGCCACCGCGTTGTCCGTGGTGAGAGGTGATGCCTGGACTCTGGTATCCACGGCGCACTCTTGACACTGTGAGCCACCAAATATTAAATTCCCTAACGATTTTCGAAATGGAATATCCTGTGCGTCTAGCTCCAACTACCATTCCGCGTTCATAGTCTGTTAATTCGCTTCGTGCGGCCACAATCACGTCAGGTCAGAAACCTTTCCAAGTGGATTACCTTAGTAAAAACGACGGCTCCGAAAATGTTCTGCCCTTTTATAGTCCTTTATGCGATGCTACCGCCATCTATATATGTGTCTATCATTATCCCATAACGTTCCTCACCTCAGTGTATTGTTTCATTCCTACGCTTCGCCTGCACAAGCGTGGAATTGAGTATATTGCTTCGACATTAAGATTTTCTTACACATCACTATCATTTCTCTATAGGGTGATTCCATGATGCCGTCACAAATTTCAGGGATGATGGAGAATGCTAAATGCATCAATCTGAGATAAGTACCCTAGTGCATAAACGACCGTATCGAAAGGTCTAAGTTCCGCTTGAGCCTGGCGCAGCGCTAAAACTAAGGGCCCAAACTTCCAAACCCTCATTGTGAAGTACAGAATTCGCTCTGAATCCTCCAGAACTCCCTTTGATAATCTCCACTGTTGATGAACTAGAAACTGCGCATCTGATTTTATGTCAGAGAGAATGAAAATCCTAAGTCTTCTACTTCTACTACTACTCCATCGAAACAGGCCTCGGAAGACCCAAAGGTATCGACCGACCGCTGCGTCATCCTCAACCGATAGGCGTCACTGAATGCGCACGTGGAGAGGCACACCGCTCTCTCCGCCGTTGTCAGTTTGCCTGACCGGAGCCGCTACTTCTCAGTCAGTTAACTCCTCAGCTGGCCACACGAGGGCTGAGTGCACCCCACTCGCCAACAGCGCTTGCCAGATCTGGACAGTCAACCAGAGAAGTGCTAGACAAGCCCGACAGCTCGTAACTTCGGCGATCTGAATGGAAACTTGGTTACCATAGTGGCAAGGTCGTTGGAAATACTAATTCAGTGATACAGTAATTATGACCTCCATTTACGTGCACAAGTTTCACTAGCTGCTACATTTTCAACAGTTGTTGAAAATGGCGTCTCCCAAAGTCAATGCAGGCATGGTACCATCACAGAAAATTGTGTTGTACCCGTCGTAAGACACTTGGTGTCATTTGAAGACTGTCGCAGGCAGCGAGAATGTTTGCCTTCAATCTGGACAGGCGTATTGTATACAGGACGTTTCACACGGCTGCACAAGAATAAATTGTGGTGAGGTGAAGTGAACGTACTGGCCACGAAACAGGACCTCCTTCGCCTATCCACGTTTCACGGAATGTCTCATCCAGATGTTCACGAAGCCACAGTGCAAAGTGAGACCGAACTCCGTCATACTGGAACGACATCTGTCGACGAATAGCAAGTGGGATATGTTCCAGGAATCTGGATAGTGTGTCTCTGATGAACAGTGTGTACATTAGTGCAACAAAACAATTCTCGCTTATAACTTCCGAGTCGGTCGATTCGGGACCAGGACCCCTTACCTTAAAGTGATACATTTACTGTTCTCCATCATCCACGGAAGTTCGTAATATCGTCACGACATCAACCTGTGCATTACACAGTACATAATGACAGCCTCTGTAAATCAATGATTAGCGTTGCTGCCTTTGGTGTGCAAGGCCCTAGGTTGGATTCCCGAAGCCTCCTCGGATTTTTCTGAACGGTGTATATTCGGCCTTAAGAGGCCTAATGAGGAACTGCTTGAATAAAAAGGCAGTCACATTGTAAGGGGTTGGTAACGTGCTGATCACGTCCGACGATCATACATCGCATCTCGTACTGCCTTGTAGGCACCAGGTAACCAGTCAGAATAGCGCTAAGGCCTAATCCGCAATCAGTGTTTAGGCTTACCTTTGTTTTATACATAACCCTCCCATTCCCAGTTCAACACTTGGCCTTACTAACATGCTGAAGATCGGCTGAAGGATAATGGGGAGTGGCACTGCTGTGAAAATTTAGAGAACCGATGATGTAGGCTGACCACCAACCTACGTTTCGCGTTAAGGACCACGAAGATAAGATACGAGAAATTAGAGAGCGTTGTGAGGCATATAGACGGTCGTTTTTCCCTCGCTGTATTTGCAATTGGAACAGAAAAGGAAATGACTAGTAGCGGTACAGGATACCCTGAAAGGGTACAGTACCGTCCGACATTGAAAATAGGTACAACATACTTCATTATTTTTGTCAGAACAACACATTTTTTTTGTAAAATAACTCAATTTCAATTAATACAGCGAAGCCGGATACCAGTGTGGGAAAGAATGACAATCTATTTATTTAATTGATCACATGTGCACTCCCACAAAGTAAATCCCCACATCCAGTTAAGATCTGTGAAATGAATGAATGTATGGTCGTCTGCTAACCGCAGATAGTGAATGTGAATATATGATCATCTTTGAGTCGATCCTCTGGCCACCTTTGGTGGGACCAAAGAGATGAAATTTACCTGAGCTTTGAGCGCCTGAAATGTGGCTGACCAATACGGTAGCAAGGTGCTCCCCCACTTCAGCAGAGGTGCGAGAGGACCTCGAGGACGGCCATGTTTCAGCACTCTGCCGCTGGATCTTGTGCTGTTATGATCTGTTTTAGTTGTGCTCCGTAATGACGAAAGAGTGGAGACATGGTATGCATGTGGAATATTTAAGAGTAGTTTGAAATAATAGTTTCTCTATTTCAGGAACTTTTGTGGGGAGAATTAAATGTCAGGCAGGTAATATTAATGGGATTGTCTTCGGAAGTGACCAACGGTCACAATGAAACCACGTGTAGCAATAAGTTGAAATACTTCCGTGTGCTTAAGTTAAGCTGAATTACCAGCGTGTGTACAATAAGTTGAAATATTTAAGAAATAGCGTGTGTACCATAAGTTGAAATATTTAAGAAATGTCGTGTGCAGGACTTGAAATTAGAGACGAGTACTTCCACGTGGTGAGTACTGTGTGAGTCTCAAACTGTGTATGAGACAAAGGATAAAGAGAAGTACTCGTCCATGGTATCAGTTGAGGACTCGCGTGTGTGATGAATACGTCTATCCAGCAACGCCACTTGGCTTGCATTGCACAGGAAGACGTGCATATATCTCCAGAGTTCATAGTAGGAAAGTAGAATTACGAAGTGGGGCAGTGTCGTGTGAAACTGGGATAAATATTAATTGAAGTAGGATAGCTGAAAGTGATAATGTTGTGACTATTACTTGTGTAGTATTTCATATTGTAGTGTGGTGTATGTCATGTAATTTGGGTATGTGTGGTTTGCATGGGAGAGTAGCGAGGTAGTTTCAAAAGATTAGTGGGCTATGCTTGTTCCTTCTGTACCGCTCGGTCTGGATGAATGTTTCGTGATGATGATTGTGAGAGTCGAAGTGTGAGAATTAATAAAAGATCCACCATCCTATCCAGAAAGGGCACTGTAGCGTTAAATAATTACGAGACCATAATATAGAGATTCACCAATGTAAAGCCATGCCCACTGGGCGGAATTTCTCATGTGTTATTGTTGTAGGTTATAGAATTTGTGTGTTTAGGTTATAGAATTTATCGGAATAAATAAGATAGTGAAAAGAAAAAGATTGGTGGACTTTTCCTTCGAATTGTATGTTGTCATGATGTCCCGAATTTATAATGTGTGCGCCATTCATGTTCAGTGCGGTGGCCACGTGTTGATAAAAGCCGTTAAATAAAAGACATAAAGGAAATGTGGTATTGCCAGTGCGTAGTGAACAGTCTGAGTTCTGTAAATCACTGATAGTCAGATGTGCGTTTCCGTTGCGTATTATTCATACAGGAGGATAATTTTCAACTTAATTGTGAGTACGAGAGTTCATGTTACTCGATAAATAAGAATGAATCCACTCGCTTGGCAGACCACTCATCTTGCAGGCCTGATTGCTTGATGCCACAGTATGAGCAAGGCATGTGGGTGCCTCTCAACCCTCCACCACACACCATGTGGTGGTTTGTGTGTAGATTTAGAGTGGAGTAAATAATTGTTTCATTCAGCGAGTGCACCAGTGTATCGGTGTCCAGGGTCACCACTTTGAGCACCTTTAAATGTTCTACTCCTGGGCAGTGGTACAGCAGAGTCAAAGTCAATGTTGTGTTATGTAATTAATAACGTTGTGTTTCAGTGAATGGCACACTGTGATACATGTTTGAATAGGTCTTTAGGAGAGGAAATAAATTACCGAATAAAAAATACAGGGTGCCATTTAAAAAAGCCATATCGCTGTTCACATCTTTGTAAAAAACAAAGCTGAAACGAAGGAAATTGTGCTGATTGATGTCCCCCTGACGACTAAAGAACATTTGCTTGAAACATTTTGTAATTTGCATCTGGACAAACAGTTATTTAGGGTGGTCAAGATAAATGGGTTACCCTGTATAATTGCGAAAGTGTTGCCGGAGCAGGAACTCTCGGTTATGTCCCATAAGCGCTCGATGGGATTCATGGCAGGCGATCGGGGTGGCCAAATCATTCTCTCAACTGTCAAGAATGTTCTTCAGACTGATCATCAACAACTGTGGCCTGGTATACATGGCGCATTGTCATCCATAAAAATTCTGTCGTTTGGAAACATGAAGGCCACGAATGGCTGCAAATGGTCTACAAGTAGCTGAACATAGCCGTTTCCAGTCAATGATCCTTGTAGACGCAACCCACACCATTACGAAACCACCACCAGCTTGCACAGTGCCTCGTTGACATGTTGGGTGCACGGCTTCGTGAGGTCTGCACCACTCTCGAACCACACCGTCAGCTCTCACCTACTGGAATCGGAATTCATCTGACCAGGACTCTGACTTCCAGTCGTCTAGCGTCATACTGATATTAAAATTAAATCACTACCATTAGCTGCTGATAGGCGTTGATATACATCAACGGGGACAATTGAAAATGTGTCCCCGACTGTGACTCGAATCCGGGATCTCCTGCTTACATGGCAGATGCTCTATCCATCTGAGCCACCGAGGGCACAGAGGATAGTACGACTACAGAGACTTATCGCCGGCACGCCCCCCGTGAGACCCTTGTAACTTACAGTCCACACACTACATTCGTAGTGTCCACACACTACATGGAGAGCTAAGAAAAGAGACGTATTAGTTCCGGAGGCCACGCCAGTTAAAACGGCGCGCTGCGGACGGCGGCCGGTTGCTCACTCCCTGCATCGCACTGCGGCCGGACGCACATCTACTGACCGACATAGGTGCCGGCCGTTGTGGCCGAGCGGTTCTAGGCGCTTCAGTCCGGAACCGCGCTGCTGCTACGGTCGCAGGTTCGAATCCTGCCTCGGGCATGGATGCATGTGATGTCCTTAGGTTAGTTATGTTTAAGTAGTTCTAAGGCTACGGGACTGATGACCTCAGACGTTAAGTCCCATAGTGCTTAGAGCAATTTGAACTATTTGAAGGACATAGGTATATTGGGGTAGTTGGTGTTGTTGCCCCGGATGATGATTACACGAATATTTTGTCAGGATTTGTAAGCGGTGGGTCCTCGAGGTACGGCAATACGCGAACACCGAAAAGTAAGTTTAAACAGTTTTATTAACAAAGGCTGATTATAAAACACGGGCGCTACACATTCCCATCATCACTGTGTCTGACATCCTAATTACGGTCGTATCGAAAGGCTCCGTGGAGAGCTAAGAAAAGAGACGTATTAGTTCCGGAGGCCACGCCAGTTAAAACGACGCGCTGCGGACGGCGGCCGGTTGCTCACTCCCTGCATCGCACTGCGGCCGAACGCACATCTACTGACCGAGCAAATGGTCAGCATTCCAGATAGGCCGGCTGGAGAGCGCTTGTTACGTACCGTACAACTGCGTGCAACCCGTAGACCGTTACATAGGCTCATAAAAGTTGTATTACAAAGGGCACAATAGAATTTCGCGTTAGTTCAACAGTTAAGATAAAAATTATCATTCTCATTAAATCGTAAATCGCTCAGGTCGTTCTTACTTGATATTGCTCCTATTCAGCAGCACATTCTTAAAAACGTGTGAAATTCAAAACTCGAAACAGGAAAGTGCAAAAGTGTTCAAAAATGGCCCTGAGCACTATGAGACTTACCTTCTGAGGTCATCAGTCCCCTAGAACGCAGAACTACTTAAACCTAACTAACCTAAGGACATCACACACATCCATGCCCGAGGCAGGATTCTAACATGCGACCGTAGCGGTCGCCCGGTTCCAGACTGTAGCGCCTAGAACCGCTCGGCCACTCCGGCCGGCTGCAAAAGTGTCCCAATGCAAGTAGTGCGAGCTGACTTGTAGATAAAGTCGATCGAACTAACGCACTCATCAGAAAGGGCGCACTTATATTTACATACTGGTATCTTAACATCGAAATTCATAGAACGTACTTCAATTAAACTACTAAGAATGTATCAGAACCTACTAGGCAACGGGAAGGTTTGTAAGCCCTCCGCCACCATTGGGTGGTTTGCGGAGTATAAATGTAGATGTAGATGTAGAAGAAAAGGTACTGTATTTCAGTGCGATGCAAACCATCAAGACATCAGCTATTAATTTACAATGTCTCGCATCTATTCATTACGTTGCATTAACCACGAATAATACGCGGCTGTATCTTGTATCCGTGGTCTAGAGGTGCCGGCACGGTAGCTCAGCGTGTTCGGTCAGAGGGTTAGTTGCCCTCTGTAATAAAAAAACGGAGTCAATCGATCAACAACGAACTTAAAACGGATGTCACGACGTCCGCCCCGAGCAGATACAACGAACGAGAGAGGAAAAAAAAAGGGGGGGTAGCGTCTTCTTTGATTCATAATCAAAACGTCTTCGGTCCCGGGTTCGATCACCGCCACTGCCTAAATTCTGATAAATAATCAGCATTGGCGGCCGAAGACTTCCGGCATAAGAAGTCAGCCTCATTCTGCCAACGGCCTTGTCAAAAGAGGGCGGAGGAGCGGATAGAGGTTCAGGGCACTCTCTTGTCCTAGGGGTGGGAAATTGCCCCTAAAGGCGGAAGAATCAGCAATGATCAACGACATGAGGATGCAGAAGGCAATGGAAACCACTGCATTAAAGACACGTAACGTGTATCCACAGGACATGTGGCCTGTATTTGAAGAAGTGTCATGATGATCTCTCCATTGGCAAAAGATTCCGAAATAGTCCCCCATTCGGATCTCCTGGAGGGGACGGCCAAGGGGGAGGTTACCATGAGAAAAAGATTGAATAATCAACGAAAGGATAACGTTCTACGAGTCGGGGCGTGGAATGTCAGAAGCTTGAACGTGGTAGGGAAACTAGAAAATCTGAAAAGGGAAATGCAAAGGCTCAATCTCGATATAGTAGGGGTCAGTGAAGTGAAGTGGAAGGAAGACAAGGATTTCTGGTCAGATGAGTATCGGGTAATATCAACAGCAGCAGAAAATGGTATAACAGGTGTAGGATTCGTTATGGATAGGAAGGTAGGGCAGAGGGTGTGTTACTGTGAAGAGTTCAGTGACAGGGTTGTTCTAATCAGAATCGACAGCAGACCAACACCGACAACGATAGTTCAGGTATACATGCCGACGCCGCAAGCTGAACATGAACAGATAGAGAAAGTGTATGAGGATATTGAAAGGGTAATGCAGTTTGTAAAGGGGGACGAAAGTCTAATAGTCATGGGCGACTGGAATGCAGTTGTAGGGGAAGGAGTAGAAGAAAAGGTTACAGGAGAATATGGGCTTGGGACAAGGAATGAAAGAGGAGAAAGACTAATTGAGTTCTGTAACAAGTTTCAGCTAGCAATAGTGAATACCCTGTTCACGAATCACAAGAGGAGGAGGTATACTTGGAAAAGGTCGGGAGATACGGGAAGATTTCAATTAGATTACATCATGGTCAGACAGAGATTCCGAAATCAGATACTGGATTGTAAGGCGTACCCAGGAGCAGATATAGACTCAGATCACAATATAGTAGTGGTGAAGAGTAGGCTGAAGTTCAAGACATTAGTCAGGAAGACTCAATACGCAAAGAAGTGGGATACGGAAGTACTAAGGAATGACGAGATACGTTTGAAGTTCTCTAAAGCTATCGATACAGCAATAAGGAATAGCGCAGTAGGCAGTACAGTTGAAGAGGAATGGACATCTCTAAAAAGGGCCATTACAGAAGTTGGGAAGGAAAACATAGGTACAAAGAAGGTAGCTGCGAAGAAACCATGGGTAACAGAAGGAATACTTCAGTTGATTGATGAAAGGAGGAAGTACAAACATGTTCCGTGAAAATCAGGAATACAGAAATACAAGTCGCTGAGGAATGAAATAAATAGGAAGTGCAGGGGAGCTAAGACGAAATGGCTGCAGGAAAAATGTGAAGACATCGAAAAAGATATGATTGTCGGAAGGACAGACTCAGCATACAGGAAAGTCAAAACAACCTTTGGTGACATTAAAAGCAACGGTGGTAACATTAAGAGTGCAACGGGAATTCCACTGTCAAATGCAGAGGAGAGAGCAGATAGGTGGAAAGAATACGTTGAAAGCCTCTATGAGGGTGAAGATTTGTCTGATGTGATAGAAGAAGAAACAGGAGTCGATTTAGAAGAGATAGGGGATCCAGTATTAGAATCGGAATTTGAAAGAGCTTTGGAGGACTTACGGTCAAATAAGGCAGAAGGAATGGATAACATTCCATCAGAATTTCTAAAATCATTGGGGGAAGTGGCAACAAAACGACTATTCACGTTGGTGTGTAGAATATATGAGTCTGACGATATACCATCTGACTTTCGGAAAAGCATCATCCACACAATTCCGAAGATGGCAAGAGCTGACAAGTGCGAGAATTATCGCACAAGCAGCTTAACAGCTCATGCATCGAAGCTGCTTACAAGAATAATATACAGAAGAATGGAAAAGAAAATTGAGAATGCGCTAGGTGACGATCAGTTTGGCTTTAGGAAAAGTAAAGGGACGAGAGAGGCAATTCTGACGTTACGGCTAATAAAGGAAGCAAGACTAAAGGAAAATCAAGACACTTTCATAGGATTTGTCGACCTGGAAAAAGCGTTCGACAATATAAAACGGTGCAAGCTGTTCGAGATTCTGAAAAAAGTAGGGGTAAGCTATAGGGAGAGACGGGTCATATACAATATGTACAACAACCAAGAGGGAATAATAAGAGTGGACGATCAAGAACGAAGTGCTCGTATTAAGAAGGGTGTAAGACAAGGCTGTAGACTCTCGCCCCTACTCTTCAATCTGTACATCGAGGAAGCAATGATGGACATAAAAAAAAGGTTCAGGAGTGGAATTAAAATACAAGGTGAAAGGATATCAATGATAAGATTCGCTGATGACATTGCTATCCTGAGTGAAAGTGAAGAAGAATTAAATGATCTGCTGAACGGAATGAACAGTCTAATGAGTACACAGTATGGTTTGAGAGTAAATCGGAGAAAGACGAAGGTAATGAGAAGTAGTAGAAATGAGAACAGCGAGAAACTCAACATCAGGATTGACGGTCACGAAGTCAATGAAGATAAGGAATTCTGATACCTAGCCAGTAAAGTAACCAATGACGGACGGAGCAAGGAGGACATCAAAAGCAGACTCGCTATGGCAAGAAAGGCATTTCTGGCCAAGAGAAGTCTACTAATATCAAATACCGGCCTTAATTTGAGGAAGAAATTTATGAGGATGTACGTCTGGAGTACAGCATTGTATGGTAGTGAAACATGGACTGTGGGAAAACCGGAACAGAAGAGAATCGAAGCATTTGAGATGTGGTGCTATAGACGAATGTTGAAAATTAGGTGGACTGATAAGGTAAGGAATGAGGAGGTTCTATGCAGAATCGGAGAGGAAAGGAATATGTGGGAAACACTGATAAGGAGAAGGGACAGGATGATAGGACATCTGCTAAGACATGAGGGAATGACTTCCATGGTATTAGAGGGAGCTGTAGAGAGCAAAAACTGTAGAGGAAGACAGAGATTGGAATACGTCAAGCAAATAATTGAGGACGTAGGTTGCAAGTGCTACTCTGAGATGAAGAGGTTAGCACAGGAAAGGAATTCGTGGCGGGCCGCATCAAACCAGTCAGTAGACTGATGACCAAAGAAAGTATCTTAGCATCTCTTGAAGGCTCTATTCGTTGATACTGTATGTTATTAGCTGACATTTATTTGTAACAAATTGTATCAATACAGTTGTGTTTTTGGTAGATTCTTAATGTGCCGTTATCTTAAACAGCCGTAGTGTATTTTCATAATTCGAAGGTAGCATAAATTCTTTAACCAGCAGTATCAAGTTTCCCTCATTTTCTTACAACAGCTATCGATGTGTTTTCAAAAGATTTTTAATTTGCTCGTGCTTATAAACAGCATATACACATATGGGCCTCAACTGGTATCCAATATGGCTTCTCCTGGCCCTGTGCTGAACAGAGATGGCGTCGAGTGACGTAGGAGGCGCTCTTCCATCTCACCGGTCTGCGTCCAAACGCACGTTCAGAATATCAGACGTGCTAAGAATATCGCTCTGCATGTTCTGAAAGACTTGCCAACGTGCTTTTTCCTATGACATTAGAATTCGTCACGCTCAACGCTGGTGTTCGAATGCACGGTCCGTGTGCCGACGGCTTTGGTGGGTGGGTGGGGGGGGGGGGGGGGGGAGGTAGGACGTCTAATGGGCCGATGTGGAGCAGGAGGGGCAACACAGCAGATTTTAATTTTCACTGTCTATACTTTTACAAACAAATTCATAAAAATTTGTCAGCATGTCCAGGAGGGATCAGGATTCACACTCATAGCAATGGAAGTTCAAAAACATAACAAAATAAACTTTTGCACAGCATACAAACCATACTTACAGATGTATGAAACACTAGATTTTATTTAATTTATGATAAAAAAAAAGAATGACCTATTACATTTTGAACTTCGTGTTTAGAAAAAGCCCAAATGTTATTGTTAATTACCTCAATTTTTCCACAGTTATTAAGGGTACACGGAATCGGAATTTGGGTTTAAAAATCGATTTTCGTTTTATTGATGCATTGTATTCCACCAAGTTTCCTCTTTAAAATGACGTATGGTATATAGCTCTACTAGATTTATAACTATTTTATTTTTATGGATTTGTGAGATTGAGTATTGCGCTTTAGTTTTTGGCAGTACATTTATGTGACATGAATTCAAATATCCCGCTTTCCAGCGACTCTTTATACACTATTTGTTCGAAAATGTTTCCTTCTGGTTTCCTCAAGTTACTCTTTGACTTTGTGACAGAATTGTTTGTAAACAGTGTGCTTTATGAAAGTTGTTGTTGTCGAGTTATTTCCTATTTAGTTCTTCCTTTTTCGCAGTGAAAATGCCTAGAGGTAGAGCAAAAGTGTTTAAAAAGCGTGTGAACTGGCAAACGAAAAGAAATGATGATTCATTAGCAAAGCAAAGCAATTCTTCATCATCACTGTTGGAAAATGTGAGTCAACTTACTACTGATTTGCCGAACGAACTTACTACAAATGAAAACAGTGCTTCTCATAAAAAACTAAGAGTTTTGGAAGAGAAATATAATTTACTTGATAAAGGGAAAGAAGTTTTTGAACGCATTGATACGAGTATATTGTGCGAAGCTCTTGAATGTAGTGTGTGCTGCAAAAAATGTCATGTCGTGACCTCACAGTAGCTTTTGATGGCACGTGGCAAAAAAGGGGTCACATCTGCAACAATGGTTTTGTAACAGCAACTAGCGTTGACACTGGCAAGGTTATTGATGTTGCAATAATGTCTAAATATTGTCTACGGGACGTTAAACACTAACCACCACCATCTAAATATTGTAGATGGATGACAGGCTGAAAAATGAACATAGTGATGACTGTATTGCTAATTATTATGGTAGTAGTGGCGGAATGGAGGTTTCTGGGGAGAAATAAAATTTTCATCGCTGTTCAGAGTGGTATAATGTTCGCTATGTCAAGTATCTGGGAGATGGTGACTCTAAAGCATTCAAATAAGTTTTGGAAAGCAAACCATATGGGAACAGAGTAAATATAAGCAAACTTGAATGTGTCGGACGTGTGCAGAAGAGAATGGGTGCCAGGCTGAGAAGGTTGAAATCAGGTATGAAAGGGAAAAACTTGCATGGCAAAGGAAGATTGACTAATTACATAACTGATAAAATTCAGAATTTGTATGGCCTTGAAATCAGGCAAAATACAGGCAATCTTGAAGAAATGAGGAAAGCTATATGGGCTTTGTATTTCCACACCGCATCCACAGATGAGCACCCAGAACGTGGTTTGTGCCCCAAAGGTGAAAAGAGCTGGTGTAAATACAATAGGGGACTAACTACTGGAGAGAAATACATTCACCACCACAGTCTACCATTAGCCATTATGGAAGAAATAAAGCCCATTTTCAGAAATCTGGCTGATAGAAGTCTTCTGAAGAAATATCTTCACGGAAAAACGCAGAACCCCAACGAGTGCTTGAGTAGTGTGGTATGGTATCGTCTCCTAAAAACAGTGTTCGTCGGAATTAATGCACTGCATTTTGGTGTGTATGATGCTGTGGAAACCTTCAATCTTGGGAATATAACAAAATGACAGGTCCTTCAAAAGTTGGAGTTGCGTGTTGGTTCCCGTACAGTACGTGCACAGACTTAGGCTTGCTGGCAATATAACCAAGACATTAGTGAGAAAAGCAAGACAGGTGCAGAGGGGTGCCAAAAGAAGACTTGAAGATGATTATAAAGACTGTGAAGGGGGTATTGACTATGGATGAAGAATGTTTTTATCACCTTTCTCCGTTTCCGTAAGTTTGCTTTTTTACTTCTTCTAGGGACATTATCTCAGCTACTGGTGCACCTAGAAGTCTGAAATTATTATGACAATCACATGGGTTTCCTTTACACACTGAAACAACGATTTTTTAATTATTTTCTTTACAAAACACTTAGGGGTGATAACCTAGTAAAAATGATTGGAAAAAATTTACTTAAAAATAAATGTAAAATATGTCTTTAAAAATACTTCGACAATGAACTGTGTTTTCAGTACTGTTACAACATATCAATGCACATACAGTAAAAATTTTATCTCTCTGTCTCCAGTATTTTGTGCGAAAATGTTCCCTACAGTAGGCACATTTTAACATTGCGGGGATAGGCGCTTAATATATTTGGAAAATTCTAGAGTTTCATACACCTGTAAGTATGGATTGTATTCTGTGCAAAATTCATCGAAGAATCTCTCTTACTTATTGAAGAAAAGTGTACCTATAGCAACAAATGCAGGCAATAGTAAGTGAAAAAAATGATGAAATTTCACATGTAAAAAATTATTTTGTTATGTTTTTGAACTTCCACTGCCTTGAGTGTGAATCCTGAATCCTTCCTGGTCATGCTGACAAAGTTTTTATGAATTTGTTTGTAAAAGTATAGACAGTGGAAATTAAAATCTGCTGTGGTGCCTCTCCTGCTCCAAGTCGGCTCGTTAGGCGTCCTACACCCTTAAAGGAAGTGCATAAGCGAAGCACAGACGAACGGGAAACCATTTTAGAGGCGGTATTGTCTGCAAATGAGAAAATCCACTGAAACAAACGGTTCTGACCATTTATGAAAAGCGTTCGAAGAACGGTGAAACCCACGAGTAGGCGACACAATATTCGAAGTCCTTGCGTAACTTATCACGTGCATTTATCTGATTTAAAAATGTTTGCAGTAAACTAAAGTTAGCTGTTCTGAAGTCCTCGAGTTTTCTACTCTCAAAAAATATTTGCAAGTTTTCCAACGACCAAACTTTTATCTCTGGTGTGTGACATCACCTTTAGACGAGAGTATAGTCAACCTAGAAATAAAAATTAAGTGTATTTGCCAAATTAATGAGACGCCACCCAGTTCGCACATAGGCGGTTCAACTACGTCACGCTATGGAAGGCCTGACGCTTTCCATAAAGTTTTTTGGTGAGGTCCTTTTGAGTTGTATTTTACCATATACCGAATTAATTAAAATTATTAGACAGAAAATCTGAAGGGAGTGAACATATTTATGTAATACTACGCGTAATTGCCAGAAAGTGTTTTCTCATTTACGTGTAGCGTATTGTCCCAAAAAAACTCTCCAGTGTACTGTATGTATTTTACCTGTGCTTAATGTCCCGTTTATAAGCGATACGTTTGAAAAGTGATGTTAAGTTGATCGTAAGAAAAGATGCATGAAATATAATAATATTGGTATTTGCTTCATATTTTTATATGAAGCAAATACAAATATGTACGACTGTACATAACCAGTAACTCATACCCTCCCCAAAACACTATTCTTCAAACATTCGAACTTCCACGTGAAAATGTCATATCTCGTGAAATATGTGTCGTACAATGATATAATTTTGCTGTTACATAGATTGGTATATGTGGGTACTGGCATCAAAATATATTGCGAATAGTCGGTAGTAAAGAACTAATAAATGAAAACGTAATACCTGATACTAGAGTTACACTGCACGAACAGAGAAAATGTACAGCCAAACATTTCTGCATTCATTGTTTTGTGGGCGGTGTCAGCGAGAAAAATTTCCAGAAGGTCAGACATTACGTGTACAGTTTTTCGTAGTCGCTAAGTGCTCTCTTCCTCAAATTCTAGATGAATAGAGCCTGGGTGACTTGCACGCCATCAGTTACGCTACGTCTAGACGTATATATAGTTTCTAACTTTAATCCTTGTCTTACCTGTGTATCAATTTTTGAAAAAGAATATTCTTTCTTAATGAGCAGATTTTTGACAGCGTTTTGCGTATTTAATTTAGGTGAATAAAATAAATTTTTCGTCCCTGCAAGCCATCAGATTCCGATAATCATCTCATATTTTTGGGCCACAGTCAGGTAATAATGTTTGAACGATATTTCCGCCATATGACTGTAAAAACTTCTTTATTTCGTATTACTATCATGATTTCGGCCTTAGTCCATTATCAAGAACAGAAATGCTGGGTATAATTAGACGCCGCGCGGTATTAGCCGAGCGGTCTAGGGCGCCGCAGTCATGGACTGTGCGGCTGGTTCCGGCGGGGGTTCGAGTCCTCCCTCAGGCATGGGTGTGTGTGGGTTTGTCCTTAGGATAATTTAGGTTACGTAGTGTGTAAGCTTAGAGACTGATGACTTAGCAGTTAAGTCCCATAAAATTTCACTCACATTTGAACATTTTTATAATTAGACTTTGTTAAGTGAAGTTATCGTCAAGCTGCACTGAGCTGGATGTCCCAGAGTGTAGATAAGCACAAAACTATGGAAATGTATCATTTTGTACTTACCTGCAAGCTGGGACACCCAGTTCAATGCAGCTTGACGATAGTTTCATTTATCAAAGTCTAATTATACCCAACACTTCTCTTCTTGATAATGGACTAAGGCCGAAATCATGACAGTAATATCTGAATATACGAGGGTAAGTCCATTATTATCAGCAAAGTAGTTATAAAATTTTATTGTAATCAAATAGGAAACTCACAAGAACACCATTTCTCGAAATAGTCTCCTTGCGTTTCAACGCACTTGGTCCATCATTGTACAAGCTTCCCGATGTCCTCATAAAAGAAGGTTCTAGCTTGAGCTGCGAGCCACTAATGCACCGCTACTTTCACAACTTCGTCCGAGGCAAATCGGCGGCTCCTTAATGCCTGTTTCAGTGGACCAAACAAGCGGTAGTCAGAAGGGGCAACATCGGGACTATATAAAGGATGATCCAGTACTTCAGATTTGAGTTTCTGGAGCGTTTCAGCAGTGTGGGGAGGAGTATGCGGACGGATATTGTCGTGCAACAGCAGAACACCTTTTGACAGCAATACTCGGCGTTAGCTTCGAATTGCAGGCTTTAGGCTGGCAGTAAGCATCTCACTGTAACGTACACTGTTTACTGTTGTGTCCTTTTCCCCGTAATGTTCCAGTAGTGGACCTTGTGCGTTCCAGAAAGCCGTAAGCATCAGTTTTCCTGCGGACGGTTGGGTCTTGAACTCTTTCTTGCACAGCGAATTTGGATGTTTCCATTCCATACTCTGCCGTTTACTTTCCGGCTCGTAATGATGGACACATGTCTCGTCACCAATAATGATCCCGTATAAGAAGTTGTCCCCATAGCGATCCAAATGTTTTTTGCAGATGTCCAACCGCTGTGAGTTGTTTTGAGAGTAATCTTGCACAAACTTTATGAAACCGAAGTAGGCAGAACCATGACTAATTTGCAGACGATGTGCCATTTCGTAAATAGTGAATCGTCTGTTTCAGAGAATTATTTGACGTGAACGCACAATGGTTTCTTCATTTCTGGCGTAACCCTTGTGCGAACATTTCGGAATTTTTCAGGCCATTCGTAGACACTCCGTTGTGACAAAACACTGCTGCCGTAATGTACCGGAAGTCTTCGATTAATTTCGGCCCCTGATACTCCCTCTGACCACAAAAAACGGATCACTGAACGTTGCTCTTCTTTGGTGCAAATAGGGGCGAGATCGGGACTATATGGAGGATGCGTTCAGCGTCTTTAGAAATTCGACCCGTAAGGGGGTGAAAAAAGGGATGAAATTCTCTGTGGAAATATTTCATTAAGCAAGCATTTTTGTATCTACATCTACGAAAATTCGTTTTGACTTCTTTGTCAAAATAAAAAATAGACAGCGGAGCAGCCACGATTAACAGCACGGCAGCGATAACGAAACTAACCCAGCAGCTTCAAAGTTACAAAGATATGACAACAAATAAACAAAGCATGCGTCATCAACGTAAAACAACAATACTACCAAAATGAACAAAAGTATTAACTAAATCGTGGATAATAATTGATTGGCTCTCGTAAAAGACAGCGTCCTGACTGACTGACTGACTCATCATCGTCCAGCCCGAACCGCTAAGTATAGAAACTTCAAATTTGGAGATGGTGTGGATTTTATACTGTAGGCGTCGTTTAAGGAGGGATTTTCCGAAATTCCAATCCTAAGGGGGCGAAACAGGGATGATGGGTTTTCTTTGAAAAAAGTCGCTATTAAGGCAATTCTGAAGTTGGACCCACTCAAATTGGTACTTGGTTCCTCGGCTAGAAACAAACAAGTACGAGTTTCAGCATTTTTGGAAATTTAATGCTATGGAGATGAAATAGAGGGTGAAAGCTTTTTTTGAAAATATATCCTTATTAAACAAGTGCTGAAGTACTTCTAAAGCTACATCTATGAACATTGGTATTTGACTTCTCGGTTACAAATTAAAAAGATAAGTGTTTCAGTATCTTTGGAAATTCAACCCGTAAGGGGGTGAAATAAGGGATGAAATTCTCTGTAGAATCATTTCATTATGCAAGCATTTTTGTAGCTACGAAAAATCGCTTTTTACTTAGTCAAAAATAAGAAAAAAAACACGTAAGTCATTGTTCTTGGAAATTCATTCCTTATGGGGGTGGAAAGGGGGATGAATCTTTCTATGGAAATATTTCACTATGCAAGCATAAAAATTTGTATTTGGCTTCTGTGTTAGAATAAAATATATGCTTGTCACAGTTTTTTGGAAATTAAACCCATAAGGAGATGAAATACGCTCACACTGATTCACTAACTCACGACGGCCCAGCCCAAAGCGCTAAGGATAGAAACTTGAAGTTTGGAGAGGGTGTACACCCGATACTGCCGGTATCGTTTAAGAAGGGATGGTCGGAAATTCCACTGCTAACGGGGTACAATAGGGGATGAAGGGCCTTTTGAAAGTATATCGGCGTTGAGAGTGTTGTGGTTGGCAGGAGACGCAACACCGTGCTACTAGAGGAAGCCGAAAGGCACGCGTGTTAGCTCACGCAGGCTGGCGTGAGGTGTGGAACAGGCCCTGGAAATTAGAATTTAGAAAAAACGGACGTAGCTGGTGCAATACTTAACTTTAATCCATCAATGGTGAACGTCGCTCTTGACGGTACATGATTCAGTATCAATAGTAACTGGTAATGGCGCCTTGCTAGGTCGTAGCAAATGACGTAGCTGAAGGCTATACTAACTATCGTCTCGGCAAATGAGAGCGTATTTTGTCAGTGAACCATCGCTAGCAAAGTCGGTTGTACAACTGGGGCGAGTGCTAGGAAGTCTCTATAGACCTGCCGTGTGGCGGCGCTCGGTCTGCAATCACTGACAGTGGCGACACGCGGGTCCGACGTATACTAACGGACCGCGGCCGATTTAAAGGCTACCACCTAGCAAGTGTGGTGTCTGGCGGTGACACCACAGAGAGCAAAATGGTATTTGGTTTCTCAGTCAGAAACCAAAAACTGAATGTTTCAGTGGTTTTGGAAATTCAACCCCCGAAGGGAGTGCAATAAGAGACAAAAACTTTCAAGAAAATATTATTTCGTTGCATTAAACAAATTTTAAAGCTAAATTAATGAAACTTGTATTTCACTTCTCGCTTGGATATTAAGGAAACTTGTTAGTGGATGAAAGTTGCTATAGAAATACATCCAAAAGAACGCAAAATGCGTGTTTAACAAAAACTTTGGACTCCAGCTAGCAGAATCGCTTTTTGGTCAGAAGTACATTCCGGAAAGACCTTGCTGATACGGCCTTCATTAGCTTGAAAAGCTTAGAAGATGTTCCAATTTGTGAACAACATAAAAGTTCCAATAAAGGAAAAAAAATACCTCTGCAGGGCATAGAATCTACGCGAGCGAAGCAGTGAGGGCTAAGCTAGTACAGAATAAAGAAGTTTGTACTGTTAGATGGCGGAAATATCACTGAAACAGTTGGATTCCCATTAGTTGGCAATATAGATCGCTTTCAGTATTGGGCTCCTTATATTGAAGGATACAGCTTTTAGAGCAGTTTCGTCAAAGACATGGAACTCGTTTGACGGAGGAAGAGCGCCATCTTTAGGAAGAGTGACGGCCCCTGACCGGACAGACGCCACGGCGGACGCCGGCAGCTGCCGGGGCTCGCGTGCTCGGGGAGCGAATGACTCTATCCGGCTGTGGGCGGCAGCGCGGATCCAGGTGCCGTTCATCTGCATTAATGCCCGCCACCAGTCGCGGGCGGCAGATGCGTCAGTGCAAATGGTGTGTGTATTCCGGGGCAAGCGACGATGGGAAACAACAGCGGACCGCACAAGTACTAACTGAATGGTGAACCTGCTAGCCGAGCTGGCGCTTCCATTTTCTGCACAATATATGAGATTCAGCTGCCCCTACGAATTTAATTTTATGCAACCCGCAATATACCACGGGCGAGATTTTCATAGTCTGTCACTGGCAAACCATTAATCCTACAGGGACAATGAACAGAGCCTTTTTGTAGGAAATGTAATGTAGTTAAATTTTACGCTGGGATACGTTTTCGATAGAGACCGTAGTTTTTGAGTTATTCAACAAAAACACTCGAAAGTGACCTTCAAAATACCCCCTCACTCAGCCCCAATAGGTCAGGATTTCTAGTATGTTGTTCATGGAAATCCGTCCTACCACTGCACAAAAATTTGAGATTGACAAATTATTTCTCACATTCGGCCTTTTTAGAGCTGCCTTGACTGGCCTTATTAGGCACCGACTTAGCAGAGCAATCACATATTCTGCAATTGATGTTTGTGTAAATTTTACCTAGCAATTCTGTGAATTTTAACAGCATAAAATAAATACGAGTGCTGGAATTTTAACAGTGGCAACTACCTATTTACGGCTCGTACAAAATAGATACGTGTTTCAAAGTTTCACTGACCTTCAAAGCAGTCATCAGCATTGTGTATAATCCGTTGCCAGCGATGTGGAAGACGTAGGATACTCTTAGCAGTGCCAGTTGTGGTTTTGGAACACATCCTACGACCAGCTTAGAGGCAGAAGTGATGACACTTTCTGCAAGACCTGACCATCATTTTGCAGCACAATGCTCAAACACGTACAGTGCAAGCTGTTACTAATTTGTTTGACTGATGGTGCTGCTAAGTGCTATACCACCTACTGCACTCCCCTGACTTAAGCCCTCGTGAGTTCAACTCGATTTCTAAACTGAAGGAAACACTTCACGGCATTTGCTACCGAACTGCTACAAGTTCATCGGGCAATAGACCGCGCCGCTCGTACTGTCAACACCAGTGGCGCTGCTAAGAGTATCCTACGACTTCCGCATTGCTGGCAACGGATTATACACAATGCTGGTGACTCCTTTGAAGGTCAGTAAAACTTTGAAACACGTATCTATTTTGTACAAGCTGTAAATAGTTAACTGTTAAAGTTCCAACCCTCGTAGTTATATTGTTATATTCGTCAGGTCTTCTGACTACGAAACTAGTGCGTTTGTAAGGTTTAAGTTTGGATTAAATTGTCAACGTAATTAGTTTTAGCGTGACGTTTACAAAACTCGTTTTTCTTTCCGTACCCTCACGGGCGCGTTCACATTGATACTGTTAACGAAATAGCCAACTATACTGGCGGCATAACCCCGCTCAGTAACAGATTGAGACGGGTGTCAAGAAAAGACTCAGAACAGTAAGATAAAAGAGAACGTAAAACACAGGTAACAAGCTTGGAAAAAATGGGCCTACCCACACCGAAGCGTGGGACGAAGCATGCCGGCAGCAGTAAAACAACACAGGAATAAAGTGGTAGAGGGAGCTAAAACAATATAGCAGACGGAAGTGGCTGGCAGACCGCAAGGATAAAGGGAGGAGCCAGCCACTGTGCAATACACTAAGACCTCCAGCCTAAAAGTTTCGGCCAGAGTCCAGACACATCACAAAACATTAAAACCCTAGACACACACGTCTCATCATTAGCTAAAACACAGGGCAGACCCCCATCAACTTGTGCTTCTGCCCTTGCATCACGGTATAAAATGCAGTCTGTTAAAATGTGGCGGACAGAGATGTGCACACCATAACCATCACAAAATGGGGGATTCTCCCACCGTAATAGAAAGCTATGTGTGAGAGGACAGTGCCCAATCCGAAGACGCGTGAGGGTCACTTCTTCCCGCCTGAGCAACCGGCAGGAGAAACGCCATGGCCGAGTTGTTGACTTCACCACCGCCAGCCATTATTCCTCCCACAACTCCATGCACTTCTTGTGGAGTGCAGAAAGCACAGACTGCAAGGGAATAGGACACTGGACCACATCCTGCTCTCTGCAGGCTTTCTTGGCAGCCCGATCGGCCTGTTCATTGCCCCATATTCCTACATGACCAGGCACCCAGCAGTAGGACACCTTCTTACCCCGCCGTAGGAGCAAGAACAGTTAGTCATATATCAGCTGAACCATCTCCTCAGTTGGGTGCAGATTCTCAAATGATTGTAAGGCATTAAGAGAATCGGAGCAGAGGAGAAATCGATTGCTCCGAACGCGATTCATCCACTCCAGTGCTTTCAGGATCACGTGGAGCTCCGCTGCGAAGACGGTATATTCATCAGGGAGGTGAATCCGGGTAACACGATCAGGGAACACTGCAGAACAGCCAAGGAAATTCTCCTGTTTGGAGCCATCAGTGTAAACGACGGTAAAACCGTGATGCGCATCTAAAATGTTAAAAAACTGAGATTGGAATGTAAAATCTGGTGTACTATCTTTCTTAAAATTAGTCAAATCTAAAATAAGTCTCGGTCTCCGGAGGAGCCAAGGTGGAAATCTGCTCCAACTTCGACGGAAAACATGAAGACCAGCCATATTCATCGCAGAAAGGCAATCCTGTGCGCGAATCCCATAGGGCCGCGTCGCTCGTTGGCGGTTATGAAATAGCCGTGCCAAAAGAAGCTGAGCAACGGTATGGTATGCAGGTGTGTATGGTGTGGACAAAGTTTTATACGCCTGGCGCACCGTACGTAGCCGCCGCCGCATATGAAGTGGCGGTTCACCAGCCTCTGCACAGAGGCGTGGTATGGGACTAGTTCTGAATGCCCCAGTGGCCAACCGAAGCCCTTCATGGTGCACAACGTCCAACATCTTTAAGCAAGAAGGCCTCGCAGACCCGTACACCGTGCACCCATAATCGAGCCGAGATCAATGGAGACCAAAAAAATTCGAACATTGGGAATAGTTCGTGTAGTCGGGAATGTTTGTACAGTGGTGGGAGGGAGAGTCACGGACAACACACCCATAAATCCTCATCGGTGAGAGATGAGTGTGGTGGCGGAGGTACATTTGAAAGTCACTTTTGTGCGTTTTTCTTGAATAACTTGAAAGTCGTGGCCTCCCGCGAGAACTTAGAACAAAATTTAGCTACATTACGTTTCCTACAAAAAGGACTTGTTCATTCTTTTCTGTAGGGCTAATAATTTGCCCGTAGCGAGCAACAGGATATGAAAATCTCGCACGTGGGTTTTGAAGTCCAGACACTACATTGCAGGTTGCATAAAACGATATTGGTAGGGACAACTGAAATACTCTATTATATACAGGGTGTCTCTCCTAAGAGACTTCAGGCGCAGTTTCAAAAAAAATCTAATGGCTCTGAGCACTATGGGACCTAACATCTGTGGTCATCAGTTCCCTAGAACTTAGAACTACTTAAACCTAACTAACCTAAGGACATCACACACATCCATGCGATCCTGCGACCGTAGCGGACACGCGGTTCCAGACTGAAGCGCCTAGAACCGCACGGCCACACCGGCCGGCGGCGCCGTTTCCCTGGTGTTTCAGCAGATGTTTGCAATTTCGCTTTTGCGTTGTGTAGTTGTAGTCAGCCCAACAATCAGTGCTCCTCACGTGTTTCGTGTGACGCCCAGATTCGACGGAAACATCGGTTTGTTTCCCATTACAAGCAAAATTATTTTCCCTGGTGTTTCAGCAGATGTTTGCAATTTCGCTTTTGCGTTGTGTAGTTGTAGTCAGCCCAACAATCAGTGCTCCTCACGTGTTTCGTGTGACGCCCAGATTCGACGGAAACATCGGTTTGTTTCCCATTACAAGCAAAATTGTTTTTAAATCTGAATTTTATGTGCCACTCGTCAGAGCGGTCCGAGATTAGTGTAGTGCGATATTTCTTTCATCGGTATGTGTTACGAGAGACAGTAAAAGACGAGGAATAATCAGTATTCCAGCTGCGAGTGAGTAGCGCTGCACGCTTGACAGTGGCAGGGCTTTGCTGTAGCATCTGCAGTACTGATTATTCCTCATCTTTTACTGTCTCTCGTAACAAATATCGATAAAAGAAATATCGCACTAGACTAATCTGGGACCGCTCTGCCAATTGGCACATAAAATTCAGCTTTAAAAATAATTTTGTTTGTAATAGGAAACAAACCGACGCTTCCCGTCCACGCTGGGCAACGCATGAAAGACATGTCGAACGTCGATCGTCTCGGCTGACACCAGCTACACAGCGCAAAAACGAAATTTGTAAAAATATTTCGAAACACCAGACAAAATGCTCCTGATGACTCCTAGAAGAGACACCCTGTATATATTGACGTAATTTGCCCAATACGTATTACTTTTATTCATTTATTGCCGGAATTCACATCATCATCGACTTCTCGAGAATAGAACACAAAATCTCTATCAAAATACATTTATTTTTAGTGTATGGCGTTTCATGTAAAAGCTGGTTTTTTTATATAATTTAACTTGAGCTATATAGGCCTCCTGGTCTCTTAGGACATGGCGAAGACGTTTGCCAATAACAGCAATGTAATTGATAATATGGTAGTATTTATCAACATGTGAATTGTGGATACTACGCTCTCGACGATCTCAAACTGCTTCAAATCCAAAGATATTGACTGAGTAGTTTATTCTATAGATTCTACGACTTCATTTCTAAAATATTTATGTCTCTATTAACGCTGTCTTGACACACAGACGCGACGCTGCTGCTCAGTTTTGTTAACCACGGCGACAGCAGCACTGGCCGGCCGCTGTGGCCGAGCGGTTCTGGGCGCTTCACTCCGGAACTGCGCGGTTGCTGCGGTCGCAGCTTCGAATCCTGCCTCGGGCATGGATGTCCTTAGGTTAGTTAGGTTTAAGTAGTTGTAAGTTCTAGGGGACTGATGACCTCAGATGTTAAGTCCCATAGTGCTCAGAGCCATTTGAACCATCTCACAGCAGCACGCCAAGCGAACAGTAAAATATACTTCTGAATGCTATGTTTAACGAGTAGCGTCATCTGTCACACAGTTTTTATAGTAGCGAGCGTACAAGCTGCCGCTGTCGCCGTAGTGGCTAAGGCTTTTGAGGTGGCGCTCGATCCAGGAGTATGCCGGTTCGAATACTGGTGGTGGAAAAAAATTTCACTGCCAGTGACACGTCCGTCGAATGGCGACGATTAGCTCGGCAGCTCCCTAGGAGCTACTATCGTCATCGTCATCATCATCATCATCATCATCGTCATCATCCAATACAAACATACACTACACACGCACACAAAATACGACTGTCATTTTTAAAGTAAGAAGCGATAGCACACCGCGTCACGCATCATGTCACGTGACGGTCGGCCAATCTTGCCCAGTGTCTCACTACGCTGCCGTTACGTTTCGCGTTTCTGCCGGAGTTGGTTGTATGGTTATGCCGCTCCGTTTGTCGCCATGTCAATCACTAATCCCGTCGATTGTGTGGTGCGCTCCAGCGTTCACATCTTAAATGAAAAACTATTCCGTCCTGCTGAAATTCACCTGCAGCTTTTGAAATTTATGGTGCAGCTGTACTGAACGACGGAAATATGCTTAAGTGGTGTAGGCTGTTTAATGAAGGATCGAACAATGTTTATGATGAATTTACTACTGACGAGCTGTATCAGAAATGTCCACCAGTTTCAAGATCAGTACTTTTTCACATTGTTACTGACAAATTTCACTAAAAAAAATGTGTGCGAGATGGGTGCCGCGAATGCTGACAGAAGAACGCAAAACAAAGAGAAAGGCACATTCTTTAACCGTTTTGGAGCGCTATCACTATGACGGTGACAAGTTTTCGAGTCAAACTGTGACCGGTGATGAAACGTGGATTGCGCACTACATTCCAGAGAATAAACGTCAAACCAGTGAGTGGCATCATTCAAACTCCACGACGAAACCACAAAATTTCAAACGAGGACCTCCAACACTGAACATCATAGCCGCGATTTTTTGTGACCCGAAAGACATTTTTCTGTTAAATTTTTTTCGCAAGACGAATCACAATAAATGCTAAGAGGCAATGTGAAGCTTTACTAAAACTTAGACGCGCTATGCAAACTCGCCGGCTGTCCTTTTCATTCTTAATCCACTTATTTGCCATATACAGGGTGGTCCATTGATAGTAACCGGCCCAAATAGCTCACGAAATAAGCATCAAACGAAAAAACTACAAAGAACGAAACTCGTCTAGCTTGAAGGGGCAAACGAGATGGCGCTATGGTTGGCCCGCTAGATGGCGCTGCCATAGATCAAACGGATATCAACTGCGTTTGTTTAAATAGGAACCCTCATTTTTTATTACATATTCGTGTAGTACGTAAAGAAATATGAATGCTTTAGTTGGACCACTTTTTTCGCATTGTGATAGATGGGGCTGTAATAGTCACAAACGTGTAAGTACGTGGTATCACGTAACATTCCGCCAGTGTGGACGATATTTGCTTCGTGATACATTACCTGTGTTAAAATGGACCGTTTATCACTTGCGGAAAAGGTCGGTATCGTGTTGATGTATGGTTATTGTGATCAAAATGCCCAACGGGCGTGTGCTATGTGTTCTGCTAGGTGTCCTGGACGACATCATCCAAGTTTCCGCACCGTTCGCCGGATACTTAAGTTATTTAAGGAAACAGGAAGTGTTCAGTCACATGTGAAACGTCAACCACGACCTGCAACAAATGATGATGCCCAAGTAGGTGTTTAGGCTGCTGTCGCGGCTAATCCGTGCATCAGTAGCAGACAAATTTCGCGAGAATCGGGAATCTCAAAAACGTTGGTGTTGAGAATGCTACGTCAACATCAATTGCACCCGTATCATATTTCTATGCACCAGGGATTGCATGGCGACGACTTTGAACGTCGTGTACAGTTCTGCCACTGGGCACAATAGAAATTACGGGACGCTGACAGATTTTTTGCACGCGTTCTACTTAGCGACGAAGCGTCATTAACCAACAGTGGTAACGTAAAACAGCGTAATATGCACTATTGGGCAACGGAAAATCCACGATTTCTGCGAAAAGTGGAACATCAGCGACCTTGACGGGTTACTGTATGGTGCGGCATTATGGAAGGAAGTATAAATGGCCCCCATTTTATGTATGGCAATCTAAATGGTGCAATGTATGCTGATTTCCTACGCAACGTTCTACCGATGTTACTACAAGATGTTTCACTCCATGACAGAATGGCGATGTACTTCCAACATGATGGATGTCCGGCACATAGCTCGCGTGCGGTTGAAGCGGTATTGAATAGCATATTTCATGACAGGTGGATTTGTCGTCGAAGCACCATACCATGACCCGCACGTTCACCGGATCTGACGTCCCCGGAGTTGTTTCTGTGGGGAAAGTTGAAGGATATTTGCTATCGTGACCCACCGACAACGCCTGACAACATGCGTCAGCGCATTGTCAATGCATGTGCGAACATTACGGAAGGTGAACTACTCGCTGTTGAGAGGAATGTCGTTACACGTATTGCCAAATGCATTGAGGTTGACGGACATTATTTTGAGCATTTATTGCAGTAATGGGGTATTTACAGGTAATCACGCTGTAACAGCATGCGTTCTCAGAAATGATAAATTCGCAAAGGTACATATATCACATTGATACAACCTAAATAAAATGATAAAACGTACCTACGTTCTGCATTTTAATTTAAAAAACCTACCTGTTACCAACTGTTCGTCTAAAATTGTGAGCCATATGTTTGTGACTATTACAGCGCCATCTGTCACAAAGCGAAAAAAGTGGTCCAACTAAAACATTCATATTTCTTTACGTACTACACGAATATGTAATAAAAAAGGGGGTTCCAATTTTAAAAAATGCAGTTGGTATTCGTTTGAAGTATGGCAGCGGCACCCAGCTGGCCAACTATAGCGCCATCTGGTTCCCTCCTTCAAGCTAGACAAGTTTTCGTTCTTTGTAGTTTTTTCGTTTGACGCTTATTTCGTGAGATATTTGGCCCGGTCACGATCAATGGACCACCCTGTATACCCCAGAGGGCGTTTTACAATTGCTTTAAACTTTGCCGATGTCCGTCACACTGGAGCTAAATGATGTCCAGTCACTGTCTCAAGTTGGATGCTAACAAATGCTTATCTGCTTTTTCTATCATCAACATTCTTCTGGTCTTCTTCGGTAACCATCGCCGCCATTATGACATCATGAGTACTAATCCCTGTTTCTGCACTGACACTGTCGATAAGGTCGGGCCTGTTTGGAACTACAAGGTCTAAAATATTTTCATTGCGTGTGGGTTGTTCAGGGCAGTTTTTGGAAAAACGTGTTCAGAAGTACTTCGCAGGACTGTCTGTCCGAACCATCTGCATTAAATTAATGGCGACTCATTCTTGTGTTTTAGTGGATGACATTAACGAACACATAGAACATTATCATCGGTTACTTCGGACTGCTAACGAAATGTTCACCTTTTGAATCGGTGAGGGTGTTGCACGTTTCATTTCCTGCATTACTTGTTACGAAGGAGAGGTTCGGTGTCCAAACCTCATACTATGGCAATACTCCTGTTCCAAGATCGCTTCTGTACAGATATTTGCTGCTTGACCAATGCAAAGCTATGAAGACTTGACCCTGGCAAGGGGACCATAGTCCCGACGGCCTTCCGCTTCGACTACCACTTCACGCGAAACCGTTGGCCTTAATGGTCTCGGCTCACGAAACCCCCGTTGCACGAAAAGGACTTGAAAACAAATGGTTGCATAAACACCATACCTGTGAACACGAGAAATGTAGTGACGTCGCGATGGACGCTTTTGCCTACCACTTAACGTGATAATACATAGAGCAGAAACTGTATCAACGTGCTGAATAGTAGCACATAGAAGGAAGGAGAGATACATATATCTTAATTTATGAGCTTCTTAAGGTACAGCAACGAAATTTTATTATTAGCCAATGGATCAGTAATTTAGCGTTCATCGAGTGTGTGTTGACGACCACCATAGGACCTTACAGTCCAGCTGTGGCCAATAACTTTACCTCTGGAAGCTGCGAACTCACTGATACGGTTCGAAGAGAGCCGCATTGTTTGGAGACTATAGTTAACAATAATGAAGACATATTTTCATTTCGTTAGTGAACTGCTCTCAAATCACAAAGTAAACCATTTATTTCTTTGACAAGGTCAAATATTTTACATAAATGATTTTTCTTTGTCTATACGAGTCCAGGAAGATTTACAGTAATTTTCTTTATACGTTTCAAATGGGCAAACGTTTTACCCTAAAGTTCTTTCCGAAAGAGGCTTAGTTTCATTATAAGCCATAAATAAGATTTTCACTCTAATGAAATCGTATGCTTATCATACACTGGACTTGATATGCAAACACTGAACAACATCGAAATAAAAATCATATCTAAAACCCACTAATTTTCCTTTTTCTTTGCAGAAAATTCTTTGGCAGCATCATTTCCTATCCCACCCGGCGTTGTAGAAAACAGTTTATGATCACTCACTCTGGTGGTAAGTGTACAGACTCCCATCTCACTCAGCAGTACCTCACGTACTTTTTCTCTTCCTACTCTTTCTAAATCACTATTCTCCTCTTCACGTATACATCTCTTACGAAACATCGTAACAAAGCACCAGGAATAATCTCAGTTTGGCTACTGGCTACTGTACAGAGAATAACAACCACATTGGTCGCTAAGAGAGTGGCTGAATGCACAGCGTCAACAAGGCGACGAGGAGGTCATATCTGTCAAGTCGACAACAGGAGCCACACTGGGACAAGAGCCTCGTGTGACTTGCGAGTCGTGCCGTGGCCATCTTTGTATAGTCCGTGATGCCCATAGGGACTGTATGATGGTCACCCCTACCATTGGTTACACGGTGCTTGGTATGTGCAACTGTCTTCTATGTACTGGTCGAACACACTCATCAATTTCATGTGAAGTCCTTATATCACGATATCGCAAACCCATCCCCCAGCCGGCCACTGTAGCCGAAAAGTTCTAGACGTTTCAGCCTGGAACCGTGCTGCTGCTACAGTCGGAGGTTCAAATCCTGCCTCAGGCATGGATGTGAGTGATGTCTGTAGGTTAGTTAGGCTTAAGTAGTCCTAATTCTAGGGGACTGATGACCTCAGATGTTAAGTCCCATAGTGCTCAGAGCCATCTGAACCATTTGAACCCATACATATGTCTCGTTTGGCTTGGCTCTGAGCACTATGGGACTTAACATCTGAGGTTATCAGTCCCCTAGAACTTAGAACTACTTAAACCTAACTAACCTAAGGAAACCACACACATCCATGCCCGAGGCAGGATTCGAACATGCGACCGTAGCGGTCGCGCGGTTCCAGACTGAAGCACCTAGAACCGCTCGGCCACTGCGGCCGGCTGTCTCGTTTGGAGCCTCTCTTGTTGACAAACCGTTTTGCACGTATTTGGACGACTCTTAACTCACTAACCTTGGTGCAACATCGTCTATTTGTGACTCCCAAGAGGGCATGCTACTGGCTTTGCATTTACAACATCCTTCTGAAAACCCAGTTGTTTTTTGATAGTAAAATGTCATATAACTACTCTAAGTTTTGAGTTGTTCAGTCCTTGCATTCTTGTGCACTGCATTTTTCACAAAGCAATATCTGTCTGTCTGTTACATATATTTAACAGAGTGCATTTATGTGTGTATGTGTGGGATCTCCTCCCAAACCTCTGGATTTATATCAAGCAAATTTGCCACAGAAACTGCAGGCAGCACAAGTATCACCACTGCAGGATTGATAACCTCCTTGTTCCGATAGGCACCTCTCTTCCGCAGACCCTGGCGTAGAGGCTACCCTGCACGACAAGCATGTTGTGTGGGAACAGTACTGCGCAGCCAAACCTACCTGCTTTGCAACACAGCCTATATGATAACAGCAAGACACATTTCCCAGGCTCCAAAATACAGACTGCTCTGCTTGACAGGTGTGCTGTATTCGATCATTACCAGCTTGCTTCAGTGACCTTCTTTCCATGACTCCCAGTATGTCAGGGGCAAATAAACGATTTTCAAGCCCCTGATGTGTAGCGTGCCCTGTATGACATACATGTTGTGGGATAAGTATAAGCCTGGTTTACTAAGCAGTATTGCATCATCCACTTGTGCCGATGAGTATGGTTGCAAACAGATTAGATGAATAGAGGAGAAGATGGACAGAGCAAGAGGAAGAGGAAATGGATAGAGTGGGGAGGAGAGGGAGATGCATGAGGCAGGTGGGACAAATAGCCATCTGAGTGTAGATACTCACTGTTATCTGTACGAATCTTGGGAGGGTAACAGTCAAATAAATGTATGTGAATGCATCTTATTACCATTGTCTGGTGGTTTTGATCTGTACCACGAGAAAATATGAGCTACTGCCAATTGTTTGCACAAGAGATACATACATAAGAAGCTACTTGAAAAAGTACAGAAGGCAGCCACTTTGCATATACACCATGTGATCAAAAGTATCTGGACACCCCCAAAAACATACGTTTTTCATATAAGGTGCATTGTGCTGCCACCTACTGCCAGGTACTCCATATTGGCGACCTCAGTAGTCATTAGACATGGTGAGAGAGGAGAATGGGGCGCTTCGCGGAACTCACGGACTTCGAACGTGGTCAGATGATTGGGTGTCGCTTGTGCTATACGTCTGTACGCGAGATTTCCACACTCCTAAACATCCCTAGGTCCACTGTTTCCGATGATAGCTAAGTGGAAACGTGAAGCGACATATGCAACCCAAAGGCGTACAGGCCGACTTCGTCTGTTGACTGACAGAAACCGGCGATGGTTGAAGAGGGTCGTAATGTGTAATAGGCAGACATCTATCCAGACCATCACACGGGAATTCCAATTTGCATCAGGATCCACTGCAACTACTATGAGAGTTAGGAGGGAAGTGAGAAAACTTGGATTTCACGGTCGAGCGGCTGCTCGTAAGTCGCCCATCATACTGGTAAATTCCAAACGACGCCTCGCTCAGTGTAAGGAGCGTAAACATTGGACGACTGAACAGTGGAAAAACGTTGTGTGGAGTGACGAATCACTGTACACAATATGCCGATCTGTTGGCAGATTGTGGGTATGGCGAATGCCCAATGAACGTCGTCTGCCAGCATATGTAGTGCCAACAGTAAAATTCGGAGACGATGGTGTGGTCGTGTTTTTCATGGAGGGGGCTTGCACCTCTTGTTGTTTTCCGTGGTACTATCACAGCACAGGCCTACACTGATGTTTAAAGCACCTTCTTGCTCCCCACTGTTAAAGAGCAATTCGGGGATGGTGATTACATCTTTCAACCCGATCGAGCACCGGTTCATAATGCACGGTCCGTGTAGGAGTGGTTACACGAAAATAACATCCCTGTAAAGGACTGACCTGCACAGAGTCCTGACTTGAATCCTTCAGAACAGCTTTGGGATGTTTCGGAACGCCGACTTCGTACCAGGACTCACCGACTGGCATCGATACCACTCCTTAGTGCAGAACTCCGTGAAGAACCTTCGAGCACCTGATTGAACGTATGCCTGCGAGAGTGGAAGCTGTCATAAAGGCTAGGGATGGGTCAACACAATATTGAATTCCAGCATTACCGATGGAGGGTGCCACGAATTTGTAACTCATTTTGAGCTAGGTTTCCGGATACTTTTGATCACATAGTGTAGCTTTATTTGTGCTACGACATTCGCCATTTTCACCTATCTTCAGTGGATTTAATACATATCCATATCATTAATGCTACTACATTGTGAGCGCTGCAACCATCTTGTGCAATTTTTTTTTTTTTACCGAACAGGCTGTGCCATACACTGTATAGTGCCTTGAAAGGATATACATAGATAAAGACATAGCAAATAACTATTGCTGCAGCTACTATGTTTCCTGTATTGGACATTTATAACTGATGTAGTTAGATGCACTTACTTCTGTTCTATAACTTGTAGCTTCTCGTTTCACTATTTTATTCATAACACATCTTTTAGAGTCATTGATGTACTAACACAATGCAGCCTTGGTCATGGGAGCAGACGTAGGCGTCTTTTTACTTCTTTTATTTCTGAATAAAAACACTCGATGTCAAGTAATCATTCTCGTCTTTATCCAGAAACTACTTCTGAAGTCAGGCATGTAATTGAATACTCATTGGTACAAAGATAAACACTAACATTCTTGACTAATGACGTGAAAACTAAGAAATTGGCAGTTAGCCTATTTGAAGAGATTTTCAATGATTATTTAACCAGTGAAGCATTGACATTATGAGAAGTAAATGAACAAAAATGACACAAAAGGAATATAATATACCTTTGATATAAGGCTATATTACCTAAAAAGTACAGTTTCGATATTTAATTGGACTAGTGGATCAATAATTGTTGCATAGCACAGAAATGGCAGTAGTATAGTCAAGAAACAATATTATATACTATACATACATTTAATCCTATAATACAGAGGAAAAAAATGTAGCAGATAGCGAAATCTTATAAATTACGTAAGAGTACAGCTACTAAACTGCAACACCCCTGAAAATATCGTAACTAAATGAATTGGTAATTTACACACAGCAGCTGCAGAGAAACAAACCTAATGTTAATACACGACTGTATTCCAGCAATACTGAAGATAAGTGAAAACCCAAAATGCATATTTCGGAATAAAGCACTAAAAATGGCGGATGGTCGTGTTTCATGGAGTAAGTTAATTTACAGTCACAGACCTCAGTTATGAATATATTCGATAAATTTATAAAAAATAAAGAACTGTGCCAGAAATGTAAGACTACTGTAGTCTCATATACCCTCAGCTCGTTTTCTTTTACTCAGCTACTCTTCTCTTATTTACAAACGAACGAAATGTGAAGGTAATTAGCTCCAGTGCTTGCTTTCCCAATAAACGGCTGTTTAATCGGAGTCTGTGAAAACACTGGCAGTGTCTCCAATGCAAAACTATTGGCCCCCTCATGAAAAGGCAGCGCCCTCCTTAAGCAAAGGCAGCGCTCTCCTCAAGCAGAGCTAGAGACCATCCTCGTGCAAAGCCAGGGCTCTCTTCATGCCAAAGCCCGAGACCTCTTCATGTAAAGCCACAATTCTCCTCAGGCAAAGCCAAAATCCTCCTTGTGCAAAGCCAGAGTCCTACTCATCGTGATGCAAAGTGAGTGCTCTCCTCGTGTGAATCCAGAACCCTCCTCGTACAAAGCCAATGCTCTACTCGCGCAAAGCCAGTGTCCCCTCCCTATGTGAATCCAGCACTCTGCTCGTGCAAATCTAAAATTCTCCTCATGCAAAACCAGTCCTTTCCTGATGCCAAACTCGAGCCCTCCTCATGAAAAGCCAGAGCCTCCCTCATGTAAAGCCAAAACCCTCCTCATGCGAAACCAGTGCCTTCTACGTGCAAAGGCAGCGCCACCCTGCTCATGCAAAACCAGATCTTTCATATGCAGAGCCCAAACCTACAACCTCTTTGCTGCACACTGCTGGTCATGAAATATCCAGTGCCATGAGGGACAGAAAGTAATGAAATTTCACTTATTGTACGAGCCTGCACAGTCGAAAAATGCAATATCACTGCCGTCTGGGGCAGCTGTTACGGGGACCATTTAGATCTTACACGGTTTCCTGTGTGGCCCTCAAGAATTGTGACTGCATACCTGCATGGCAGCCAATGGATCGTGACCAACGCTATCATCAGTATCACGGAATGATAAACTGCAGTCTCGATGGTCAATGATGCTGCCGCAGTAGAATTCCGTCACAGGCTCGTAGATGTTTCTCTTTCTTATACCAGACATAACATGATCGCCTTACAAACGCCCAGCATACACATGCGATTAATGAATGAGCAACTCGTTGTGAAATCAGTTCTGATGTATAGAATGTAGATGGTGCCACTCCTATGCTCAATGGGCAACCAAACGTCTCAGTTTCAGGGCGTTGCTGCTGCGCGGCTGCGATGCGGGTGTATAAGCACCGGCCTGTAGGCGAGGGACTAGTGTGGCATTCGTGCCTTCCCGACGCAAATGCGGAAACGTGAATTGTGGCGCCATTATTGCCAAATGCGTCCAGACAGGACTAATGTGCTGCTGAAGGACAAACACCAGTAGACATCCATCGGAGATTGAAGAATGTGTATGCGGCAGCACGTCTGTCAAAACCCTAGACGCGTGCTGGTGCTTCGTGATAACGCACGCCCCCCTATCGCAAATGTCGTAACGCAGAAGTTACGCCAACTCGAAACGGGAGACACTCGAGCGGTCGGCCTACAGTCATAATTTCTGCCCGTGCGATTATCACGTCGCCGGTGCCTCAGAAAACGATCTGAAGGGACGACGGTTCCTGCAGTACGAGGATGTGCAGCAGGGAGCTGCAGGCTTCTTCACGCAGCGGGACACAGCGTTTCATCAAATTGGGATCTGCAACCTGGTGCGTCGATGAGATATCTGCCTCAGTGCTCACGGCAATTTTGTTTCATTAGCGTTCCGTTTCCGGACTGTACGACCTTCGAACAGAAACTTTTTGATCGCCCGTTACACTTTATGCGGTCTAGTGAAATTCTAATCATTCCCACATCGAAGCCCGTAGTGCACCAATGTGGCGTTCGTTGCATACCCCCATCAAAGTACGCCAATTTTAATGCTCAGCATTCAACTTGCTATAATGACTGATCCCCCTTCCATTCCCAATGACGGAGATATCCGTTGTTTCACCCAAGGAGCTGACATTTGTCCTCTTGGACTACGTATGCATTAATATCACTTCTTAGCTACAGAATGTTCTACCACGCGTGATGTTTTTACAAGTCGCACTTTTCGTAATAGATTGACACGTAGTCAGGGCGCTTCAGACGGAAAAGATGTGTCTTAAGCGCGCCGGCTACTTTTCAATCGATAACAAACACTGTAATTTGTAAAACCATCAGAAAATGTATACAGGGAGTGAATGGGCTGTTATTTTCAAGTGACTGACACCTTCTTCTAAGGCAGTCTCTTAAAAATGACTCTGTTGCTGAGCGGTTCTAGGCGCTTCAGTCCGGAACCGCGCTGCTGCTACGGCCGCAGGGTCGAATCCTGCCTCGGGCATGGACGTGTGTGATGTCCTTAGGTTATTTAGGTTTAAGTAGTTCCAAGTCTAGGGGACTGATGACCTCAGATGTTAAGTCCCATAGTGCTTAGAGCCATTTCACCATTTTTTGAAAATGGCTTCTTAATCCGAAACTATATTTGGAACTAAGATGACTTCGTTCAAATGGCTCTGAGCACTATGGGACTTAACATCTGAGGTCTTCCGTGCCCTAGACTTAGGAATACTTAAACCTAACTAACCTAAGGACTTCAAACACATCCATGTCCGAGGTAGGATTCGAACCTGCGACGCAGCAGCCGTGAGATTCCGGACTGAAGCGCCTAGAACCGCTCGACCACAACAACTAAGGTGACTTCCTAATAAATACAATAGTTTAAGTGAAAAAACGACGCTTTCATTCAAGACATTTATGCCTGTGGTACCTTGTATGGACAAGATAATTTCTTTTGTTGTCTTCGTCTTTCAAAATAAAATTGTTACTGTCAACAGGAAATATCTAATTTGCAAGTGATGTACATGAAGTAATACAAAAAAATCATTCCGTAGTAACAATAATTTCATCATTCTGCATGTTATCGCCTGACGATGTCGACGTGCCTGATCACAGTAGTATTGTGCCCGTTGGACGCTATCAACCGGCAGTACACCCGTGGATTGTTCGATCAAAAAATATTTTGATTTCAAAATTGTTGCTAGTGCAGTATTTTCATAACGTAATAAAGTTTGTTTTACTTTCAGCCGTACAAATTTTAGGAAAGCTGTCTGGGTACACAAAAGTGTCCTGATTTTTAGGAAAGTGGGGTAGTCGGTCAAAGAGGAAGAATTGGAATACTATGTTTTGCCAAATGAGAGACATCTGTGCCTCGCACTAAAAATATCTTGCATGAATCTCTTTTGGACTACCAGAAATAATGCTTCCAGCGCTGCACATCAAGCTGGTAGTCATACATGGGGTACAACGGCCTTAATTTTGTATAGTTTAGTGGGCGGATACAAATCTTTCTATTCGACTTCGGCGACTTGCGTGTACGTAAACTACCTGCGTTATCCAACTTGTGACAGAGGATCTACAGTTAAAAGTGGAATACGAATCGCGTCACGTTCCTGCGACTCGTTACTTCCTTGAGAGCCGAAGACTGAATACTTCTGTGGTCCGACCGAATCGAGCCCGTCCTCTCCATCTCCAGGCACGTGCTTCACCACCGGGTCCGGCATTGGGATTCATGAAGTACTTTGCAAGATTTCTTCCACATTACAAAGCCCATTTTCAGTACTTCTCAATGTAATTTCCCTCCATTAGTCAAGAAGCTGAAATCTGTGTTGTTTCTTGGCTCTCAAATCCACAAAGACTTTGAATGTTAGAGAAAAGAGTACGGTACATGAAGTATCATCAGGCCTCCGTGTGAAAACTTTTTATGGAACAAAAAGCATCCAAAATTACAAGAACTTTGTCAAAATCGTGTTGGCAAGTTGCGAGAATTGGGCTGGCAGCATGAGTATAAAAGGCCATTTCGTACACTCACGTGTTGACTACTTCCCTGAAAATACGGGACATTAAGGAGACGGATCGGAGGTAGCGGTGAAGACGGGATGAAAATGTGATGGCTGCTGATGAGGGTTAGCAAAGCAGAAAATTCTGCAAGGAAATAAAAAATGAGAAATTTTGAATATTAAATGCAACACTAGTCATGATGTTCTGAGACAACTGTTTGTGATTCATGTAGTATGCGTCTATTACCAAAAAATAAAACTATAATTATACAAAAATAGAGTGAGTAATTTTCAATATTTGTGCTCCGACTACTTAAATCTTTGAAATAGGAGGTGTTATTTAAGGTTCAAATGGTTCAAATGGCTCTGTGCACTATGGGACTTAACATCAGTGGTCATCAGTCCCCTAGAACTCAGAACTACTTAAACCTAACTAACCTACGGACATCACACACATCCATGCCCGAGGCAGGATTCGAACCTGCGACCGTAGCGGTCATGCGGTTCCAAACTGAAGCGCCTTTAACCGCACGGCCACACCGGCCGGCTGTTATTTAAGGAAAAATTGTGATGTTATACAAAAGAGTGAAAGTAATTTTCCGAATCAGGAAAACAAAATCGATTCTGCAACACAGAGCTACGAGAGATAATGTGACGAAAATATTAAGAAACGCAGTCTAGTGTTACCGATCGTTTGGTAGCCTTTAGAGGAACCACGGAAAAATGGTGCAGAAGCAGTTGTATCTCACACGACTTCGATAAACTGGCACATACGTTGGCAAAGGACCCACAGTGCACGAGTTCCAAAGGACGAAGTTTTAATTGGCAGTGGATCATTCGCGCAAAAATGCTCAGAGGAGCCTTAAGAAAGCCCCAAGAAGCACGATACTAAGCAGTAAACAGGAAGACCGGAATTCCGATATGGCTCTTAGTCAAAACACAGTCACTCACAGAGAAAGACAATGGGAAAATTTCTCAACGCAGATCTCTCCAACCTTATACAAACACTACATGAAACCAATGTCATCAAGTACCTCCTATGAGTATATATACTGATGAACAAAATTAAAGCAACAAACCGCTATTTCCCTATACTATGTTTAATTCACGATGTAACCTGCGACCGAACCGCCGAATCTTTCCATCAGTAAATGGGGTATGTTCTCAACTGACTCAATTGTTTTAACCCCTCCACTGACGGAATGACCCGCTTCCTACTTCCGTATGTATAAAGCCAATACGGACTTGTAGCTGTCACGCCTTTGCGCTTACTGCTACGTATTTTAACCGTAAATAGCTCAGCCCTAATGGTAAGAGGTAGTAGTGAATTCACGTTATTAATCTTTGAAGACAGCACAGCTGCCACAAGCTCAGCTCACTTTTACTCCACTCCTACCCTCGCCATTACACCACATTAACTAGGTGCTACATGGGCCTTGCTAAATTCACTTGCGTATACATTTTTGACCGTTACTCGCCAGTATTTACCTATTGGATTAGTACACTCCTAACCGGACTATTTCCCAAAGAGCTGTGATGATTGAACGGGTTCGATCCACGGCCTACAGTGCCCTACAGTTCACACGGTAACACTGCCTACCTGACCCACTTAACTTGGTAGTGAGCTTATGTATCCAATCACCTCTGCTAGCAGCAGTGGATAATCCTATCAGCACGACGAGAGCAGCAGACTTACCATCGAATCCTCCTGAAAATACTTATAACTACGGTCGCCAGCTCTGAAGGAGCAAAAGAATAAATCAATTTTTTGGCTCGTTTCACAGTGAAACGGCTTGAGTTGAATTTAAACTTAATTCTGAATATTACTATTTCTGATCATTCTAGGTGATTCTACAAAGCAAATACTCTCTCAATTTCTGTGAGTTGGTTTGGTAATTACCACCAAGACAACTTATGCAACTTAGGTTAACAAAATTCTATCCTTCAACTTATTTAATGATTTTGGATATTAAGTTACGTGACTTTACTTGAAAGGTTACTCAGAAAAATTTAAGTAACTAAAAATAGGCGACTCATTCTGGTGTGACCATTGCTCTTTTCAACATTCTTATACGCTAAATTATTCTACAACCAAAAGAATTGTAAATGAAAGAGGCGATGGTGGCCTCAGTCTGATTTCACTACACTATGTTTCAGGTTACTACACTTTACAATGAACAACATGCGTCGTAATTTTACTCATTACTATATTCTGTCCTCAGCACTTGCATAAAAGAAAACTGGTATTCTCCTTTTACATGTATACAAAGTTCGACTTAACAATTGCAAGCAGTCTTGCCTTGGGTAGACGTGTCGGTGCTGGTGGTGAGATGCAGGTGGCTAACGCAGCTCTTCACGCCTCATGCCCTTAATGGCGGCTGGAACTACGAGCTGTAGCACTCGTATAAGCTACTGCACGTCCGCCATAAAATCTGGGCGCAGGAACTCTTACAATCAGCCCCAGTGGCATAGAGACGGCTTCGACAACCATTCGTCGCGTTCCACTCCACAAACGGCGACGGTATTCGCCTCTTCGCTGTTGCACAATCACTTTTGCGTGAGCACAGTTACGCACGTCCGATCACGTCAACACTCCCCAGGCCATTCCATTGTTCAGTCCCTGTGTCTCCAGCTACCTCTAGCTACGCTCGTATCACCAAGAGTGGGGGCGTTCCCCTACCACCTTTTCACCGAAATCATTTAGTATTTAAGAATATTTATATTTATTACCCTGGAGTTCATACCAGTCATAATAATTTACTACTAGCGCCTTATAACATTAAATCATACACTAATAACTTATAATTACCAAGAAAAAGAATACATTTGACTCCGAGAGCTAGTGCATTGTCTGAGACAGCGCTAATTCCCAGTTTCGCCAATAGATGGCATCAGGGTGCACTCCCTGGCAGTCTCACACCAGCGCGCCCGTTTCCGACGCGCGGGCTCCAAATTACTGTCAGCCCACCATCATTTCAGTTCCGTTACACATGCCCCACTTCTTATTGAAGTATCTAACAGTGATAGTTCAATAAGAAGTCTCTCCTATAATGAATCTGAAATTTTCGCTAAGCTTTTTACCAAGGGTTTTCCCTTTCTTACTGATACACCTCGGTACTTATATTACTTATTTAAAATTAAACACCAATTCTTTCTATCTTTCCTGCTAAACATTACATAAATGATTTACATATATTCTTTACAATTTTCTTACATCTAAACACAGTACACTTTAAACATCTTTTTTTTTTTTTTTTTTTTTTTACAAAAATTTTAAACACACTTCTTTTATCTCAGGTAAGTAAAACACACGTTATGCGCCTATTACTTTATAGCCCGTCCTTTTCACTTTACCTCCTCACTTTTCTACCTCTTCCACAACACTTATTTACACATCTATTAAGGCTTTCTTAGAAGCTCAGTCTTTCCCAGTATGTTTAGTCTCTACTTAAACTAGAAGTTTCATTAGAATACTGCAACATATTTTAGTGAACATTTACCTTTCACATAGAACAAAAGAAACAAAACTATTTACATATTGGTTTACTTTAATATTTATTTATATATTTATTTTCAATCTGGTAGAATTCGTGGTTCATACCTTTTGAGATCCACTATGTTTCTCACTCCCAGGCGTTTGCCTGTTACTGGGTACTCTAAATAATAAGCATACACATTGGGTATGGACACTATTTTAAATGGTCCATTATATATATATTTAAATTTGCTGATCTCGTTATTAATTTCACTTGACTTTTCATGTGTTTTTACAAGAACGAGATCACCTATTTTGAATTTAGGATTCCTTACTTTTTCGTCATGACGACGAATCCTCGCATCTGCTTGTTTTCTCATCTTGTCTTTTACTAAGTTCTTTTTACTATCATAATCTAATTCAACTCTATCTGGAAATTCTAGTAGGTCTTCTACTAGACTTTTACTTCTCGTCTTTTTCAGGATTTCTTCTGGAGTAAATCCAGTGCTCTCGTTTGTTAATGAATTCATGATTTCTTCGAATTCACTCACATACATGCCCCACTTCTTGTGGTTACTATGGCAGTATGTCCTAAATAACCGACCTATCTCACGCATATATCTTTCTGCCGGATTGCTTGATGGGTGATAAGCTGAGATATGTACCACTCCTACCTGTTTCTCAGTTATCCCATCCTTCCACATTTTTGAGCAAAACTGAACACCATTATCTGATAATATTCTCTTTGGCTTCCCTACTTTCACAAAATAATCACACACCATTTTATCATACACAGCTCTGGCAGTAGCTTTTCTCAAGGGATATAGCTTTATATACTTTGAGAAAAGTTCAACTGCTACAAATATGTACACAAAACCCCCCATGGTTTTCGGTAATGGTCCAAAGATATCTACTGCCACTATTTCTAATACTTCATCAGGTTTTATTGATTGCATGGGCCCTTGATTAGTTGCATTTGTTACTTTCGCCTTTTGGCATAGATCACAAGATCTTATCCTCTGTGCTACCCTTCGTGCCATGTTGTTAAAGGTAATGCATTCATCTAATTTATCGGTACACTTCCGTGCACCACAGTGGCCATATGCCAAGTGAACATAATCTATCAGCACTTCAGTGTGTTGTTCCGGCCAACATACTCTCCACTTCCCTGGATTATTTAATCTTTGAAGATACAGTACACCTTTGTGTATTTTATATGAAGCCCTTATGTTAGTTGCGTCCGGATTGTCAAACTTGACCTTTACCGACTTGAGTGCATCATCATCACTTTGATATCTTCGCATATTCCGACATATTTCCCTAATTTTTTCTCTCCCTTCCGCTTTTTTGAAGTAATTCACGTCAAAAACATCTTCCCTATTCTTTACACTTTCTAGTGTCTCACATCCTTCCGGTAATCTCGACAAAGCATCCGGTACTGCATGTTCTTTCCCTTTAACATACTTGATCTCTATATCAAATTGTTGTAAAAACAGCGCCCATCTGGTCAACCTGTTATGTAACAATCTGCAGTCCTTCAAAAATATTAAAGCTTTGTGGTCTGTATGGACCACAGTCTTATGCCCCCATAAGAAAAGTTGAAATTTCCTAAAACCCCATACTATAGCTAAAGCCTCCTTCTCTGAAACCGTATAGTTTCTTTCGTACTTAGACATGGTTCTACTCGCAAATGCTATTTGTCTATGAGTTTTTTCCCCATCTATCAGTACCTCCTGAAATATGGATACTCCCAATCCATAATCTGAACTATCTGTTGCCATGTGGAGTGGTTCACACAGGTCAGGGTGCCATAACTTTATGTTTTTAGCCAAATTGTCTTTTAGCCGGTTGAATGCTGTTTCACATTCCTCAGTCCATATATACACACTGTTCTTCTTAAGTAGGTTGTTCAGATGTGGGCTATTGTACACCTGATCATCCACATACTTACGATAAAGGGAACAAAGTCCTATAAACGACTTTAGTTGTTTTTTATTCTTGGGAGCCGGACAATTTCTTATTGCTTTGACTTTATCGGGATCCTTTTCAATTCCCTCTGGTGTTACTATGTGACCTAAAAACTTTATTTCTTTCTTCACAAACTCGCATTTTTTCAGGTTCAGGGTCATTCCTCCTTTAATTAAAACTTTGAACACCCTGTCGCATAGCTCCATGTGCTCATCCCATGTCCTTGTAGCAATTAACAAATCATCTACATAAACCGTGATTAGCGAACTAAGTTCACTCCCTAAAATTTTGTCTAAAGCCCGAATGAACACTGAAACGGAAGTATTTAGGCCAAATGGTACCACTGTGAAATGGTAGCATTTGCCATTGAATAAAAATGCCGTGTACTTCCTAGACTCCTCACTTAATGGGATTTGCCAGTATCCCGCAGTTAGGTCTAAACTAGTCATGTACTTTACACCATTAAACTTCTGCAATAAATTATCTATGTTCTCTGGACGATCCAACTCCCTCTTCACTACTTTATTCAGAGTACGAGCATCTATCACTATTCGTACACTTCCATCCTTCTTACCTACTATCACCAGTGGGTTATTATATGGGCTAGAACTCCGTTCAATGACCCCACATGAAACCATTTTATCTATTTCTTTTTGAACTGCTTCTTTCTTAGACACGGGTACATTATATGGTGGTTTAAAGAAAGGTTCATGCTCCTCTACCTCCATGCAGTACTCATAATTTATCACTCGTCCCAGTCTGTCCGAAAATACCTCCTGATTTTCTTTCAGAATTTGCCATAGATCCTCCCTTTGGTCATCAGATAGTCCTTCCGTTTTATTCACTACATTTCGAAGAAGTGTCTCCTTATTTCCATCTTCAACTATCTGCCTCACCAGACACCAATCGAATTTTTGACCTATTCCTGAATCATGATCATCTCTAAATTCTACCCATCTCAGCTGGTTCTCTTCCATTACTCTAGATGATTCAAATGGTATTTCTAATACCGCACTATCAACTTTACAAACTATTATCCCTTTGTCACAATCTATAATTACTTTCTGTTTTATTAACCAGTCAATGCCTAAAATGATCTCGGCACTGAGCTCTGGAACTACTAAAAATGCATTCGAAAATTGCTTGTTTTTTATCTTAAATTCCATCATCACTTGATGTTTAACAGGTTTACTACATTTCCCTGTCGCCCCTATCACTTTAACACCTGTTACTGGCATCATGACTACTCCTCGTTGCTCTTTGATCATCTCAAAAAATGCGTGCGAAATAGCACTTATTTGAGCACCCGTATCCAACAATACATATAAATCGTACCCACATACATTAATGGACAGGATTGTTTGCATCCTATTGTCCTCTTTCATACTTTCTTTATCTTCCCATAATAAATCCTTTTCCACCGCCAAGTCTTGCCATATTATTTTTCCAGTTTTTATACTGACCATTCCATCTGGAGGTTTCTTTCTCCTCTTCATCCTAAATTCTTTCACCACTTTTTCCAATAGTCCTTCGTCTAGGCTCTTTAATGCCATCTCGTTCTCATTCGAATCTGTCATGCCTGAACTCTCGGTTGCGGAATCGGAAACTTCCTCTACTTCGTTTTCTCCCTGGATGCTTTCTGATGATTCTGACGATAATTCCTCCTTCTTAGAAATATGACCTTCTTCGGATTCAAATAATTCTCGCAAATTATAATCCATTTCTCTACTTTCCCTTTGTTGGATAGTACATTCGCCACTCTTACTTTCATTATTTTCCCCTACTAATGGAATTCCAGTCTCACTCAACTCATTTGCTTCAGTACTACAGGAATCACAACACTCTTTCTCTTGGTTAGATACACTTTCTCTAATTTCTTTAAAAGAATCTTCATCACAGTCATGTACTCTTGCTGTCACTAGGTACACATCATAATCGGTATGGCTCTCTAACACTGTCATATTCGGGTCCAAATTAATCACTTGAGTGGAAGATCTTTCTAATTGTGCTGGCTGGCTTTTGAGCTGATGTACATATTCTGCACACGAGGTAATTTCTGAATCGGCATGCGTCTCTGCACTATGCCCCTTTTTCTTATCCATCCTTTTCTCTTTAATTACTTCTCGATGCGATTCGTCGACTATTCGTACGAACCTTTTACCATAAGTCACATCACTCCTACCTTGCCCCTGCCTCTCTGCACAGTTGCCATCCCTACCGACAAACAACGCCTTCTCTGACTCTTCCTTCATCAATTCGTCTCTCTGACCTCGAATTGTACTTATTTCATTCACGTGAGCCTTCACATCCGACCGATATTCTTTTCCCACTTCATTTCCTTTAATAATTCCTCCCTGCTCTCTCTCCTCTGTTTGTATCCCTGCATTATACTTCGCAAAGTTTCGTTTATATAACTGCTCTTCAGGCGAACGACGCACTATCCTACTATAGTACTGACTACTCCGATCTTCCCTATATTTGGGCCATTTCTTTCTTTCCGCGCGCGTTAGGCCCTTGACCTGCGCGGTATTTAGTTTTCCTGATTTTGATAATGCATCCCGTTTCCCTGATAGTGTCCTCTCCCTCGCTGAGAGTTACCTCCTCGACCTCTTCCTCTCACCATGTTAATTTGCGGTTCATTCCTACCACCTTTTACTATTCCATTCTGATTTCTGAAACCTCGAAACTCTCTAGTTTCACGCCACCTATCTTCATTCTCGATTTTTTCTAAAAATTCATCGAATGTTTGTTGAGTGCCTCCTACATAACGCTTTGAATCGTCAGGTAGCTTTTTCCACAACTCCCACACTATCTCCGATTCTGATCTACGATCTTTAAGATACTCCAAACGCTTGAACCATCCTTCACAGTATTCTTTCATGAGCCCACGCCCATGTTCTGGCATTCTGGCGACAACGAATTCTCTCCACAACCTATCCCTCTGTTGTGTGCCCCAGAATTCCTCAAGGAACTTTTCTTTGAAGTCTGTAAACTTCAAATTGTCGATATCCAAATTCAATCCCCAACGTTTAGCATGACCTGCTAAAGCGTCTATTACTAAATTAATTTTTTCTTTATCCGACATGTCTGTTGGTAAGACACGTCCACAATTTTTTATAAAATCCATTGGATGCCATCCACCTTGTTTCTTTTGAGGATCGTATTTTTCCTCCCTACTCAGTATTTCCGATTTTTGCATTACCAATGGGATACCACTACAGTTAAGAAACGTCTGATTCTGAACTTGCTGACTTAACAATTTTATCTCATTACGCAGTGTATTTTCCTGCTCCTGCACACATGCATCAAAACTCAACATGGTATTGCGCAGTGTTTCAATATCAGCTGCCGTTTCTTTAACAATCTCTTACTTTACAACTGGTACTATCACCTGTAATTTACTTTCAATTATCGGTTCTAATTTTTCACTAACCAAAGGTTCCACTGATTTCTCTATTCTCTGAATTTCGGTATCAAATCTTTTCTCTATTTCTGTGACTTTTCTCTGAACATTTGTTATTTCAGCCCTAATGCTATTTACTGATTTGTTTACCTCTGTGATACGCTGGCTTTGCGTATTCAAAATATCTAAATTGGCTTTTATTTTACCAGATAGGTTTTCATCCATTTGGGATATATGACTAGCCATTTCTGCTTTCAAACTAGCATTCCCTTCTCGAATTTGCGCCATCATACTATTTAACAAACTTGTTAATTCCATATCCTCTCCCTTGTGACTTGCATCCACAGATACATTGGGTTCACTTTTCACTACCTTTGGTTTCACTTCCCGTTCCTCCTGTTTTGTGGGTGTGGATTCATCTATAGGATTTTCCAACCCTACAACAGTATCTATGGTCCCTAACTCTGGGTCTGACCTTGTAATGTTTTCGTCTTGCTTGTTACTATTCGACTCCATCTTATGCTGCTGTATTTCGTGCCTAATAGAAATGTTTATTAAGCTAAGTATTACTTGTTTAAGTACTACTATTGGACTTTCTTTTGCTGCTTTGCAGGTTGTCGTCTTGAACTTACCAATTGTGGTATATTTGTCTACAACAGAATTTTAAATTTAAAATTTTCTTGAAACTACCAGTTTATATAAAACACTTTTATTGCAGCCATTATTCTACAAACTTGGTAAGTCCTGTCACGGTCGCCACATGCGACCGAACCGCCGAATCTTTCCATCAGTAAATGGGGTATGTTCTCAACTGACTCAGTTGTTTTAACCCCTCCACTGACGGAATGACCCGCTTCCTACTTCCGTATGTATAAAGCCAACACGGACTTGTAGCTGTCACGCCTTTGCGCTTACTGCTACGTATTTTAACTGTAAACAGCTCAGCCCTAATGGTAAGAGGTAGTAGTGAATTCACGTTATTAATCTTTGAAGACAGCACAGCTGCCACAAGCTCAGCTCACTTTTACTCCACTCCTACCCTCGCCATTACACCACATTAACTAGGTGCTACATGGGCCTTGCTAAATTCACTTGCGTATACATTTTTGACCGTTACTCGCCAGTATTTACCTATTGGATTAGTACACTCCTAACCGGACTATTTCCCAAAGAGCTGTGATGATTGAACGGGTTCGATCCACGGCCTACAGTGCCCTACAGTTCACACGGTAACACTGCCTACCTGACCCACTTAACTTGGTAGTGAGCTTATGTATCCAATCACCACTGCTAGCAGCAGTGGATAATCCTATCAGCACGACGAGAGCAGCAGACTTACCGTCGAATCCTCCTGAAAATACTTATAACTACGGTCGCCAGCTCTGAAGGAGCAAAAGAATAAATCAATTTTTTGGCTCGTTTGAAAGTGAAACGGCTTGAGTTGAATTTAAACTTAATTCTGAATATTACTATTTCTGATCATTCTAGGTGATTCTACAAAGCAAATACTCTCTCAATTTCTGTGAGTTGGTTTGGTAATTACCACTAAGACAACTTATACAACTTAGGTTAACAAAATTCTATCCTTCAACTTATTTAATGATTTTGGATATTAAGTTACGTGACTTTACTTGAAAGGTTACTCAGAAAAATTTAAGTAACTAAAAATAGGCGACTCATTCTGGTGTGACCATTGCTCTTTTCAACATTCTTATACGCTAAATTATTCTACAACCAAAAGAATTGTAAATGAAAGAGGCGATGGTGGCCTCAGTCTGATTTCACTACACTATGTTTCAGGTTACTACACTTTACAATGAACAACATGCGTCGTAATTTTACTCATTACTATATTCTGTCCTCAGCACTTGCATAAAAGAAAACTGGTATTCTCCTTTTACATGTATACAAAGTTCGACTTAACAATTGCAAGCAGTCTTGCCTTGGGTAGACGTGTCGGTGCTGGTGGTGAGATGCAGGTGGCTAACGCAGCTCTTCACGCCTCATGCCCTTAATGGCGGCTGGAACTACGAGCTGTAGCACTCGTATAAGCTACTGCACGTCCGCCATAAAATCTGGGCGCAGGAACTCTTACAATCAGCCCCAGTGGCATAGAGACGGCTTCGACAACCATTCGTCGCGTTCCACTCCACAAACGGCGACGGTATTCGCCTCTTCGCTGTTGCACAATCACTTTTGCGTGAGCACAGTTACGCACGTCCGATCACGTCAACACTCCCCAGGCCATTCCATTGTTCAGTCCCTGTGTCTCCAGCTACCTCTAGCTACGCTCGTATCACCAAGAGTGGGGGCGTTCCCCTACCACCTTTTCACCGAAATCATTTAGTATTTAAGAATATTTATATTTATTACCCTGGAGTTCATACCAGTCATAATAATTTACTACTAGCGCCTTATAACATTAAATCATACACTAATAACTTATAATTACCAAGAAAAAGAATACATTTGACTCCGAGAGCTAGTGCATTGTCTGAGACAGCGCTAATTCCCAGTTTCGCCAATAGATGGCATCAGGGTGCACTCCCTGGCAGTCTCACACCAGCGCGCCCGTTTCCGACGCGCGGGCTCCAAATTGCTGTCAGCCCACCATCATTTTAGTTCCGTTACAAACCATACAGACTGTCAACACATCTCCGTATAAATACTTGTTTTGTAAATAAAACTGCCTTTTCCTGCTGCTAATTACTTTATTTATCCCATACGCTTTCCGCCTTCTCCTGATCTAAGGCATCATCAGTGAGATCTATAACGATACAGTTTTGTTAGTTTTAGGTTATTAAACACTTCACTTCGCGATTCTCTTTTGTAAAAAATTAATTAATTACAATTTGCTGATCTGCGTTTTCTCACATCTGGTCTGGAGGTCACACTACCATTTTTATCACTGCCATATAATCACATCTTTGCGTTCTCGCCTTTGACACATTGTTCGCCATGTTTCTCACCCTTTTTTGTTGTGGATTATTGTTCTTTTGTCACTCCATACAACTATTTCGTCATACACTGTTTTACACAAAGTAAATATTGCGACTCCGTTACGTGTTTCATCTTCTTTGGCATGTTTACCTATTTGTTGCCAACCAAACGAAGTATATGTTCGAGACTAACTTCTATTTATGATTTTTATACCGTGTGCGTATGAGCGAGAAAGAGAGGCGGATAGAGACGACGAGTTTTTTTTGGGAGGGGGGGATGGGGTGGCGGGAGGGGGGTGGGTGTACTAGCTGTTAGCGAGTGGTTGAAAATTTTGATGACAGATGATTTGACTTTTCGTTTCAATATTCTGTGGAGGGGGTTCATCGATGAGTGCATGTAAAGATATTGGGTTCTAGTATTATTACATTGGACAGTATTATTATACACTCCTGGAAATGGAAAAAAGAACACATTGACACCGGTGTGTCAGACCCACCATACTTGCTCCGGACACTGCGAGAGGGCTGTACAAGCAATGATCACACGCACGGCACAGCGGACACACCAGGAACCGCGGTGTTGGCCGTCGAATGGCGCTAGCTGCACAGAATTTGTGCACCGCCGCCGTCAGTGTCAGCCAGTTTGCTGTGGCATACGGAGCTCCATCGCAGAATTTAACACTGGTAGCATGCCGCGACAGCGTGGACGTGAACCGTATGCGCAGTTGACGGACTTTGAGCGAGGGCGTATAGTGGGCATGCGGGAGGCCGCAGCGACGCACGGATGCACGCCAAGACCGTAGGATCCTACACAGTGCCGTAGGGGACCGCACCGCCACTTCCCAGCAAATTAGGGACACTGTTGCTCCTGGGGTATCGGCGAGGACCATTCGCAACCGTCTCCATGAAGCTGGGCTACGGTCCCGCACACCGTTAGGCCGTCTTCCGCTCACGCCCCAACATCGTGCAGCCCGCCTCTAGTGGTGTCGCGACAGGCGTGAATGGAGGGACGAATGGAGACGTGTCGTCTTCAGCGACGAGAGTCGCTTCTGCCTTGGTGCCAATGATGGTCGTATGCATGTTTGGCGCCGTGCAGGTGAGCGCCACAATCAGGACTGCATACGACCGAGGCACACAGGGACAACACCCGGCGTCATGGTGTGGGGAGCGATCTCCTACACTGGCCGTACACCACTGGTGATCGTCGAGGGGACACTGAATAGTGCACGGTACATCCAAACCGTCATCGAACCCATCGTTCTACCAATCCTAGACCGGCAAGGGAACTTGCTGTTCCAACAGGACAATGCACGTCCGCATGTATCCCGTGCCACCCAACGTGCTCTAGAAGGTGTAAGTCAACTATCCTGGCCAGCAAGATCTCCGGAACTGTCCCCCATTGAGCATGTTTGGGACTGGATGAAGTGTCGTCTCACGCGGTCTGCACGTCCAGCACGAACGCTGGTCCAACTGAGGCGCCAGGTGGAAATGGCATGGCAAGCCGTTCCACAGGTCTACATCCAGCATCTCTACGATCGTCTCCATGGGAGAATAGCAGCCTGCATTGCTGCGAAAGGTGGATATACACTGTACTAGTGCCGACATTGTGCATGCTCTGTTGCCTGTGTCTATGTGCCTGTGGTTCTGTCAGTGTGATCATGTGATGTATCTGACCCCAGGAATGTGTCAATAAAGTTTCCCCTTCCTGGGACGATGAATTCACGGTGTTCTTATTTCAATTTACAGGAGTGTATTAATGGCTCTGAGCACTATGGGACTTAACATCCATGGTCATCAGTCCCCTAGAACTTTGAACTACTTAAACCTAACTAACCTAAGGACATCACACAACACCCAGTCATCACGAGGCAGAGAAAATCCGTGACCCCGCCTGGAATCGAACCCGGGAACCCGGGCGCGGGAATTTATATTATATTCTATTATTTTATCTGTTAATGTAAATAGTGAATTGCTTGGCATGTGTACTTGGTCATTCAACAGGATTTTCCCCTCTGCTTTGGTTTTCTGTATGTGGTAATTTTCTTGCACGGTTAGGAGGTGTATTTTATGAAAAAAATAATTAGAATCAACAATGCACCACACTCAAAGGTTTCCTTCAGCTCTTACAAACTGATTTCGCGACTTATCCGACGAGGCCACGGTTTTCCAGTCTCTCAGTGTCCTCACGAGGCGAGGAGAGGCGCTGCAGGCGATGCCGTGCTGTCAGCAAAGGCACTCGCGTCGGTCGTCTTGGTTTCTATGGTTACTTGAGGTAGTGTTGCTTGTCTGTTAGCACTGACAACTCTACCCAAACGCAGCTGCTCTCTGTCGTTTAGCGAAGGCCGTCAGCCGCTGCGATGGCCGTGGTGAGACGTAATGCTTGAAATTTGGTATTCTCAGCTTAGTCTTGATACTATGGATCTCGGAATATTGAAATCTCTCTTTCCTGAATGGAACGTCCTATGCGTCTAAGACCCACCATCATTTCGCGCTCAGAGTCTGTTAATTCCCGTCGTGCGGTCATAATCACGTCGGACACCTTTTCACCTGAATCACCCGAGTACAAATGGCAGCTCCGCAAATGCAGTGTCCAGCCAGCTATGCTACCGCCATCTGTGTATGTGCGTATCGCTGTCCCATTACTTTTGTGACCTCAGTGTATTGTGTCAAACATTTACAGTAACGTTATAAATGTTAATGAGATGATTATGACAGGATTTTCTCTCCCTACGTAGTACTTTCGCTAAGCTTCTTTTTTTCTCTGCATGGAACACTTTCAGCCTGCTTCCCTTTCCTTGCTCCCTTCGATATCTTCCATATACAAAACTTTTGTTAGAAATGCCTATCATTCTCTCTGTGGTGTGCGTACTGTAGGACCTTCGGTACACACACCATCAGATTATTTGACTTGTCGCTCTAGCGAAGTAGGCGAGTGTCAGCAATATGTCTTGTGGTCATATAGTGGTGTGTTTATCTTATGCCGTTAGGTCAGACGATAGAAATGCCACTTGCACACTTAGAGTAGCAGATTGACGGTAACCAACTTTAAACAGAACTTGATTAATTTTCACACACATTTATTAAAATAATAAAAAGAATAGAAATTACTTAACTTGATTCTGGATGCTATTTACAATTGACAATCTGAAGTTCCTTTGGTCTTGGTACGTTAATCTTATTCTCACATATCTCCGATACTTCACAAAGTGTCTATACATTTATCTTCATGGCTATGTACAGGAATATAATGATCTTATTAGGCGCAGACTGAAACTTGACTATAGACTGGTACAGACAAATGCAGACTAACGCAGACAAATGCAGACTGACTAATCGGAGGTCTGTACACTCGTTATAATGCCTTGCGCGTTCAGGTATCACTGCGCGAGTGTGATCCGCGAGGAGAAAAGGTTCTACTTTAGCAGCAATCTCATTAGCTGCGTTACATATTAATACGCGGATCCGCGGAAGCAGAATTTGGTCCGTGTCTAAGACAGCGCCATCTCGTAGTGCGGAGACGGACGAGCGCTGCGCCTGCGCTGGTGTGCTATGCGGGGCGCGCTCTAGTGGGAAAGTTGTATACGCGCTGACTACGCGGAACTATGTACACAACACTCTCATACAGTTTCATTGCTTGATACAGTTCCACTGGCCTTTTGACTCCTGTTTGCTGTTAAGTTCTTTTGCCGAATATATTTAACGATTCGTCTGAATACCATTTGTCTTCGATACTTTAGAAATAACAAAAGAATATCAGTGAAAATAATATCTGATATATATATGAACTCCTGTTTCTTTGAGTCTGCCATTTTAGCAAATGCAGTATTTACAAGGTAAACAAACTTGGACGTTATATCATACAACTTTTTCTTTTCTCCCAACTCGTGAGAGCAGTGCGGGCTGCTGTAGAATTTTTTCTTATTCAGCCTAGAATTTTGTCTTTTTCAGCCAAGTATCAAAGTAAGCATTGGGCAGGGGGAAACTCAGTTAGTAATGTTTGGAAAGGGATTTCCACTTTCGGCATTCTCCTGATGACCAGGGAAAAGCTAGGGAAAACTTTGGTCGGACTGGGGGAATGGAGCTATTTGAATTTATTCCTGGGACGAGAGGAAGTAAATGAAGATCATATGGTGGGAGACATGACACTGCGAGAAGAATTTCACAAAGTTCTGAAAGACCTAAATCGATACAAACCCTTCTGCCCTGTGGAGTGGGCGACATTCCCTCAAAATGATTGACATTCTTACAAGAGTCAACCATGACAATACTATTCTACCTGTTTTCTTGTAGTAGGGGTCCACAGCTTATATAAATATTTTGATGGCTAATAATCTTACTTTCAGCTGTTAAAATTTTATTTTTCGATTGCAGCTTTCGGATCAAGCCATCTTCAGGCATCTACAAAACATCATGCAACGTAATGAGGACAATTTACAATGGGATTAACTGTAGGTGCAACCAATTTTTATGTTTTTGGCATTCATATGCCGTACTTACAAGATTTTGATGTACACTCCTGGAAATGGAAAAAAGAACACATTGACACCGGTGTGTCAGACCCACCATACTTGCTCCGGACACCGCGAGAGGGCTGTACAAGCAATGATCACACGCACGGCACAGCGGACACACCAGGAACTGTGGTGTTGGCCGTCGAATGGCGCTAGCTGCGCAGCATTTGTGCACCGCCGCCGTCAGTGTCAGCCAGTTTGCCGTGGCATACGGAGCTCCATCGCAGTCTTTAACACTGGTAGCATGCCGCGACAGCGTGGACGTGAACCGTATGCGCAGTTGACGGACTTTGAGCGAGGGCGTATAGTGGGCATGCGGGAGGCCGGGTGGACGTACCGCCGAATTGCTCAACACGTGGGGCGTGAGGTCTCCACAGTACATCGATGTTGTCGCCAGTGGTCGGCGGAAGGTGCACGTGCCCGTCGACCTGGGACCGGACCGCAGCGACGCACGGATGCACGCCAAGACCGTAGGATTCTACGCAGTGCCGTAGGGAACCCCACCGCCACTTCCCAGCAAATTAGGGACACTGTTGCTCCTGGGGTATCGGCGAGGACCATTCGCAACCGTCTCCATGAAGCTGGGCTACGGTCCCGCACACCGTTAGGCTGTCTTCCGCTCACGCCCCAACATCGTGCAGCCCGCCTCCAGTGGTGTCGCGACAGGCGTGAATGGAGGGACGAATGGAGACGTGTCGTCTTCAGCGATGAGAGTCGCTTCTGCCTTGGTGCCAATGATGGTCGTATGCGTGTTTGGCGCCGTGCAGGTGAGCGCCACAATCAGGACTGCATACGACCGAGGCACACAGGGCCAACACCCGGCATCATGGTGTGGGGAGCGATCTCCTACACTGGCCGTACACCACTGGTGATCGTCGAGGGGACACTGAATAGTGCACGGTACATCCAAACCGTCATCGAACCCATCGTTCTACCATTCCTAGACCAGCAAGGGAACTTGCTGTTCCAACAGGACAATGCACGTCCGCATGTATCCCGTGCCACCCAACGTGCTCTAGAAGGTGTAAGTCAACTACCCTGGCCAGCAAGATCTCCGGATCTGTCCCCCATTGAGCATGTTTGGGACTGGATGAAGCGTCGTCTCACGCGGTCTGCACGTCCAGCACGAACGCTGGTCCAACTGAGGCGCCAGGTGGAAATGGCATGGCAAGCCGTTCCACAGGACTACATCCAGCATCTCTACGATCGTCTCCATGGGAGAATAGCAGCCTGCATTGCTGTGAAAAGTGGATATACACTGTACTAGTGCCGACATTGTGCATGCTCTGTTGCCTGTGCCTATGTGCCTGTGGGTCTGTCAGTGTGATCATGTGATGTATCTGACCCAAGGAATGTGTCAATAAAGTTTCCCCTTCCTGGGACAATGAATTCACAGTGTTCTTATTTCAATTTCCAGGAGTGTATAAACAGAGACGATTAAAATGGTTTCATTCCGAAATTGTAATCGCAGAACATAATTCTGAGCGCTGAAATCAAGATGTAAACCTTTAAAAATTATTTACCTGCTATGCAAATATGTATCTGGCAAAAAATCCCCAGACTTGAAGAATAATTTGTATTCTAAATAACACACGTGCTGACAAGCGTATGTGTGTGTGCGTATTTGGGTGTGTGTGTGTGTGTGTATGTGTGTGTGTGTGTGTGTGTGTGTGTGTGTGTGTGTGTGTGTGTGTGTGTGCGTATTACCGAAACATCAGTTTAATAAGTCATGGTACAAAATACTGGCACGAATTCCAGAAGAATGAATAATCTCGCAGGGGCATCTGAAGCGCTGTTCGAGTTTTTGTGGGGTGAGGCGTGAATGGGAATTTGGTTTGAGGAAGGAGGCGTGGACAGCCACAGTGCCAGGGTGGCGTAGTGGTTGGCGCATCTGGCTAGTGAGCAGCAGACCCGGACTCGAATCCTAGCCTTCGTACGAATTTGCTTTAAGCAAACGGATGCTATAGTGTTTAATCTGACTCGCACTATAGCTACAACGAAGTCCGACACCTGAAAAACCGATGCGACGAGAACGAACTGGGCTGTATTTACAACAATGAGCGATTGGTGCTTTATAAGGTGTGATTTAATATTCCAAGCATTAGCGAGCAGTTCATTTTGGTAGCACTGTTTATTCTCTGTGCTCTGTGGGAGTTCTACAACAGTTGAATTGTCACAGGTGGCGAGTTAAAAGTTACAGTTCCTACAAGAATTGCTGCAGAAGTTCCCTTTAGTTCTGTCATCAGTATTTTGTTTGACCGCTGGTCCCTATTTTACGTGAGGTCTAAGGGGAAACAAATGAAGGAATCTGCACTCTAGTCTACGAGTAAAAGGCAGACACCGAACGTGGAAGTTAATATTAAACTTCTTCCACCTTGTGTGAAAGAGACTGTAAGCTCCGAGTTAATGAAAAGAGTTTAGTAATGAACATCAAAGCGAGTACTACTTCTTTTACAAAGTAACTTAACATCACCCGTAAATGAGACAACGAGAAAATTCCGACAGCAATATCCAGTAATTTAGACATACTATTTAATATTTGCCCAAAATCTGCACTGAAGGCAACCTTCGGTATTTTAAACACCATAGCTTTGAATCATGTAATGTTTACTGCCCGTCGCATAGATCTTTCATTTGGCGATGCCGCCGTCGCATGTCTGCTGAGGTTCAGCAAGGAACCTGACACGTGACACACTGAAACAATTGCAGAACGTAAAGACAGTGTTTCCTCTTGTAATTTCTATTACGTTCCGTCAAATACTGAAAGGGAATTCAATTAACGTTATAAAATAATATAGTATAAGAAAGGTAACATGCAAGCGTGATACGTTGTTACATGACGACTAATACGAGTATGAGTTAGCACAATGCGAATTTTACATTTTTAGAAAGCTTTCGTCACAGTTTCAACTTCATCGGATATCCTTCTTCGCGTGTAAAATTACCCTACGCATGTAAGAGGTCCATGACTAAGGAATTTATTGCTCGCGCACTCGAGCAGATGTAACTTGGGTGGAATGCTCACGCGCTGCCTGCGATATGTAGGCTACAACAGAATCTCACACCAGGGAGCAGCGTCGGCAGCAGCAGCAGTAGTAGCAGCTCGCAGTCGGGCGGTTGGGTCAGGTCGCTCTTAGAGAGCAGTTGTCCAGTTGTACAGCTCACAGAGAGCAGTTGTATCTCGTATGGAGTTGCAGTTCCGGTCACGGAGAGCGATGGCGGTGCCTGAGCGATGTAGTATAAGGTAAAACCAAAAATTACTATTTATAGCCGCGCGCATAGGTGCTTTGTAACAACTGATTTTGTACTATTGCTACATCAAGCCCCATGTAAATGTTTTTAAAAAGAATCTTTTAATAATAATCTTTCTTATAAAATTAACTTTTGACAATCATTCATCAGAATTTAAAAATTTACTAATTTCTCCTATCCATGGTCATCCGGATTATCGTAAAGAAAAATCAGTTGTTCCTTTTAATACATGACAAATCTAGCGGCCAGCATTGCACTGGGCTGTGACAGAAAAATTTCGTATAGGAGCAGATATATACGCGTTATCCGGCGACATAATTGAGGTAAGAATTTTCAGTTTATTCGGAATGACTTTTCAGGGCCATGGCGCAGCATTGCTGACGTCGAGATTTACCAGTTTAGATTCACCGTCAGTTAATTATTGAAAGGTTGTGTATGAGTCACAATTTTATTGAGAGGTTAGTCACCCAGTTTTATTCCGAGGTTACGGAATTAAACTGTTGAGAGGTTACACTTGCCGACAGCCGGCCAGGATAGTATTCTTTTGTGAATTTCTGTGAAGTAGTTAGCTTTATATCTGCTCTTATTTACCTAATGTTAAATGTAGTTTGCATCTGGCGCAACGCATTTACTAATTTTTCACTCCTTCTTTCACAGACCATAGGCAATTTATTGCTCTTTGTTGTTGTTGTATTTGTTCCATTTCTGCTGTGCTTTGTCTGATTTTGTGCCTACCTTTGAGCTGTGAAAATGCCGCGAAAAACTGCTAACAGTACATCGCGATGCGTAATGAGCGAAAAGCCGACTTGAATAATTTGACTGATAATACTAGCGACACTCAGAGTCATACTGCTAATCCTCCAATCACAGGTAATCAGTGCGTGCCGACCACCAGTAATGATTCTAATCTAAATGATGAGCAAACAAATGCAATTATGTCCACAGTAAATTTAACGATAATTGATGACGGGGCTCGTTCCGCTACAATGAACGCTACCCAGTTTGGTACACCTCATTTGCAAAATTTACACAGTGAACATATAAATGCTTCTGACGAAGATGAACAATGTACTCAAAATACGTCAGATTTATTTGATTCCGATGTAATGACCAACAGTGCACATCCAATTAGCAAACCTTTTCAAGAATCAGACAATGACCAAATGGTTATGCAAAACGTGACAAACGCAGATACACCATCACACAGCACAGAGAATAGAGTCGCTAATTTTGGAATGATTAAGTTATGGCAGTATTGCTACAACTTAATGAAAATCTCAAACTGTAGAATGAATGAAAAACAAGACAACGATTGAATACCTGCCGGCAAAAACGTTGTAACCCTCACTTTTCTAAGGTTTGTCACGTATAAACGTTGTATGTGCCAAGAGTAAGGCGTGTATGAAGTAATGTTGGCAAACATTTACATTAAGCGCCATTTTTCGTTTGTTTCCCATTCGTCGCGAGGCGCTCGGATGCAGAAACGTTGTAAACATGCAGCAGGAACGTTGTGTGACGTTAAGTCAGAGCATGTGCGAAGATATAAAAAGGGGCCGGAAACGGAAAATTAAGTATAGTGAATGAAAGAGGATTGTGAAGAAACACAAACGGAATTCGGGGCAACCATATTTGGCCCACAATAGCAAACCAGTACCTGCTGAACAGCTGGATGCATAAACGTTGTATGTCAATCCAACACAATATAACTGTGAAATGGAAGATTCCATACCTTATTCGCAAACATTATATTGTAATGCAAAGTCATAGCCTTTACCTTTGGCGTTAAAGTGGTCAACTATACTTATCATTACGTCGTGCTCCCTTTATAGATTGCTACCTGCAAATGTTGATACCGGTGTAAAACACTAAAAATAGAGGACAACACAGAGCTGTTTCAAGAATTCTACGCTTTAGACTATAATGTACAAACCAGACTTTTGGCTTCGTCGGGCATTGAAATAGTAGACATCAAAGATAGGGAGACTGAGGAGACCATTTCGCGCAGACACTGCACATTCAAGTATTTTTTAAGATGAGGAGCAGAAAAAATTCAGGTATGTCAAAAAACGTGGTGCATGGTTGTAACCTCCCCACAGAAATTTTATTTATAATATGAACCAAGTGTTAACTCCCCACAAAAATAATAATTAAATGAATTTTAAATATTGTAACCTCTGAACAAAATTGATTTTTAATGTAACCTCTGAACAAAATTGGCTCCTATTTATAGTCTCCGTGCAGAAATGCATTCACATTTAATGTAACCATAAAATTCATTTCCTAAATCCGGAAATAATAAAAAAAATTCAGTAACCTGGTAAATATTATGACGACAGCAGCCCTGCGCCTCGGCCCTGTATTCTGAATAAAAAAACGGGAAAAATTCTTACCTCAATAAAAACTGCGAATATATCTGCTCTTATGTAGAAATTTTTCGGCACAGCTTCGTGTAATGCTGGCGTATATTTTTTTTCTGATTCTTGGAAGGAATGATCATGCATTGGAAATATTCTTTAAATTGAAATGAATGCTTTTCTTTAAAAAATTACTTTATACTATAAAAATTATTATTGAGGCATTTTTTTTAAAAAAAGAAATGAATGACAGTTAATATACATTACTAGATATGCGCAAGTCTGCTTCTTTACCTTCTACAATAACACTCATCCTCCAAAGTCCCGACCAGAGCAGACTGCGGACACGCGCAAGCACGCGCCGACTGCTGTCGACTACTGCAGACTACTCAAGACTACTGCAGACAACTGCTTACTAGCACGGACTGAAGACTAATGCCCACTAGCGACAAGCAACAACTAACTACATACTACTCTCTGGTCAGAGACTCTGCCATGCATCGCCCATCGCCGGCAACGCATACGTCTTACATAACCCACCACTGGGGCGGGGGGGGGGGGGGGGGGGGAGCAAAAATTTCCTAGCGATGGTGAGTCAATTGGACTTGCCATGAGCAACAAATTTTTCTTAATTAACTAAATTTACAATGACAGAATATATACATATATATAAGTGCAGAACATGAAACAAAATATAGTGCACATGCCCTGAGTACAGAACATATCAAGCAATGACAAAATGTATTCACAACGAGTACAAATCATATTAACAAATGACAAAAGTGCACACGCACTGTAGTTCAGAACATAACAGCAAGCCGGCCGGTGTGGCCAAGCGGTTAAAGGCGCTACAGTCTGGAACCGCGTGGCCACTACGGTCGCAGGTTCGAATCCTGCCTCGGGCATGGATATGTGTGAAGTCCTTAGGTTAGTTAGGTTTAAGTAGTTCTAAGTTCTAGGGGACTGATGACCTTAGAAGTTAAGTCCCATAGTGCTCAGAGCCATATCAGCAAATCACAAAATGTACACGGAATGAGTACAAATCATATTAACAAATGACATAAAGTGCACACACACTGTAGTATTGAACATATCAGGAAATTACAAATGTATAGGCAATGAATACAAATCATGCTAACAAAATGACAAAGGTGCACACACACTGATATACTTTTTTTACTATTTTACAAGAACTAGGATAGGAAAGGGAAGGATTGCATCATGGTTGTAGCACTTTAGGTTGCACGCAGCTGCACTGAGAGTCCATATCTTTCTACAGAAGCACAACACCAAGTGAGACAATCTGAAGTTCTTTTCCTTGAGGTATTAATCAGTGTAGCCAAGACACTGAAATGTCGTAGTAATATTCCATGTTATCATTTTGGTAGTACATTAGGTACACCAAACAGTGGGACCATAATAACATCTCCATCGCTCAAGGTGGTGGACAGCATGTCGTGTCAACACCACGTTCTTGTAAGGTACACCAACATAGAATTAGTGCAAAAACCAAATATAGTGCTCCATGATGATGAGGATAGACAAGACAAACGGATATTGCAGTAATTTCTGGTAATTAGGTCAGAAGGTGAAGGACATTAAGTCACATACTAGTCTTCATTGAGAATTACACTGGTCTAACAACTGATTTGAGTAATTGGTGGCACTCATCGCCCAGTTACTGAACATTTCTGTACCATGTATGAAGTTTTACAGAATAATGTTCATAAGTAATCTGTTTACAGAGAACATTGGCACTCACTGACCAGTTACAAACCATCAGAAGTCATCATTCAAAACAGTAGCTAATGAATGGCATAGTACTAACATAATTCACTTAGTTATAGTAATCATTGGCACTCATTGGCCAGTTACAAACCATCAGAAGTCATCATTCAAAACAGGAGCTAATGAATGGCATAGTATTAACATAATTCACTTAGTTATAGTAATCATTGGCACTCATTGGCCAGTTACAAAACATATAGCAAGCATTGAATAATACAAAACATTTTTCATCATTCAAGTGACATACGACATATTTAAAACAATTATTGGCACTCTTTGGCCAGTTACTAAACATATAGCAAGTATTGAATAATACAAAACATTTTTCATCATTCAAGTGACATACGACATATTTAAAATAATTATTGGCACTCATTGGCCAGTTACAAGGTATTCTTATATTTTTATAAAACCTTATTCAGTATTATTCAGAAGTTATCCTTCAAACTGAGAGTCAATTATTGGCATAGGATTTATAGAGTATAACAAAAATATTATTTACAGAAATTATTGGCATAGCATTTATGCATTATTACAAAGCATCATTCAGTATTACTCAGAACTGATCATGAATGATAGTGACATAGGACATATTTAAAATGTAACACACTGTAACTATTACTCAACGTCTGTGGTTAGAAAACATTACGCAGAACTCATCATTCAAGTGACATAGGACATATTGAAAATGTAACATACTGTAACTATTATTCAAGGTCTGTGACTAGAAAACATTATTCAGTATTACTCAGAACTCTCTTAAACTGGTAGCATTATTTGGGACTGGTAATACATGTTTTTTTGTGCTAGCATTGCATTGCGTTGGGATCGATAATTAATTACTGGGGCATAAAAATATTTGTATTTGAGTTATTGCTGTAAATGAAGATGTGTAACGTCATTCGTCATGAGTCAGCTGTAGCAAGGTTATGAAACAAGTAAAGTATATGTGATCACATTCATAAATGACACACTAATGGGAAAAAAATGCAACGGTAATGACCAACTGCTTATAGCACATTAATTTCATGAATAATTTCTCCTGCAAAATACAAAATGGATTATTAAACTAAAAGAAGAAACGCATATTATGCTGAAAAGTAGTGAACTTCGAATTAACAGGTAATGAAATGTGTATTAAATATATATGTACGATGTGTATAGTATATTCATGTTAATGTTTGTTAATTCTGATCCATATACTCTTCGTGACGAGGTATTGCATCTTCTTCCGTTCATTCCGAAGGGGAAATTCCCATTTCATAGTAATCCACTGTGGTTTGTTTAATTTATTTCTTTGACACGTTATTGCTTTCTGAAAATGATGAACAATGATTAATGTCTTGCATTTAAATCAAATACCCATTAAATAAAAGCTAGTTTCTAGTGATATATTTGAGCATACAGCATAGCATGACAGAAAACGTAATATGCCAAAAACATAGACAGTGTTCAGAGGCAAAAATGTACACAGTGTATCACAATGTAGCAGCAAAAAAAAAAAAGTAAAGTAGTCACGATGTTGAGATATCATAAGGCAAAATGTTAAAGTCAACTGGTGTTTGTTATATCTTAAATATTTCATAGTGCATACAAACAAAACAGGAAACAATCATACATACATGAAAAATGGAAAATGTGCACAGTCTGATGTGTAACGACAAGAAGAGCGACCTGCTAACCTTACCTCGCCAGGGACTTGCCAAGAAAAAATACGATAATCATCAGTAAGTAGTCACATAAATATAATTGCATAAGTGGTCATAAAAAAAAAATTAGGAAATGGCATTACAGTCTGATAAATCATAAAGTATGTTCATTCAATAAAGGGTTTGATGTTGGAGACATGGTGATTGCCCTTGCTTTTTCTGGTTCTCAAAGTTTCGACGTGTACTACATTGGGGTGAGGAATGCTGCGAATTCGATATGGACCTGCGTATAGAAGCTCAAATTTACTGCATCTACTCTTTCCTCTGTTGGTTAAATAGTGAGTACGTATTAATATCTTCTGTCCAATGTGAAAGTCACGGCGTGTACAAACCTGGTTTTGTGTTCTTCTCCGGCGCTCTGCGGCACGTTTGATGTTGTTCAGCGCAATGTCAATTATTTAATGGTGGCGTAGTCGACGCGATGTAGGAAAGAATACTAATTCTTTAATTTTGTTAGGTGGTGCAACATTTTTCAGTATAACAGACGGAGGTAGCATAGTAGATTCATTTGGTATGGAATTAATTACACCCTGGAATGAGAGTATGTGTGTGTCCCAATCAATATGTTTTTTATGGCAGTATATTCTACACAGTTTACCAATTGCTTTCATTAATCGTTCACAAGGGTTCGAAGAAGCATGATACCTGGATATATAGATCGGAGAAATGTTTCTAGCTCGTAAAATACGTGTCCATATAGCAGATCGAAACTGTGATCCATTGTCGGAAATTACTTTCAGTACATGCCCTACATGAAATAGAAAATGTTTTACAAATGCTTTCGAAACAGTTTTAGCAGTAGCTTTGCGTAACGGAGTGAAGGTAACAAATTTTGAAGTGAGTTCAACAGCGACAAAGATGTAGCAAAAACCCCTGTTAGTTCTTGGAATCGGACCAAAAATGTCTACAGCGGCCATGTGTCTCAATTTAACAGGTACAATGGGATGTAATGGAGGAACATGTGAAGTCGTGTCAGATTTAGCTTGCTGGCAGATTTTACATGACGCTAAAACTCGTCGAACGCGTTTCTCCATGTTGGTAAAATAACAGTTCTGTCTCAGTATAAGAAAACATTTTCTGGCTCCGTAATGTGCGTAACTTAAACGAGTATACCAGATTAATTTGTTAACAAGTTCATCAGGAATGCATAATAACCAATTGTTGCTGTCAGGGTGAGAGCGGCGAAACAGAATGTCATTGCGTACAGTGTAATGGTTTCTAATGGTAACATTATTCCTATCTTGCCAAAGGTGTTTAATTTCTTTCCACACGTTGTCTTTACTCTGCTCTTGTGCTATCTCTTGTAATGACGACGAAATGAAATTTTCAAATGAAACTTGTTGACTGTACATGACGCTGAAATTGGCTTTGCAGAGTTGTTTGCGATGTCTTGCTGATTGTTGCTAAGAGAACGGGATAGTGTGCTGCTACAATATTTTGTGTACCGGGAATGTGAACAATTGTAAAATTAAATTCTTGTAAATAAAGTTTCCATCTACTTAATCTGTCGTGTGTAAATTTAGCCGAAAGTAAAAACTGTATAGCTCTATGGTCTGTGTAAACGGTGGTATGTCTTCCATAAAGGAAATGCCAAAATCTCGTAAATGCCCATACAACACATAATGTTTCAAGTTCTGTAACAGAATAATTGCGTTCAGAAGGTGACAGAATGCGACTCGCAAAGGCTATGTTTTTAATTACTGTAGTGCCATATTCTTCAATTTCCTGAAAAATATATACGCCTAAAGCGGTGTTAGAACTGTCGGTGGCAATGGAAAAATTTCTAGTAAGATCTGGATGTGATAAAAGTGGTGCATTCAACAAAGCATGTTTCAAATAACATTCTCGTGAACAAGATTCTGCGTGTGAAAAGAATTGCTTCCGTTACTGGAAGATGCAACCTGTACTGTATTTAGTCAAATTCTATCTGACGTGCTATTATTTTCGGGAGGATGCTGTGGCATTTCAACTATTTGTACGGTTCTGTTATTTCTTCCTGACGTATTACGTTCGGGATGATATCTTCTGTCTGGTTCATTCATGATAATCTGTTATTGTGGTTCATTCTGCTGCTGGTAAAACCGACTATTATTAAACGTACGCTGAAAATTGTGCTCATTACATTTACGTCTGTCATAATAGTCATTTCTATACGGTGCATTGCGATAGGAATTGAAATAGTGTGTTTTCTGTACGTAGTTATTTCCTTGTTGCTGTGCGTTACTATTTGTTGGAGCTGACGCTATATGTGTAGGCGGCGAAACATTAAAGCTTGGTTGACCTTGTACATTACATTGTTGGTTAGGTATCCTAACCGGTTGGCTTTCATGCTGTTGCGGTAAAAAACCTCTATTGTTACCAAAATGCGTTCGCTGTTGCTGATAATTTTACACATACTGATGATTAAAATTTTCTCTGATATTAAAATTACGCTGGTAGTTCTTGTCATTTCGGGAACGTATAATGATAAAATTGTCACTTTCGGTAAAAACTTGTCGTATCAGGTTTTCTTTACACGTTTCTTAATCCTAGATAGATCGACAGTTGCTGTTTTGATAGATATAAAGGATAGTAGAAGAGAAAGCAGCAGTGCAGAAAACTAAAGATGAAATAGCACTACTACGGCTCGGGGCCCTGTGCACGCTACGGTACATATTCATTAAAGCGTAATGATCCCCTGAGGTCAATTACGCGCTACAAATAAATTTTAACTTCTGCATTACAGGCAATGTCGATGAAAATTCAAAAGCAAGTTGTTGTATCAAATCCAATTCTAGTTTCTGCATTATAGGCAATGCTGATGAAAATACAAAAGCAGATTGTCGTATCCAGTCCAAAGCGTGACTCTGTGTTCTGTCATTATTAAATACCTTAGATTTGTTTACGGATAAAAGTTGCTCGTAATCAACGTTATCGTCTCTGAATGTGTGAACAGGTTCAGGATTGCATAAAAATCTGTTTGTCTGTGTCACTTCGTATTCTAAGTGACGTGGTCTCTGTAAATTACTTAAGTTATACTGGTTGTGTGAGTGTGTAAAATTTCGGAATGTGGCGTATGCTGTGACGTGTTAGTGACTGAAACATTTTTCATTTCTGTCACGTTAATACGTTCGTCAATTTGGCTGATCTGTTGTTCAAATTTCTTATCGACCTCCGTATCCAGAGTGCGTGAAAGTTCTGGTGACTTTAAATTAAACTCGTCGCGTATCTGTGTCGCATTTTCAGAACATTGTTCAGCGACTGCACTAATTTCATCTCTAAGTGATTCTGTTGTGCCTGCATGTCAATTACGTAATTATTGTGCAACAGATCTAATTTCTTCACTACTGTTACTAGCACAAGCCTTAATTTCGTCACGTAATTGTTCTTTAGTATCATGACGTTGCACGGTAACAGCTGTAATCTGTTCACTAAGTTGTTTGTTCTGTTCGTTAAGGTTGTCGTGTTTTTAATTCGACTGTTTGAAACTTTCATTAAATTGTTTGATCGACCTGTCATATTTTTCATTGAGTTGTTTGAAATGGTTGTCGAAACTTTCATTAAGTTGTTTGTACGATTCATTAAGTCGTTTGAAATTGTCGTTGTGTTCCTTTTTAAACTGTAGCAATACTGCCATAATTTGATCCAAGCCAATATTACCTACTCTATTTTCTGTGCTGTTTGATGGCGTACCTGCAATTGTCACGTTTTGTGTAACCATTTGGTCATTCTGTGATTCTCGAAAAGGTTTCCCAATCGGATGTGCACTGTTAGTCACTACCTCAGAATCAAATAAATCTGTCCTACTTTGAGTATACTGTTCATTTTCGTTAGAAACAATTATCTGTTCGCTACGTAAATTTTGCAAATCTGGCGTGTCGAACTGGGCAGCGTTCATTGTAACAGAACGTCCCGCGTCATCAATTGTCTTTAAATGAACAGAGGACACAATTGAATTTGTTTGCTCATCATTTGCATCAAAATCATTACTGGTGATCAGTACGCACTGATTGTCTGTAAATGGAGCATTATAATTACTACACAAACTGTCGCTAGTATGATCGGTCAAATTATTCGAATCGGCTACTTCATTCATTGCACATCGCGATGTACTGTTAACAGTTTTTCGCGGCATTTTTTCACAAATCAGAATTAAGCACATATGAAACAAGGACAATGCAAAATGCAACAAACACAATTACAACAAAGACCAACAAATTGCCGATGATCTGTGAAAGAAAGAGTGACAAATTAGTAAATGCGTTGCGCCAGATGCAAACTACATTTAAGTAAATAAGAGCAGATATATGACTACTCATCAGAAGATTCACAAAGAAATACGATCCTGGCCGGATGTCGCCAAGTGTAACCTCCCCACAGAAATTTTAAATGAATAAGAAACCATGAACCAAGTGTAACCTCCGCACAAAAATAATAATTAAATGATTTTTTTAAAATTATTGTAACCTCTGAACAAAATTGATTTTTAATGTAACCTCTGAACAAAGTTGGCTCCTATTTATAGTCTCCGTGCAGATATGCATTCACACTTAATGTAACCACAAAATTCAATTCCTAAATCCGGAAATAATAAAAAAATTCAGTAACCTGGTAAATTTTATGACGACAGCAGCGCTGCGCCCCGGACCTGTATTCTGAATAAAAAAAAGGAAAAATTGTTACCTCAATAAAAACTGCGAAAATATCTGCTCTTATGTAGAAATTTTTCGGCACAGCTTCGTGCAATGCTGGCGTATATTTTTTTTTCTGATTCTTGGAAGGAATGATCATGCATTGGAAATATTCTTTAAATTGAAATGAATGCTTTTCTTTAAAAAATTACTTTATATTATAAAAATTATTATTGAGGCATTTTTTAAAAAAGAAATCAATGACAGTTAATATACATTACTAGATATGCGCAAGTCTGCTTCTTTACCTTCTACAATAACACTCATCCTCCAAAGTCCCGACCAGAGCAGACTGCGGACACGTGCAAGCACGCGCCGACTGCTGTAGACTACTGCAGACTACTCAAGACTACTGCAGACAACTGCTTACTAGCACGGACTGAAGACTAATGCCCACTAGCGACAAGCAACAACTAACTACATACTACTCTCTGGTCAGAGACTCTGCCATGCCTCGCCCATCGCCGGCAATGCATACGCCTTACATGGTACATAGGATTAAAGCTAGACGTGTACAAATGCTCCAAGGGAAGATGAAATGTGGCGTGCCGTTAGAAGACAGAAGGGGTAGGCATTTGAATCGTCCAAATACGCTGCAGGACAGCTTGAAAGCCACTACTCAAGACAAAAGAATGAAAAGCTCTCCCTGAGATCCGATTTGAATATTTCTAAGCTTTGCCGATTCTTTAAAGAAGATAATCCGACAGTACAGTGCAGTGAAAGACCTCACAGAAATATTTTCAGGGGACAATATAATTTTCGCTTTGGAGTACCAAGTTCGGATTCATGTGGGTATTGTGACAGACTGTTCCTGCAGTTAGTTAACAGTAAAAATGAAACAGAGAGAAAGAAAATCGACGAAGAAAGCGAACTGCACCATTTACATGCGGAAGCAGCCTATTCAATGCTGGAGAAGAATACAGCAAAAGCTAAAGCAAACGAAATCAATGTTGTAATATGCTCAGTCCTTCAACAGGTGCAGTATTGTCCTACCCTAAACCATTGTGCGGTTTTCTATCAACGTCAGCTATCAACCTACAGTCAGGCAATACATAACGTTGGTGACAATAAGATGTGGATGTGTGTATGGCCTCAAACTGTTGCTAAGCGGGGATCAGCCGAAATTACTTCGTGCCTTCTGAAGTACGTAACATCTACATTTTCAGTACTAAACCCGTGTGAAGAAAGAACTTTAGGGATGTGTTCAGATCGATGTACAGGAAAGAACAGTAACTGGAAAAATATTGCTTTGTATCAATATCTCCTGAACATGAAGTATTTCACCTCTGTGAAGCAAAATGTTCTTATCACAGGACACAGCTTTTTGCCTTGTGACAGGGATTTCACATTAACATAAGAAGAACTACTCTGTGTATGAACCATTTGGTGGGTTCTGGTCATAGCTACTGCACAACCAAACAACTCGTTTTTGGTTCGTTACATGGAGCAGGACGATTTTATTGATTTATGCGGTATAGAAAAGCACGTCCGCAAAGATCCAAAGTGCAAAATAACGGATTATGTTTGGATGAAGATATCATCATACTCCCCAACAGTACTTCAGAGCCGCAAGAGCCGTAACTACTTTCAGCCTTGTTATTCAGCAAACTTAGTAAAACGCTCCAGGGGCGAAAATAGTATTACAGTTCCGCCGGTGGTGTTTAGCTTGAATGGCCTACCTAGACTTTGTGGTGAGCCATTGCCTGTTTCTGTGGAAAAGAAAGTTAATCTACTAGACATGTGTAGATGCAGTCATGAGAAATACCGAGAGTTTATGAGAACCTAAGGATAAAGTAAAGTGACAGTGTAATGGTCGGTCACGCAAAACGTACGTTTGCAACAATACGTCTTGTGTGCCATGAATAATCGTGTTACACAGTGGGAACTATTAATACTGTTTCGTTTAAACTGCGTGTGCAGTATCGATTCTGTTTCGTTATATTCTTGTGAAATGAAAATGTGAACGTTTATCACTACAAACCATTCTTTTGTAACAATATTTCCACCTTCAGTCAAACACCCGCAAGTTCCGACATTGTATAGTGCAAATTGTATTTACGCCTAATCAGAACAAAACCAATAAACACTGTTAGAGGTTAAATAATATCAGTGGAATAAACGTTATAACTCACAAAAGTGTGCTACTCTAGTTAGCGTTACAACGTTTTTGTATGGATGCCGAACGAAAATCTGTAATATCTTGCTTTTCAGGTCACGTACTGCCACAACGTGTAGACATTAATCAACAATGGACTGATTTCAAGTGATTGTGAATGCTATTTCTGCCGTTCGTAAACCTGTTGCATAGGTAATGGTTTTTCGCGCCTCCTGTACAATTTGCATTTTGAGAGTTACAACGTTTTTGCTGGCAGGTATTCAATTATAAACAACTTAATGAATCGAACAAACAACTTAATGGAAATCTTAAACAGTTGAATGAAAAACACAACAACCTTAATGAATCGAGCAACAACTTAGTGAAAAACACGACAGGTCGACCAAGCAAATTAATGAGAACTTTAAACAGATTAATGAACAGATTACAACCGTCGCCGTGCAATCTCATGTTACTAAAGAACAATTACGGAAGGAAATTAAGGCTTGTGCTAGGAATAGTGCTGAAGAAATTAGATCCGTTGCCCAAGAATTACGTAATACACATGCAGCCACAACAAAATTACTTAGAGATGAAATTAGTGCAGTTGCTAAACAATGTTCAGAAAACGCTACACAGTTACACGACGAGTTTAAATTAATGTCAGCAGAACTTTAACGCACTCTGGATGCGAAAGTCGACAAGAAATTTGAACAACAGAACAGCCAAATTGATGAACGTTTTAATCACCACCTACAAAACCGTGAAACGCGTTACCGTAAATTCATACAGGAACAGAACAAAGTAAAGAAACAAGTCACGGAAACAATTACTACACAGAGACAGGAAGACAAGCGTAAGTTGTTTACAAAATCAAAAACATACGTAGACACCAACATTGCTACAGTATCAGACGAAATTAATACTATCAAACAGTTGAACACGGAACTGCATGGTGAAATCTCCGATCTAAAAACAAAAACAGACACTAATATTCAGATTTTGGAAAATAAATACACAGTAGCCTTTCAGACAGTGACCAACAGGCGTGAACAGTTGGAATTAATACAGGATCCCGATACCATTAAATCAGACGTTAAGAAATGAAATATAACCACACGTAAAATGCAGAAACAAATCGATGCCTGTGACACTAAAAATGACCCGAATTCCAAAACATACAACAGGCAATCAGTGAGATAGGTACATCCAATAATACAGTACGAAGAAAATTGTCATCTTTACAGCAAGAAGTGACAGAAATGAAAAATGTTTCAGCCTCTACCGCGTCACAGCATACGCCACATTCTGAACATTTGTCACACTCACACAGCCAATATAACTTAGGTAACTTACAGAGAGTGCGTGACGTAGATTCCGAACAGACACGGACAAATAGATTCTCATACAATTCTGAACCTGCTCAGACATTCAGAGACGATAATTTTGATTACAAGCGCTTTCTATCCGTTAGGAAATTTAAGGTATTTAAGAATGACAGAACACAGATTCACCCTTTGGGCTGGATACAACAATTTACTTTTGCATTTCCACCGGCTTGGCCTGTAACGCAGAAACTAAAATTTATTTGCAGATTTTGACCTCAGGGGATTCATTACACTTCGATGAATATGTGCAACAGCGTGCACAGGGCCCTGAGCCGTATGGGTGCTATTTCTTGTTTAATTTTCTGCACTGCTGCCTACTCTATTACTGTCCTTTATATCTATCAGAACAACTCTTCAACTGTCGATTTATCTAGGATTAGAAATGAGTAAAGAAAACCTGATATGACAAGTTTTACCTGAAAGTGACAATTTTCATTAGACACTCCTGAAATGACAAGAACTACCAGCATAATTTTAATAAGTGACAAAATTTTAGTCATCAGTATCGTCATAATTATCAGCAACAGCAAACATATTTTGGCATCAATAGAGGGTTTCCCCCACAACAACAAAACCAGCCGGTTAGCATACCTAACCACAGCAACAAGGAAATACTACGTACTGAAGACACATTATTTCAACTCCTATGGCGTCGTATAGTAATGAATATCATGACATACGTAAAAGTATTGAGCACAGTTTTCATCGCACGTTTAATAACAGTAGGTCTTATCAGCAGCAGAATCATCCACAACAACAGATTATCATGAATTAACCAGACAGTCGATATCATCCACAACCTAATGCGTCAGGACGAAATAACAGAACAGTACAAACAGTCGAAGTGCCACAGCACCCTCCTGCAAACAACAGCACGTCAGAAAGAATAGGACTAGATACAGCACAGGTTGCATCTTCCAGCAACGTAAGCAATACTTTTGATACACAGAATCTTGTTCACGAAAATGTTATTACTTTTGACGACATCCGAGACACACTTTTACATGAAAAACCAGTTATACAAAAAAAAAAAAAAATTCCCACCCTGTTATTGAAGTAAAGATTGGATCATTCACATTTTCAGCAGTAATCGATTGTGGATCACCTATGTCAGTTATAAATGAAGAAACTTTCAACGAATGCAAGAAAGAAAATACCTATCCTACGCTACCATTAGGCAAAACTAAAGTAAAAGGAGCAGTATCTGATAAAGTAGTAGATGTAAAATTAAAGACACACTTATCGTTTTGTATTGCAGGTCATACATTCCACTCAAATTTTTGGATTGTTCCCTTATTGACAACAGACGTTATTTTAGATACGAATTGTTTTGGTGCAACACGACGCAATTATTCACTTTCAAAATTCCTATTTAATGTTAAAGGATGAAAAGGTACAACTGGCATTCGAATTTCAGCACGATTTATCAGCAGTGTAACAAAGACTGTCGTTCCACATTCTTCAGAGATACGTGTGTACACAGCTGCAATACACCAGGCGAAGCCGACTATGACGTTATCCAAATGACTTCTGAGGAAGTAAAGCAGAGCAGTGGAAATGCAGATGACGAACGTACTCAACTACGCAATATTCTTTTACAGCAAGCTCCAGTTTTTGACATTATCCCTGGTACTATGTCCGGTTTTATATATGAATTTCAAATTAAACAGCATGACACATTTAAGGCCAAACCATATTCCATTCCATATATTCACAGAGAACAAATGAAGAAAGAATTCCTAGCTATGCTTGACCAAGGCATTATTGAACTGGCAGTTAGTCCTTACATAAATCCGCTCCATATTGTTAAGAAAAAGGATGGCTCACTTCGCCTCGTACTTGATTCGCGTCATGTCAACGACATTATTATTAATGAAACAGATCGCCTACAAACACTAGAAGAACCTCTACAGAAATTTGATGGTACTGCTATTTATACCATTTTAGATTTAAAATCGGGATTTTTGCAAATTCAGCTCCATCCGAACTGCAGAAAGTACGCAGTATTTCTCTCTTTTGGTGATTTCCTGACTAGCTTGATAACAAATTAATTTGGCATTCTCATTTATGTTACGCACATTATGGATACAGAAAATGAGTTCTTATACTGAGACAGAACTGTTACTTTGCCAACATGGAGAAACGTATTCGACGACTTTCAGCGTCATGTACAATCTGCCAGAAAGCTAAATCAGACACGACTTCACATATTCCTCCGTTACATCCCATTGCACCCTTTAAATTGAGACATATGGCCGCTGTACTCATTTTTGGATCGATTCCCATATCTAACAGAGGTTTTTGTTACATCATAGTCGCTGTTGAACTCACTTAGAAATTTGTTACCTTCAGTCTGTTACGCAAAGCTACTGTTAAATCTACTTCGAATGCATTTGTAAAACATTTTCTATTTCATGTAGGACAAGGATCGAAAGTAGTTTCCGACAATGGACCACAATTTCGATCTGCGATATGGACACGTATGTTACGAGCTAGAAACATTTCTCCGATCTATATATCCAGGTATGACGCTTCTTCTAACCCTTTTGAACGATTGATGAAAGAAACCGGTAAACTATGTAGAATATACTGCCATAAAAGACATATTGATTGGGACACACACATACTCTCATTCCTGGATGTAATTAACTCCATACCAAATGAATCTACTATGCTATGTCTGACTGTTATATTGAAAAATGTTGAACCACCCAACAAAACTAAAGAATTAGTATCCTTTCCTACATCTAGTGACACCATGAAATAATTGACATTGCGCTCAACAACATCAGACGTGCTGCAGGCGTCGCAGAAGACAGCAAAAACAGGTTTGTACACGCCGTGAATTTCACATAGGATAGAAGATATTAGTACGCACACACTATTTATCCAGCAGAGGAAAGAGTAGATACAGTAAATTTGAGCTTCTATACGCTGGTCCATATATAATTCGCAGCATTCCTCACCCCAATATAGTACATGTCGAAACTTTGAGAACGAGAAAAACCAAGGGCAATCACCATATTTCCAAAATTAAAACCTTTATTGAATAAACATTTTATGACTTATCACACTGTAATGCCATTTCCAGATATTTATATGACCACTTATTGATGAGGATTATATTTTTTCTTGGCAAGTGCCCGGCAAGGTAAGGTTAGCAGGTGGCTTTTCTTGCCGTTATATATCAGACTGTGCACATTTTCCATTTTTTATAATGTATGTATTATGGTTTTCCTATCGAAAGTAGAACTTTCTCTGTATGTACTATGAAACCTTTAAGATATAACAAACACCAGATGACTTTGACACTTTGCCTTATGATATCCCAATGTCTTGACTCTTTTACAGCTTTTTGCTACTACATTATGATATTGTGTGTACATTTTTGCACTTGAAAATCGTCTGTGGTTTTGACCTAATACGTTTTCCGTCATGCTATGCAGTGTGCTTACTCATGTCACTAGAAAGAAGTTTTCATTTAATAGGTATCTGATTTAAATGCAAGATATTAATCCATATTCATCATTTTTTGAAATCAATACCGTGTAAAAGAAAGAAATTAAACAACCACAATGGTTTACTATGAAATGGAAATTTTACCATCAGAATGAAAGAAAGGAGATGCAATACTTTGTCATGGAAAGTAAATGGATCGGAATTAACAAGCATTATCAAGGATATACTATACACACCGTATGATAGCAGTCTTGACTAATTATTTTTCTTTCAGAATACGAGGCGATTGTGACAGGAAGTCAGACAAAACTACACATGTTAATTTTAGTGATGAAACATGCTAGAAGTAAAAAAGTCTATAATATATGAAATAATGAATGATAATGAATAGTTGTATAAAGAAAATGGTAATGTGAATAATGAATTGTCTATTTTTTACAGATGATAATAAATGATGATGAATGGTTATATGAAGAATATGGTAATATGACTACTGAAGTTTTTCTTTGCAGATGATGATAATGATGAAGTTTATATATTTTCTATTAGTTAAGAGATGCTATGCAATTATTTAAGTATTTGTTGCAGTTCTTTTTGACAGTATGTCATATGTCGCATAGTATAATGACTGAATGTTTTGGGAAAGACAGCTAGAGGACATACATATTAAGTACACGTTTCATTACCTGTTAATTCGAAGTTTACTGCTTTTCAGCATAATATGAATACATTTCTTCTTTCAGCTCAATAATCTACTTTGTATTTTTTCCAGGAGACGCTTTTCATGATACTAACATGATTTCTGAAATATGTCGTTATGTTATATGCTACAAGCACTTAGTTATTAAACCTGTTCTAGTACTTGCATTTATTTATTTTTTACCCAGTTGTCTCTGTCATTCATGAATGTGATCACATATACTCTACTTGTTTCATAACCTTGCTACAGCTGACTGATGACAAATGACGTTCATAATCCTTATTTCCAGCAATAAGTCAAAAGCAAATATTTTCATGCCCCAGCAATTGACTATTGATCCGAACGCAATGCATTGCTAGCATAAAATAATTAATACTAGTCACAACTATTACCAGTATACAATTAAATAGTGCTAGCAGTTTAAGATATATTTCTAGTCCTAAATATAATGCAATTTTTTCTGATGTTTTAACTCCATTATGTCTATGTATTATTGGACTAAACACCTTGAGTACTAGTTCCATTGTCTTACATTATAAATATGTCTTATGTCACTTGCATGATATCAAATATAGTCTCTAGCAGCTTGTTGCTACATGCAATAACTCCTGTCTTGAATAATGGCTTCTGAATAATAGTGAATAATGTTATGTATTACTACATAAATGGTTTGTAACTGGTCAATGAGTGCCAATAATTACTGAAATGAGATGACTTATGAATAATAAATGCTTTGTAACTGGCCAATGAGTGTTAATAATTATTGAAATGAGATAACTTATGAATAATGTTTTGTAATACTCCATAACTGCTATGCCAATAATTATTGTAATGAGATGTTTTGTAATACTCCATACATACTACATACATGCTATGTAACTGGCAAATGAGTGCCAATAATTAATTATTCAAATCAGATGATACACTAGTGTAGTTCCGAATTATGACCAGCATAAGACTTAATGTATCCTTCACCTTCTGCCCTAATTAACACCAATAGCTGCGATATCCGTATGTCCTGTCCATCCTCATGATAATGGAGCATTCTATTTGGTTTTTGCACTAATTCTACGTTGATGTAAGAGTATGGATTCTACAATAATGTGGTGTTGACATCAAGCTGTCCACCACTCTGACTGAAGGAATGTCATTATCATTCTACTGTTTGGTGTACCTAATGTACTGCCCATATGATAACATCCAATATTAATAAGCATTTCATTGTCTTGGCTGCACTGATAAATACTTCATGGAAGGGAACTCCAGATTGTCTTACTTAGTGTTGTGCTTCTGTAGCAAGATATGGACTTTTAGTGCAGCTACGTGAACCCAAAGTGAACAACAATGATGCTATCAATCCCATTCCTTTCCTAATGCTTGTAAAAATGCTAAAGATTTATACAGTGTGTGTGTACTTTATTTCATTTATTAATGTGATCAGTTCTTGTAAAATGCTGAACACGTGTACAGTAAGGATGCAACACAGATATTGCATTGCAATAATATACAACAGGCTCCACGCCAACTATTCATCAAGAGAAAAACACGGCTGAGGTCACCACATAAGGCCTCTCCTGCGAGTCTTGTACTATGTATTCGATGCACCACTGCACATTTACTGTAACTCTCGCACCATCGTAGTAAGGTGTGGCACAGAAGTTGCATTGTGATAGTATACTACAGGCTCCATGCAAACTTTTCTCCAAGAGACTAACACGGCTGGGATCGCCACATGAAGCCTTCCCTGGGAGTCTTGTACTATGTATCCGATGCACCACTGCCAGTTTATTGTAACCCTCGCTCCGTCCTAGTAAGGATGCGGCACAGAAACTGCATCGCGATTGAATACTACAGGCTCCATACAGACATTTCTTCAAGAGACTAACACGGCTGCGGTCGCCACATGAAATTTCTCCTGTGAGTCCTGTAGTTTGTATTCTACGCTTCACTGACCATTTAATGTAACACTTGCACCGTCCTAGTAAGGATGCGAAACAGAAATTGCGTCGTGATTGAATACTACATTGTCAATACCGACTTTTCTGCAAGTGACTAACACAGATGCAAACGCAACTTGAAACCTCTCCTTGGAGTCTTATAGATTGTATCTGATGCACCATTGCCCATATACTGTAACCCTCACACCATCCTAGTAAGCATGAGATACAGAAATTACGTCGCGGTTGAATACTACAGACTCCATGTCGACATTTTTTCCAACAGACTAATACAAATGTGGTCAGCACATGAAACCTATCCTGGGAGTCTTGAAGTTGATGCCCGATGCACCACTGCCCAATTACTGTATCCCTCGCACACTCATAGTAAGTATGCGACACAGAAATCGCGTAGCGATTGAATACTACAGGCCCCATGTCGACTTATATCCTAGAGACTAACATGTCTGCAGTCGCCACATGAAACCTCTCCTCGGAGTCCTATACTTTGTATCCGACACTCCACTGACCATTTCCTGTAACGCTTGCACCAACCTAGTAAGGATGCGATACAGAAATTGCGTTGCGATTGAATACTACAAGCTCCATGCTGATGAAATGGGAGATACGATACTGCGTGAAGAGTTTGACAGAGCACTGAAAGACCTGAGTCAAAACAATGCCCCGTGAGCAGACAACATTCCATTAGAACTACTGACGGCCTTGGGAGAGCCAGTCCTGACAAAATTCTACCATCTTGTGAGCAAGATGTATGAGACAGGCGAAATACCCTCAGACTTCAAGAAGAATATAATAATTCCAATCCCAAAGAAAGCAGGTGTTGACAGATGTGAAAATTACCGAACTATCAATTTAATAAGTCACAGCTGCAAAATACTAACACGAATTCTTTACAGACGAATGGAAAAACTGGTAGAAGCCGACCTCGGCGAAGATCAGTTTGGATTCCGTAGAAGTATTCGAACCTGTGAGGTAGTACTGACCTTACGACTTATCTTATAAGAAAGATTGAGGAAAGGCAAACGTACGTTTCTAGCATTTGTAGACTTAGAGAAAGCTTTTGACAATGTTGATTAAAATACTCCCTTTCAAATTTTAAGGGTAGGAGGGGTAAAATACAGGGAGCGAAAGGCTATTTACAATTTGTACAGAAACCAGATGGCAGTTATAAGAGTCGAGGGGCATGAAAGGGAAGCAGTGGTTGGGAAGGAAGTGAGACAGGGTTCTAGCCTCTCCCCAATGTTATTCAATCTGTATATTGAGTAAGAAGTAAAGGAAACAAAAGAAAAAATTCGGAGTAGGTATTAAAATCCATGGAGAAGAAATAAAAACTTTCAGGTTCACCGATGAAATTGTAATTCTGTGAGAGGCAACAAAGGACTTGGAAGAGCAGTTGAACGGAATGGACAGTATCCTGAAAGGAGGATATAAGATGAACATCAACAAAAGCAAAACGAGGATAATGGAATGTAGTCGAACTAAGTCAGGTGATGCTGAGGGAATTAGATTAGGAAATGAGACACTTAAAGTAGTAAAGGAGTTTTGCTATTTGGGGAGTAAAATAACTGATGACGGTCGATGCAGAGCGGATATAAAATGTAGACTGGCAATGGCAAGGAAAGCGTTTCTGAAGAAGAGAAATTTGTTAACATCGAGTATAGATTTAAGTGTCAGGAAGTCGTTTCTGAAAGTATTTGTATGGAGTGTAGCCATGTATCGAAGTGAAACATGGACGATAAATAGTATGGACAGGAAGAGAATAGAAGCATTCGAAATGTGTTGCTACAGAAGAATGCTGAAGATTAGATGAGTAGATCACATAACTAAAGAGGAGGTATTCAATAGAATATAGAAGAGGAGTATGTGGCGCAACTTGTCGAGAAGAAGCTGGTTGGTAGGACATGTTCTGAGGCATCAAGGGATCACAAATTTAGCATTGGAGGGCAGCGTGGAGGGTAAAAGCCATAGAGGGAGACCAAAAGATGAATACACTAAGCAGATTCAGAAGGATGTAAGTTGCAGTAGGTACTGGGAAATGAAGAAACTTGCACAGGATAGGGTAGCATGGATAGCTGCATCAATCCAGTCTCAAGACTGAAGACCACAACAACAACATGCTGACAACAACAAGCGACTAACACGGTTGCGGTAGGCACATGCAACATCTCCTGGGAGTCCTGTTATTTGTATCCGATGCTACACTGACCATTTACTGTAATCTTCGCACCGGCCTAGTAAGGATGCGGCACAGAAATTGCGTCGCGCTTGAATACTACAGGCTCCGTGACGACATTTCTCCAAAAGACTAACACGGGTGCCGTCGCCAAATGAAACCTCACCTGCGAGTGCTGTTGTTTGTATCCAATGCACCACCGCCCATTTACTGTAGCCCTCGAACCGTCCTAGTCAGGATACCACACAGAAAATGCGTTGTGATTGAATAATACAGGCTCCATGCTGACATTTCTCCAAGTAACTAACACAGGTGCCGTCCCCAAAAGACTCCTGGGAGTCTTATGGTTTGTATCTGATGCACCATTGCACATATACTGTAAGCCTCACACCGTCCTAATAAGATGAGATACAGAAATTGCGTCGCGATTGGACACTACAAGCTCCATGACAACTTTTCTCCAAGAGCCTAACACGGCTCTGGTTGCCACATGAATAATCTCCAGGGAGCCCTGTAGTTTGTATGCAATGAACCATTGCCCATTAATGTAACTGTCACACCATCCTAGTATGGATACAACACAGAAATTGCGTTGCGATAGTATACTACAGGCTTCATACCAACTTTTCTCCAAGAGATGAACACGGCTACGGTCGCCACATGAAAAGTCTCCTGGGTGTCTTGTACTACGTATCCCATGCACCACTGCCAATTTACTGTAACCCTCGCACCGTGCTAGTAAGGATGCAGCACAGAAACTGCATCTCGATTGAATACTGTAATAGGATGACAGGAGCGGGTGACGTGGCCGGCGTTGTAGGGCGTGGCTGGGTAGAAGAAGGTGGTTGTTTTTAGCAATGTTTCTCATTTTTGTTGGTTCTTCCAATACATTTTCCGGTATCTCAGCCCCTCCGCTCGTGTCGTGGTGGAGACGTGCAGGTGTACGCAGCCTGGGGAACGCGACGCCATGCTCGGTCAGCGGCTGTTGCAGGCGGCAGGACGTTGGCAGCACGAGGCCCGGCGCAGCTCGCCCCCTGCAGACGCAGCGGCGCGAGACGACGCCGGGAGTAACCGGTGCAGCAGCGGGCAGTGTCCTCCTTCGGCCAGTCCTCAGGACGTAGCGTCACTGATGACGACGACATGACAGCGACCGGACGCCCAATCGGTCGAACCGAATGCCGACGCTCACCTCTGATGCCCTTAAATAGTGCAGACTGCTGCTGAATCCGCCGGTTACACGGCGGCGTGTTTATTAGAAGGTTCTCGACGAGTTGGGAACCACAACCGAGCCACACGCGACCCGCACCTGCGTAATTCTGCTAATGCTGCGTTCTGACGGCTGCCGCGCACGTACACACATACCGACACTCGTTGCAAAACTGTGTCACCCGCATAACGCGCCGGCCAGTCTTCGTCCGCCATCTGCCGTGAGGCTGGCGCATCGCGCACTGAAGCACACTAAATCACAATTCCGCACCATATTTTCTGAAAATAACCCTTGTCCTCTACAATACTAAAGGCTCCATGCCGACTTTTCTCCAAGAGACTAACAGGGCTGCGGTCACCACATGAAACCTTTGATGGGCGTCTTGTAGTTAGCATCTGATGCACCACTGCCCGTATACTGTAACCCTCGCACTATCCTAGTAAGGATGAAGTACAGAAATAGCGTTGCGACTGAATACTGCAGACTCCATGCCGACATCTGTCCAAGTGAATAACACGAATGCTGTTGTGGTGTCACCACCAGACACCACACTTGCTGGGTGGTAGCCTTCAAATCGGCCGCGGTCCGTTAGTATACGTCGGACCCGCGTGTCACCACTATCAGCGATTGCAGACCGAGCGCCGCCACACGGAAGGTCTAGAGAGACTTCCTAGCACTCGCCGCAGTTGTACAACCGACTTTGCTAGCGATGGTTCACTGACAAAATACGCTCTCATTTGCCGAGACGATAGTTAGCATAGCCTTCAGCTACGTCATTTGCTACGACCTAGCAAGGCGCCATTACCAGTTACTATTGATATTATGAATAATGTACCGTCAAGAGCGACGTTCACCAGTTATGGATTAAAGATAAGTATTCCACCAGCTACGTCCGTTTTTCTAAATCCTAATTTCCTTGTCCTGTTCCAGACCCCACGCCAGCCTGTGTGAGCTAAAACGCGTGCCTTTCGGCTTCCTCTAGTAAACCCGTGTTGGCTCTCCTGCCAACCCACAACAGCTGTCACCAAATTAACCCCTCCAGGGATTCTATTGGCTTGTATCTAAAGCACCATTGCTCATATACTGTAACCGTCGCACCGTCCTAATAAGGATCTGATACAGAAATTGCGTCGCGATTGTTTACTACAGACTGTATGCCAACTTTTCTCCAAGAGACTAACATGGCTGTGATCGCCACATGAAGCCTCTCCTGGGAGTCTTGTACTATGTATCAGATGCACCACTGCCCATTTACTATAACACTCGCACCGTCCTAGTAACAATGTGGCACACAAACTGCATCGCGATTGAATACTACAGGCTTCATGCGTACTTTTCTCCAGGAGACTAACATGGTGGCGTCGTCACTTGAAAGCACTCCTGGGAGACCTGTAGTTCGTATCCGACGCACCACTGATCATATAGTAACAGTAGCACCATCCTAATAGTAATGAAACACAGAAATTCCGTTTCAATAGTATATTACAGGCTGCTTGCCAACTTTTCTCCAAGGGTCTAACACGGGTGCGGTCACCACATCAAACATCTAATGGGAATCCTTCAGTTTGTATCCGATACACCACTGCCCATTTAGTGTAACCGTCGCTCCGTCCTAGTAAGGATACTACACAGAAACTGCGTTGCGCTACTATACTAGAGGCTCGATGCCAACTTTTCTCTAAGAGACTAACATGATTGCGGTCGGCACATAAAGCCACGCCTCGGAGTCATGTACTATGTATCTGATGCACCACTGCTCATTTATTGTAACACTCCCACCGTCCTATTAAGGATGAGGCACTGAAACTGCGCCGTGATTGATTACTACAGTATCCATTGCGACTTATCTCCAAGAGACTAACACAGCTGCGATGGCCACATGGAAGCTCGCCTTGCAGGCTGACTGATTGTATGTGATGTACCACTGCCCATATACAGTAAACCTCGCACATGTCTAGTAAGGATGAGATACAGAAATTGCCTCGCGATTGAATACTAAAGGCTCCATGCCAAATTTTCTCCAAGAGACTAACAAGGCTGTGGTCGCCAAATGAAACCTCTCCAGGGCGTCCCGTAGTTTGTATTCGACGCACCACTGCCCATTTACTGTAACCCTTTGACCGTCCTAGTAGGGATGCGACACAAAAAATTACTTGAGATTGAATTCTTCAGACTCGTTGCCGACTTTTCTCCAAGAGTATAACACAGCATCGGTCGCCAAATGAAACCTCTCCAGCGAGTCCTCTAGTTTGTATCCGATGCACCACTGCCCATATACTGTAAACCTCGCACCGTCGTAGTAAGAATGTGATACGGAAATTGCGGCGTGACTGAATACTACAGGTTCAATGCCGACATTTCTGCAAGAGACTAACAGGGCTGCGATCGCAACATGAAACCTCCCGTGGGACGACTGTAATTTGTATCCGACACATCACTGTCCATTTATTGTAAACCTCCCTGCGTCATAGTAAGGATGCAGCGCAGAATTTGCTTCACGATTGAATACTACAGGCTCCACGCCGCCATTTCTCCAAGATACTAACAGGGCTGCGGTCACCACATGAAACTTCTAATGGGCGTCTAGTAGTTTCTATCAGATGCACACATAAACTGCGTCGCGATTGAATACTACAGGCTGTATGCCGACATTCCTCCAAGATAATAACACAGCTGTGGTTGCCACATAAAACTTATCCAGGGCGTCCCGTAGTTCGTATCCGACACACCACTGACCGTTTACTGTAACCCTCACACTATCATAGTAAGAATGGAACACAGAGTGCAACATGTTTGAGTACAACAGGCTCTGTGCTGACTTTTCTCATAGAAACTAACATAGCTGCGGTCGCCACATGAAACCTTTCCTGGGAGTCTTGTAGTCTATATCAGACGCACAACTTCCCATTCACTGTAACCCTTGCACCGTCCTTGTAAAGATGCGACACAGTAATTGCGTCGAGATTAAACAGTACAGGCTGCATGGTGGCTTTTCTCATTGAGAGTGACACGGCTGCGGTTGCCACATAAAAGCAATGCTGTAAGTCTCGTCTTTTGTAGCGACATAGAAAACACGCCATGGTTTTATACTACAGGCTGCATGCCGACTTTTCTCCAAGAAGCTAACACGGCTGTGGTCGCCACATTAAACCTCCATGGGAATCTTGTAGCATGTATCCGACGCACTAGGGATCATTTACTGTAACCGTCACACCGTCCTTGTATGAACGCGACACAGAAATTTTATCGCCATTGAATACTACCGGCTGCATGCCGTCTTGTCTCCAAGAGACTAACATATCTGTGTTAACAACATGACACCTCTCCTGGGCGTTTTGTAGTTGGTACCCGAAGTTCCACTGTCAATTCACTGTAACACTAATACCGTCCTAGTAAGGATGCAACACAGAATCTCCGTCGCGAATGAATACTACAACCTCCATGACGATTTTTCTTCAATAGACTAACACGGATACAGACGCTAAATGAAACCAGTCCTGGGAGTCCTGTAATGCGCATCCGAAGCATCATTGCCCACTTACTGTAACCGTCTCACTAGCCTAGTAAGCATGCGGCACAGAAATTGCGTCCAGTTTGAATACTACAAACTCCATGCTGACTTTTCGCCAATAGACTAACACGGATGCGGTCGCCACTTGAAATCTCACCTGAGAGGCCTGTAGCATGTATCCGACGCAGCAATGACCTTTTACTGTAACTGTCGCACTGTCCAAGTAAGAGTGCGACACTGAAATTGCGTCGCAATTGAATACTATAGGCTCCATGCCGACTTTCCTCCGAGAGACTAACGTGGCTGCGGCCTCCACATGAAACCTCTCCTGGCAGTCCTGTAGTTTGTATCTGTTGCACCACTGCCCATTTACTGTAACATGCATACTGTCCTACTAAGGATGAAACACAGAACTTGTGTCGCGAATCAATACTAAAGGCACCATGGGGACTTTTCTCCAAGAGACTAACACATCTGCGGTCGCCACATGATACTTCTCCTGACAGTCCTTCACTTTGAATCCGACGCAGCACTGCCCATTTACTGCAGCAGAATCCTAGTAAGAATGCGACATAGAAATTTCGTCGCGAATGAATACTACAGGCTCCATGCCGACTTTTATATTAGAGACGAACTGGGCTGCGGTCACCACATGAAACCACTCCTGGGCTTCTTGTAGTTAATGACCGATGCTCCACTGAGAATTTACTGACCTAGTAAATATGAGACACAGAAATTGAGTGTGATTGAATACTACAGTCTTCATGCCGACATTTCTCCAAGAGACTAACACGGCTGTGTTGCCACATGAAACCTCTCCTGGAAGAATTGTAGTTTATATCTGACGTAGCACTGAGTATTTATTGTAACCCTCGCACCATCCTAGTAAGGATGAGACACAGAAATTGCGTCGAGATTAATTAGTACAGCCTCCATGGCGGTTTTTATCCAAGAGCCTAACCCTGCTTTGGTCGCCACATGAAATTTCTTCTGGGAGTACTGTCTTCATGCCGACATTTCTCCAAGAGACTAACATGGCTGTGTTGCCACATGAAACCTCTCCTGGAAGAATTGTAGTTTGTATCCGACGTACCACTGACCTCTCACTGTAACCCTCGCACCCTAGTAAGGTGACGTCACAGAAATTGCGTCGAGATTAAATACTACAGCTTCCATGGCGGCTTTCATCCAAGAGACTAGCACTTCTGCGGTAGCCATATGAAAGCTCTCCTGGGAGTCTTGTAGTTCATATCCGACACACGACTGACCATCTACTGTAGTCCTCGCACCATCTTAGTATGGATGTGACACAGAAACTGCGTCGAGTTGAAATACTACAGACTCCATGGTGGCTTTTCACCTAGAGACTAACACGGCTGAGGTCTCCACATAAAAGGTCTATGGGAGTTTTGTAGATTGTATCTGACGCACCACAGACCATTTACCGTAAACCTTGCACCATCCTATTCACGATGAGGCACAGAAATTGCGTCGAGGTTAAATACTACAGTCTCCATGCAGCTGTTCTCCTAGAGAGTAACACGGCTGTGGTCGCCACAAGAAAGCTCTCCTGGGAGACCTACAATTTGCATCCGACGCACCACTCACCATTAACTGTTACCTTTGCATCGCCAAAATAAGTATGCGACACAGATATTGCGTTGGGATTGAATACTACAGGCTCCATGCCACCTTTTCTCCAAGATACTAACGGGCTGCGGTCACCACGTGGAAACTCTAATGGTCATCTTGTAGTTTCTATCAGATGTACACACAAATTGCGTCGCGATAGAATACTACTGGGTCATTGCCGACTTTCATCCAAGAGACTAACATGGCTGTAGTCACAACATGAAATCTCTCCTGGCAGTCCTTTAGTTTGTATCCGTGGAACCACTGCCCATTGACTGTAACCCTTGCTCCATCCTAGTAAGGATGCGACTGAGAAAATGTTTCGCGATTCATTACTAAAGGCTCCATTTTGCCATTTCGCCAAGCGAATAACACAGATCTAGTCAGCGCATGAAACCTCTCCTGGGGGTCTTGTAGTTGGTATCCGACGCACCACTGCCCATTTACTAAAACCCTCGCACCCCTCTACTAAGGATGCGACACAGAAATTTAGTCGAGATTAAATACTATAGGCTCCAGGGCGGGTTTACTCTTACAGAGTAACACAGCTACGTTCGCCACATGGAAGCTGTACTGGGATTCTTGTAGATTGCATCCGACGCACTAACGCCAATTTACTGTATTCCTCGCACCCTTCTACTAAGGATGCGACAAAGAAATTGCGTCGACATTAAATACTATAGGCTCCAGTCTGGGTTTTCTCCTACTGAGTAAAAAGGCTAAGGTCGCCACATTACAGCTGTACAGGGAGTCTTGTAGTTTCTATCTGACGCACTACTGCCCATTTAATCTAACCCTTGCACCTTTCTACTTTCAATGCGATAGAGAAATTACGTCAAGACTAAATACTATAGGCTCCAGGACGGGTTTACGCTTACAGAGTAACACAGCAACGTTCGCAACATGAAAGCTGTACTGGGAGTCTTGTAATTTCTATTCGACGCACTACTGCCCATTTACTGTAACACTCGCACCCTTTTACTTATGATGCGACACAGAAATTGCGTCGAGATTGAACACTATAGGCTCCAGGGCGGGTTTACTCCTACAGAGTAACACAGCTACGGTCGGCATATGAAAGCTGTACTGGGAGTGTTGTAGTACATATCAGACGCAGTACTGCCCATTTACTGTACACCTCGCCCCCTGCTACTTAGGATACCACACAGAAATTGCGTCGAGATTGAATACTATAATTTCCAGGGCGGGTTAACTCCTACAGAGTAACACGACTACGGTCGCCACATGTAAGCTGTACTGGGAGTTTTGTAGTTTGTATCCGACGCAGTACTATCGATTTACTGTATTCTTCGCACATATCTACTTTGGATGCGACACAGGAATTGTATCGAGTGTAAACACCATAGGCTTCAGGGTGGGTTTTATCCTAGAGAGTAACTTGTCTACGGGCTCCACATAAAAGCTCTCCTGTGAGTCTTGTAGTTTGTATCCGCCGGACTACTGCCCATTTACTGTAACCCTCGCACCCTTCTACTTAGGATGCGACACGGAAATTGCGTCGAGATGAAATACTATAGGCTCCACTGCGCGTTTACTCCTACAGAGTAACACGGCTACTGTCGCAACATCAAAGCTGTACTGGGGGTCTTGAAATTTGTATCCGACCAACTAAAACCCATTTACTGTAACCTATGCACCTTTCTACTAATGCTGCGTCACAGAAATTGGGTCGAGATTAAATACTGTAATCTCCAGGACGGGTTTTCTGCTACAGAGTAACACTGCTACGGTCGCCACATGAAAGCTGTACTGGAAGTCTTGTAGTTTTTATCCGACGCACTACTATCCAATTACTGTAATCTTCGCACAACTCTACTTAGGATGCGACACTGAAATTGCGTCGAGATTAATTACTACAGGCTCCAGAGCAGGTTTTATCCTAGAGAGTAACACGTCTGCAGCCCCAACATGAAAGCTGTCCTGGGAGTCTTGTAGTTTGTATCCGACGCACTACTGCCCATTTACCGTAACCCTCGCAACCTTCTACTTATGATGCGAAAGAGAAATTGCTTCGGGGTTAAGTAGTATAGGCTGCAGGGTGGGATTACTCCTACAGAGTAACACGGCTGCGGTGTCCACATGAAAGCTCTCGTGGGAGTCTTGTAGTTTGTATCTGACGCACTACTGCCCATTTACTGTAACCTTCGCACCATTCTACTTAGGATGGGACTCTGAAATATGCGTCGAGATTAAATACTATAGGCTTTAGGGCGGGTTAACTCCTACAGAGTAAGAACGCTACGGTCGCCACATTACAGCTGTACTGTGTAATCGTACTTGAATTACGTAACCTTTACTGCAGGTCACCTGAACCTCTCGATACCAGCAATATTCTAGTGTGTTTCTGTAAAGTAGTTAACATATTTCTGAGACAACATTCGGTGCTTTTTCATTAATGTCGGAGTACTTTGATACATCGGTATGTTTATACTGTAATGGTATTATTCCTATGTATATTCTTTCTTTTGTCACTATGATCTTTGATGTAGCTATAAGTCTGATTTTTGGGCGCGTAAGGTCTTATTAGTGTTTTAGTGAGAGTCGGACCTTGAAAAAGTCAAGTGTTGGACGTGATGTAGGAAAGACGCTTATTGTAGACAGCTTATAAATGTTTTCAATTATGTTTGGTATTGTGATGTGATGTTTTGTGTGTTAAGCGATATTGTGACAAAAGCTATAAAAAGGAAATGTATCTTAAATTCGGAGTGCTGATTTTTTTAAATCACTATTGTGCTAACTTTCTAAGGTTTAATCCTCAAGAATGGTTTGTGAAACAGATCAATAAAACTTTTGCATATAGCAGAATAAAACCTAGGCCTCTTTGCATCCTAACTTGGAATCATTACAACCTAGACTTTCGACGATTGAGCCATGATTTTACAACGAGACCAGCGTGGGAAACACGAAAAGATGAGTGCATAGTTTAATTATTATTACATGAAATGCCTTTATTAACTGTGCCCTAATGACACCTGCCAAATAATAACATTGTTGGTGCCTGAAAGTTCAGTGTTTAGCAGAGTGAGCAACACCACAATCTATATTAAAATTTGATCTTTGTAGTGGTAGGGTTGTTAGAACTGGGAGTCTTGTAGTTTGTATCCGACGTACTGCTGCCCATTTACTGAAAACCTTGCACCATTCTACTAAGGATGCGACACAGAAATTGCGTCGAGACTAAATACTACAGGCTCCAGAGCGGGTTTTATCCTAGAGAGTAACACGTCCGTGGCCTCCAAATGAAAGTTCTCCTGGATGTCTTGTAGTTTGTATCCGACGCACTACTGCCCAGTTACTGTAACCCGCGCATCCTTCTATTTGGAATGGACACAGAAATTGCGTCAAGATTGAATGCTATAGGCTTCAGGGTGCGATTACACCTACAGAGTAACACGGCTGCGGCCTCCACATGAAAGCTCTCCTGGGAGTCTTGCAGTTTGTATCCGACGCACTACTGCCCATTTCCTGTAGTCATCGCACCCTTCTATTTGGAATGGACACAGAAATTGTGTCGAGATTATATACTATAGGCTCCAGGGCGGGTCTTATTTCTACACAGTAGCACGGCTATGGTCTTCACATGAAAGTTGTACTTGTAGTCTTGTAATTTGTATCCTGTAACAGTTTTGATACTAAATGCAACTGGGTTTTCTCTTTTGATACTAGTCAATTGTCAGGATGAGCATTTCTGCAAAGGGCATTTGTTTCTAAAGCATTATGTCAGTGTGAAAATTCTAAATTAATTAATTTTTCTCTCTTAACAACCTGTGGGCAGGGTGGGTTCTTCCTTGGCTCGGCTATGAGGTAGAATGAAACAGCATATTTACATAAGATAACTTTTATTGCAAGTTTCGTACTACGGTTTTCTTACTGGATTGTACTGGCTCGGAGAGCAGCAGCTGTGTTCTCTAAGCGGCCGCGTGTGTTGTGCGTTGGCCAGTGGAGCGGCACAGTGGGGGAAGGCCAGTGTCCCGGACGCGAACAATGGTCTCCCGCTTGCCAGTCTTCGGCTGACAGATCTTCATCCCAGCTCAAAAGCGACTGCTGGTGTGAGGCCGTCTCCTTCCCATCCTCACAGGTCACCCGGGTACATAAAAATCAGACTTCAAACACCTTTTAACTTCTGTCTTCTGGCGCCGAGGCTGCTGCTTGCTATTCCATTACAGCGGCGGTCTTGGTGCGTCTGTGCATGATGTAGTCTCTTCTTGCATGACGGTCTTCAGCACCGAAACCGACTGGAAACTACTGCTACTCTTCTCTTCTTCCTTCGTCTTCTTCGTCTCTCGTCTCTGTCTGTCGGGCCCACTGCGTCTCGCGTATTTATTCACTTCAGTTTACTGGAGGTGAACGACTTCACGGTCATTGCCTCTTCTGTCACGTTGAGAAGCTTTTCGAAGAATCTTCTTAATGTCGGTCATTGGCTCTTGGAATGTAGGCGAGGGCCTTTGCTTACATGCGACAACTGAGAAACATGTGAGCCGGTCGGGCGATGGCCTGACGGCTGAATCGACAGTGCCTGCTTATGTGGAACTTGCTGACTTCACGGTCATTGTCTCTTCTGCTCTGCTGTTCTGCCCGCTGTTCGCCAGTATGTAACTCTCTAAACTAAACCAAGTGTTTCATTTATATTCTAATTTCTACTTCACTTTGACTTCACTAATTTATTTACTTAAGTACCACTCACCATTCCTCCACCCTTCAGAGAAATTCGCCCTCGAATTTACTACTCAACATTCCTCCACTCTTCACATGGCAAAAGCACTAACAGAAGCAATGAAAACTCTCCACTTAGAAGATTACACACGCTTCACATTAAGTATGTTGAAAATACTTTATCACCTTACAAAAGCACTGTACGCTCATGAATCACATAGTTCACACATATAAGAAGTGTAACAAATCTTGATGACAATGAATAAACAAAAATAGATTATTCACTTAGAAAGTTACATAGCAACACCTGTTTAATCTACCCTATATTAATGCAAGAATATCTATTCTACAGTATTGTTTACTTTAACATAAGACTGTTTAGTAAAGAGTGAAGTACAATAAACAGAATTAATACACTAATGCTCACAAGTAACCACTGAAGTACACCAGTTAAGAGTGTGGTATCCAATTAATGGGGATTTGATGAAGTGGTATATTATTATTTGGCGTATTTTTTCGTCTTAAATAAAAGAAAACTGTACAAAGCAGAAACACCAACACAAAGGTTCCAGATATACCCGCCCCTAGCATTATAATTTCAGTTTTGTGTTCACTTTTTAATTTTAAGACATGTTGCATCACAACATTGGCATCAATTTTGCCTTGCTGTGAGTTTATGAACATATCTAATGACTTCAGAATGGAACTGTTAAGGGAGCCATTGAGTTAGGATAGGTTTTGTGAAGGAAATGCTTTGCATGGCGTTTTCTGAAAAGAGCAAACAACGTGGTTATGGACCTACGATCCTAGTAAAAACAAAAACAAGAAAAAGAAGGAGTTAACTACAAGATCAACACGCTTCTATGTTCAACTTTGGTTTTCCTAAATAATAAACCATTATCATTTATTAATAATTTAGATGTGTATACTATCCACAGTCAACTATGAGTCAACTAGGACATTCACACCCTTGGTCGAAGATTCTATGGTGCCATGTCTGTATGTTGTGCTGACGTGACCACTCTTTTTCCTTTTTGGGTACTACCTCCACCCTTTGGAAAAGCAGACACTATTGTTGAAGGAATTACATCTGGAGCGCCCTTAAGAGGTTTTAAACGAATTGCATGGACAATAATAGTTCGGGTGGGCAGTTGCAGTTTAACGTGGACTGGTGACGTGATCTCAATAATTTGATAAGGGCCTCTGTAGTTTGTTACAAATTTCTTCGTTTTTCCTTTCGCAATATATGGGGTAGACAGCATCACCCACTGACCGATTTTGTAATTTGGATATTTAGCTTGGGCGTTACCTAATCTTTCCTGTCGTTCCAAAGCCTTTGTATTAGATTTTTGAACCTTTTTCCATACATCCTTCATCATTCGACTGAAATCTCTTACTGTATCTCCGACTTTTCCGTTTTTCTGCCTGATTACATCAAAAGGGGATGGCATTTTTCTGCCATAGACCACTTCATAAGGTGACATGCCAGTTGCTTCATGCGTTTTGGCGTTGTATACCGACACGATTATTGGTAAATACGTATCCAAATTAGAATGTTGTTCGTTAATATAATAACTAAGCATCTTGCCAATTGTCCGATGGACTATTTCTGTGCGTCCGTTCCACTGAGGGTGTAATGGAGTAGTGCGTAATTTACGTATTTTTAGTAAGTGGCATAGCTGTTTCAAACTCAACAATACAACGCAGTACTGCCCATTTACTGTAACCCTCACAGTCTTCTACTTATGATGCGTTACAGAAATTGCATCAAGATTAAATACTATAGGCTGCAGTGCGGGATTACACCTACAGAGTAACACGGCTGCGGCTTCCACATGAAAGCTCTCCTGGGAGCCTTGTAGTTTGTATCTGACGCACTGCTGCCCATTTACTGTAACCCTCGCACACTAAGGATGAGACACAGAAATTGCATCGAGATTAAATACTGTAGGCTTCAGGCAGGGTTTACTCCTACAGAGTAACACGGCTACGGTCGCTACATGAAAGCTGTACTGGGAGTCTTGCAGTTTCTATCCGACTCACTACCGCCCATTTACCCTTCTACTAAGGATGCGACACAGAATCTTCGTCGAGATTATATACTGTAGGCTTCAGGTCGTGTTTTATCCTAGAGAGTAACAGGTCTGCGGCCTCCACAAGAAAGTTCTCCTGGGAGCCTTGTAGTTTGTATCCGCCGGAGTACGGCCCATTTACTTTAAACCTCGCTCCTTTCCACTAAGGGTGCGACATAGAAATTGCGTCGATATTGAATACTATAGGCTCGAGGGCGAGTTAACTCCTACAAAGAAACACGGCGCGGCCTCTACATGTATGCTCTCCTGGCAGTCTTGTAGATTGTATCCGCCAGACTCTGTTTGTTCTAAGTCGTGTCTCCCTACGACTTTCGCGCAACGACGCTCTGAGCGTGTTTTTTAGGAAATTGACTAGTTTGAACATGGGACCTGTTGCTGGTAAGGAGACGCCAGACCGCACATGACATGTAGAGTTCAGAAGAGTTCAGTGAGACTTGCGATGATATAACCTAATACTTAATGATTTCAGCGTCAGCTCCACTGCACTCCCTGTAAAAGAATCTTAATGCTAACTAAATTTAGTGGAAGGGGTACAAGGCTTTCCTATTTTTAGTTAGCTGGTAAAATAACGTCGAAAAGCAGTCAAGTTTACCACTGGAAATTTTACTCTACTCTCAAAACATTGTTTATAAATTGCACTATTGATAAAAGGAAATGTTTTAATACAGGATGATAAAAACCAACTGCGTTCAACAAAAATGTGAACGAATATTCCCTGAATGGGTTTCCAAGTTCTACAATGGATCGAAGAATGACCTATGCCATATCTCATCTATAATCTAGGTTTGAATTAAGTTTCACAAAAGAGAAAACTATCAAAATGGTCTACAGTGACCCTCAATTATCTTTAATTACTTATCTAACTTGTCGTAAATTACAGTGGATGATGTGGCTTCTCAATAATTGTATAATAGAAAAATCATCGCGTTTCAGATTTTAACTTATGTAGCAAATGTGAATACCATGAGCATCAATTGACGAACGACACTAGTATTACGTAAAAAGGGGATGTAATAGATGAGACTTCTGCAGTTCTAAGTGAAGTCCTATGCGCTCACCTTGCCGGTGTTCGTCAGGGGGCGGCGGCCAGCGCAGCTCCATGCATCTCGCCGTCTCGGAAGCAACTCTTTTCTAACTTCTCCTTACTACAATTTACCGAAGCTGGTTTAAAGAAAAGAAAAACTATCAGGCTGTGTTTTCATCTGACCAATCAGGGTCTCAATGTTAACCTTAAGCTCCACCTACAAAAATTCTGTCTATCCAATGAGAAACGTTATACTTTTCGTGGTGGGGCAATGTTTTTAAAGTTTGCAACGTAACAGAGACGCGAAAAAGTCTCACGCTAAAACTTGTAGCTAGTGTGGCCGTTTTAGTGTTATCATAAGATCTATACTGTTCTTCTGGAGGGATCTATCTTTTAACACGGGCTGGGGGGTAGTCCTGGCGATTACTTTTTGTGGTGGGGCAATGTTTTTAACGTTTGCAACGTAACGGAGACGTGGAAAAGTCTCACGCTAAAACTTGCGGCTGGTGTGACTCCTTTTGTTTTATCGTAAGATCTACACTGTTCTTCTGGAGGGCTCTACCTTTTAACATGGGCTGGGGGGTTGTCCTAGCGGTTAGCTGGCGACGTGGGTGTCCGTCCCTTATCGTAGCGCCTTCTAGTTTAACACGGTTCTGCTCTCGGCTTCTGTTTTCGTTTCTCCCCTCGGAAATGCGTCTGTCTCACGGTGGGAAGGTATGACATGCATTTAGGCATTCTTGTGTTAGTCTGTGGTACTTCATTTGCTCACTCGTTACTCGTATTACTTTGGTTAATTTAATGTCACGATTAATTCGGAGCTATGTAACAGACTACTGGATTTGCTTATCATGTCAGGGTTTTCATGGAAGGTGTTGGATTTGCGTGACACCTTACATATCACCACCCTTGAACTTAATTTTTGCACTGAAGTTAGGCAATGATTGAATCGTTATCCAAGCCAGTCAAAAATTATACCTTTATCTAAATTTTGTTGCCTACTGTTCAGCCACGTTATTCTGGTTCTATGCTGGTTTGTATTACTAATTTATATTTTTATATTCTTCCACATTATTCTCAAAAATATGTTTATATTGACAAGAGAAGAATATTTTTATATTATTATATATTATTAATTCTTAATTATTTTCTTTCTTTATTTAAGTGTGAAGTTTGTTTTTTGAGAATTTTGTTATCGAAAGTGAGGAGTCTTTCACATCGATTTTCTTAGAAATATTTTTTTATAAATGTTGTAATTAAGTAAAATCTATTCCTAACACATTTTCTAAATATCATGTACAAGTAAAATGTTTTTGTTTCTAGACACTCATTTCAACATTGTTACAGTAACAAATAAGAATTATTTCCAAGAATTGCTTTGACAAAGAACTATACATGCACAAGTATTCAGATATTATCCTAACAAATGGTACAAATGTTTAAAAAAAGGGAAAACATCCAACAAGATAATATTTTATTCTTTGTTTTCATAAGGAGAAAATAAGTAAAATATAGCTAGTTATTCTTTTATTTTTATGAGGAGAAAATAAGTGGCTTATAGTTTTAGTGTTTATTATGCTTTACTTTTGTTCTTTATAAACTGTCCATTTCAGAACTAATGACTTATTTTTATCGATAGTCTATTTTTTACTTTAGTCCATAGTCAATGACTGTTATTTTGTAGTTTATTACTGTCTGGTGTGCTTAACTTATTTAGTTTTTCACACATTTCTTTTGCACAATTCCTACATCACATAATTTGATTTCACACATTCCTATTGCTTTGAGATTAAATACAATCGGCTTCAGGGCGGGTTTTTCCTAGGAAGTAACTGGGCTGTGGCCTCCACATGAAAGCTCTCCTGGGAGCCTTGTAGCTTGTATCCGACGCACTACTGTCTATTTACTGTAAACCTCGCAAAATTCTACTATTGATGCGACACAGAAATTTAGTCAAGATTAAATACTTAAAGATCCAGGACGACATTTATCCTATAGAGTAACTCTGCTGCGGCTTAACATGATAGCTCTCCTGGGACTCTTGTAGTTTGTATCCGACGTAATACTGCCTATGTACTGTAAACATCGCACCATTCTACTTAGGATAGGACACAGAAACTGCGTCGAGATTTAATACTATAGGCTCCAGGGCGGGTTTTTTCTAGAGAGGAACAGGTCTGTGGCCTCCACATGAAAGCTCTCCTGCGAGTCTTGTAGTTTGTATCCGACGCAATACTGTCTATTTACAGTAAACCTCGCACACGTCTACTGTTGAGGCGACACAGAAACTGCGGCGCTATTAAATACTTAAGGATACAGGGCGACTTTTATCCTAGAGAGTAACTCGGCTGCGGCCTCAACATGAGAGCTCTCCTGGGAGTCCTGTAGTTTGTATCCGACGCACTACTGTCTACTTACTGTAAACCTCGCACCCTTCTACTTACGATGGGACTCAGAAATTGCGCCGAGATTAAAGACTATAGGCTCCAGAGCGGAATTACTCCTACAGAGTAACACGTCTGCGGCATCCACATGAAAGCTCCCTGGGTGTCTTGTAGTTTGTATCCGACCCACTACTTCCCTTTTACTGTAAACCTCACACCCTTCTTTTTAGGATGGGACACCGTATTTGCGTCGAGATTAAATACTATCGGCTCCAGGGTGTTTTTTATCCTAGAGAGTAACTGGGCTGCGGCCTCCACATGAAAGCTTTCCTGGGAGTCTTGTAGTCTGTATCCGACTCACTACTGTCTATTAACTGTAAACCTCGCAAACTTCTACTATTGATGCGACACAGAAATTTAGTCAAGATTAAATACTTAAAGATCCAGGACGACATTTATCCTATAGAGTAACTCTGCTGCGGCTCAACATGATAGCTCTCCTGGGACTCTTGTAGTTTGTATCCCACGCACTACTGTCTATTGACTGTAAACCTCGCACCCTTCTACTTACGATGGGACACAGAAATTGCGTAGAGACTAAATACCATAGGCTGCAGGGCGGGTTTTTATCCTAGAGAGTAACTCGGCTCCGGCCTCCACATGGAAGCTCTCCTGGGAGGCTTGTAGTTTGTTTCCGACGCACTACTGCCTATTTACTATATACTTTACACGCTACTAGTAATGATGCGTCACTGAAATTGCGTCGAGATTAAATACTATAGGCTCGAGAGCGGAATTACTTCTACAGAGCAGCACGTCTGCGGCAGTCACATGAAAGGACCCTGGGAGTCTTGTAGATTACATCCGACGCATTACTGCCTATTTACTGTAAACCTCGCACCCTTCTACAAATGATGCGACAACGAAATTGCGTCGGGATTATGTACTACTGGCTCCAGTTCGGGTTTTACCCTAGAGAGAAACTCGACTGAGGCCCCCACATGAAAGTTCTCCTGGGATTCTTGTAGTTTGTATCCAACGCACTATTGCCCATTTACTGTAAACCTCGCTCACTTCTACTTTTGAAGCGACACCGAAATTGCGTTGAGATTAAATACATAAGGATCCAGGGCGACTTTTATGCTAGAGAGTAACTCGTCTGCTGCCTCACATGAAAGCTCTCCTGGAAGTCTTGTAGTTTGAATCCGACGCACAACTGCCTATTTACAGTAAACCTCAAACCGTTCTACAAACGGTGGTACACAGAAATTACGTCGAGATAAAATAGTATAGGCTCCAGAGCTGAATTAATCCAACAGAGTATTACGTCTGCGGCATCCACATTAAAGTTCCCTGGTAGTCTTGTAGTTTGTATCCGACGAACTACTGCCTATTTACTGTAACCCTTGCTCCCTTTTACTTATGTTGGGACACAGAATTTGCGTCGAGATTAAATACTTAAGGGTCCAGGGCGACTTTTATCCTATAGATTAACTCGGCTGAGGCCTCCACATGAAGGATCTCCTGGGAGTCTAGTAGTTTGTATCCGACGCACTGCTGCCTCTTTATTGTAAACCTCGCACCCTTCTACTAAGCATGCGGCACAGAAATTGCGTCGTGATTGACAACTGTAGGGTCCATAGCGGAATTACTCCTGAGGAGTAACACGGCTGCAGCCTCCACTTGAAAGCTCTCCTGGGGGTTTTGTAGTTTGTATCCGACCCACTACTGCCCATTTACCGTAAACCTCGCACGTTTCTACTTAGGATGGGACAAAGAAATTGCGTGGAGATTAAATACTATAGGCTCCAGAGTGGGTTTTATCCTAGAGAGTAACTCGCCTGTTGCCTAAACATGAAAGCTCTCATAGGAGTTGTAGGTTGTATCCTACACACTACTGGCTATTTACTGTAAACCTCCCACCCTTCTAAATACGATGGGACACAGATATTGCGCCGAGATTAGATACCAAAGGGTCCAGCGCGGGTTTTATCCTAGAGAGTAGCTTCTCTGCAGCCTCCACAAAAAGGGTCTCCTCCGATTCTTGTGGTTTGTATCCAACTTACAACTGCCTATTTACTGCAAACCTAAGGATTCGGCACAGAAATTGCGTTGAGATTAAATACTATACGCTGCAGAGTGGAATTACTCCCACAGAGTATCACGGCTGCAGCATCCAATTGAAACCTCCCTGGATATCTTGTAGTTTGTATCCGACGCACTACTGCCCATTAACTGTAACCCTCGCACCCTCTTACTTAGGGCTGGGCACAGAAATTGCGTCGAGACGAAATACTATCGGCTCCAGGGCGGGTTTTTCCTAGAGAGGAACAGGGCTGTGGCCTCCACATGAAAGCTGTTCTCGGAGTCTGCAGCCGAGTTACTCTCTAGGATAAACCGGCCCTGGACCCTATAGTACCTAATCTCGACGCAATTTCTGTGTCCCATCGTAAGTCAAAGAGTGCGAGGTTTACAGTAAATATGCAGTAGCGCGTGGGATACAAACTACAAGAGTCCCAGGAGAGCTCTCATGTGGTGGCCACTATAGGCTCCACAGCAGAATTCCTCCTAGAGAGTAACACGTCTGCGTCATCCCAATGAAAACTCCCTGGGAGTCTCGTAGTTTGTATCCGACGTACAACTACTCATTTACTGTAACCCTCGCACCCTTTTACTTAGGTCTGCGTAACACGAATACGGCCTCCACATAAAAGCTTTCCTGGGAGACTTGTAGTTTGTATCTGACATACTGCTGTCTATTTACTGTAAACCTCGCACACTTTTACTATTGATGCGACACAGAAATTGCGTCGCGATTATATGCTTAAGGATTCTGGGCGACTTTTATTCTAGAGAATTAATATCGGCGCAATTTCTGTGCCGCATCGCTAGTACAAGGCTGCGAGGTCTACAGAAAATAGGCAGTAATGCGTCGAATTCAAAGAACAAGACTCCCAGAGGAGCTATCATGAGGAGCCGCAGCCGAGTTACTCTCTAGGAGAAAAACCGCCCTGGAGTATATATTATTAAATCTTGACGCAATATCTGTGTCTCATGCTAAGTAGAAGGTTGCGAGGTTTACAGTAAATAGGCAGTAGTGCGTCACATACAAACTACAAGACTCCCAGGAAAGCTTTTATGTGGAGGCCGTATTCGTGTTACGCAGACCTAAGTAAAAGGGTGCGAGGGTTACAGTAAATGGGGAGTTGTGCGTCAGATACAAACTACGAGACTCCCAGGGAGTTTTCATTGGGATGACGCAGACGTGTTACTCTCTAGGAGGAATTCTGCTGTGGAGCCTATAGTGGCCTCCACATGAAAGCTCGCCTGGGAGCCTTGTTCTTTGAATTCGACGCATTACTGCCTATTAACTGCAGACCTTGCAGCCTTCTACTAGGGATGCGGTACAGATATTGCGTCGAGATTAAATACTATAGGTGACAGAGCGGAATTAATCCTACAGAGTAACACGCCTGCGGCTTCCACATTAAAGCTGTCTTGTGAGTCTTGTAATTTGTATCCGACGCACTATTGCCTATTTACTGTAAACCTCTCACCCTTCTACTTAGGATGGGACACCGAAATTATGTCGAGGTTAAATATTATAGGCTCCAGGGCGGGTTTTATCCTAGAGAGTAACTCGGCTGCGGCCTCCACAAGAAGGCTCTCCTGCGAGTCTTGTAGTTTCTATCCGACGCGCTATTGCCTATTTACTGTAAACCTCTCACCCTTCTAATTAGTATGGGACACCGAAATTGTGTCGAGGCTAAATATTATAGGCTCCAGGGCAGGTTTAATCCTAGAGGGTAACTCGGCTGCGGCCTCCACAAGAAGGCTCACCTGCGAGTCTTGTAGTTTGTATCCGATGCACTACTGCCCATTGACTGTACCCTCGCACCCTTTTAATTTAGGTTGGGACACAGATATTGCGTTGAGATTAAATACAATCGGCTTCAGGGCGGGTTTTTCCTAGGAAGTAACTGGGCTGTGGCCTCCACATGAAAGCTCTCCTGGGAGCGTTGTAGCTTGTATCCGACGCACTACTGTCTATTTACTGTAAACCTCGCAAAATTCTACTATTGATGCGACACAGAAATTTAGTCAAGATTAAATACTTAAAGATCCAGGACGACATTTATCCTATAGAGTAACTCTGCTGCGGCTCAATGATAGCTCTCCTGGGACTCTTGTAGTTTGTATCCCACGCACTACTGTCTAGTGACTGTAAACCTCACACCCTTCTACTTAGGATGGGACACAGAAATTGCTTCGAGACTAAATCCCATAGGCTGCAGGGCGGGTTTTTATCCTAGAGAGTAACTTGGCTCCGGCCTCCACATGGAAGCTCTCCTGGGAGGCTTGTAGTTAGTTTCCGACGCACTGAGTAACTCGGCTCCGGCCTCCACATGTAAGCTCTCCTGGGAGGCTTGTAGTTTGTTTTCGACGCACTACTGCCTATTTACTGTAAACCTCGCACCCTGCTACTAATAATGCAACACGGAAATTGCGTCGAGATTAAATACTTAAGGCTCCAGGTCGAGTTTTATCCTAGAGAGTAACTCGTCTGCGACCTCCACATGAAAGCTCTCCTGGTAGCCTTGTAGTTTGTATCCGACGCACTATTGCCTGTTTAGTGAAACCTGGCACCCTTCTACTAACCTCTTCAGTCCAGAAGATAAACAAAGAATGGAAAAATGTTCCATTGCTTTTTTTGGTGCATATGATGTCAAAGTAACACAAAAAAACTAATTTTGAAATTTTATTTTATATAATGTTTGAGTAATTGAATGTACACAAGTGTGTACATTGGGTCTCAACAGAGAAAAAAATGCCGATCTCATAGTATTTTCATATTTTTACTATCAATGAAAAATGCACACATTACTTCTCATTTTTATGCACACATTACATTTTATGAACACATTACTTCTCATGTTTATGGAATTTAGCCAAACAATTGTTTTTTGATACGCACGAAAAAACTTTGCACTTTTTATACATTATGCAGGAACTTGACTTGCAACCTGGTAACCGAGACCTTGAGGCAAAACTACTCTCAATATATTCAGAAAGGTGGTCAACCCTGTCACATTTGCTTCCTCTAGTTGACTTTGGTACAATTCGTCTTCGTTTTGTGGGCTGATGCTGCTCATCTTCATCAGAACTGCTGACATACTCCTGTGTCACACTCGGAGAAATTTCTTTCGACAGTTCCAGTGAGTCTACAATTTTTGAAGACTTTACCAAGTCGTGGGACAAGTGAATTCTGAAGTTTATGAGAGACATCCACTTTTGTTTCGGTATCCCTTCATTTTGACAATACCTTTCGTACATAAGCCATGAATTAATTATGGCTGAATCAGTGAAGTGGTTGAATATTCTGACAGTCTACTTTTTTGTTCTGACGTTTGACTTATAGTATGCCATGTATCTATCACAAAGATCAATGCCACCCATATTGCGATTATAGCTTTTGATGATGGCTGGTTGTTTGACACTAACCTTTGCTTTTTTCTGTAGTGCACCATCGTTTGGAGGTACCCTCTGGTTCGCTGCCTATGCGCGAGGATAACAAAGTGACGGATTTATTGTCGTTCCATTTGAGGGCACAAATTTCCTGGTCCTCCCTTACGTACTCATCCCATTGCCCCCGCTGCAGCTCCTGATCTCTCTTGAACTTATAAGCTACTTCTTTTATTCTACTGGCCACCACAGGTCCTGTCTAAAATATATTCCTGTCTAGTAAAAGCTGAACAGATTTTGAACTGGTGAAAAATCTGTCACTGTAAATTACATGATTGTAATCATTGGGTATAGTTCTAGCCAGTAGTTTGAGTATACCCGCTCCCAGGCCATGCGCCTTTTGATCGCTGTCAGGAATTGTTCCTTTGCCAGTGTATATAGCAAAATCAAGGACAAGTCCATCTGATGATGCTAAAATAAAATTTTTGAGTCCAAGTGGATTAGGTTTGGAAGGTACATATGTTTGCATCTTTCACCTTCCCGTGAATGGAATCATCTGTTCATCCACAGAAAGGTGTTGAGACCAGGGTAAACTAATACATTTATTTCTAAAAGCATCAATTAAAGGTCTAACCTTCCAAAGTTTGTCATTTACGTCATGATCTTCCAAATTATTTACAAAATGCAGATTATTTCGTAATTTGTAGTATCTATCTCTTGTCATGATTGATGATACAAGTGGAATATCCAGTTGCATATTCCAGTAAAGTCTTGCCTGGGGCAATTTCAATGTACCCATCAATATCTCAATTCCGACAAGGGACAAAATTTCATCAGTATTTGTATCCAGACTTTTTGAGTTCTTTTGGCAATGATATAAATTAGTCTGTCCTGCAACATTTTTCCAGAAATTTTTATCGAAGTACTCGAAGAAAAACTGTGAAGTGTTTCTCAGTTCACCATCAGTCTGTTCTTCAAATTTGTCGTCAGAAGGCTGTCGATTACACATCCTGCAAACAAATAGTACCACTGAAAAATACTGATCTAAATCGTGTCAGATGACACACAAAACTACACAAATGTATTGCTTACTTAGATTGCCTCCATCTTAGGGGACGACAGTGAGGAGATGAAGCTGATGCAGGTGCCTCAGGAGTAACATCCACATTGCATCCTTCAACTTCAAGCACACCAATTCGTTCAGGTGGAGTTGGAGGTTCATCAACAGGATCAACTTCGTCTGAAGGAACTCAAGTCACTCGTCTCGAGCAGTTTTATAATTTCATCGTCTATTAGAGCTCAGAAGCGAAAATGAAATAAAGTAACTGTTGATGTAATGGAATAAAGAAATGAAACTGAACCTAACAACAAAATTAAAAACTTTTGAGTTTTCACCAGGATTGGAACCCAGAATCTATGTGTTCCGAATCCAACACGCTACCCATTTTTTTTCTTATTTTTATCTCATTTTGTTCTTTATTGTTCGTTCCATTTGTTCGGGGCGGACGTTCTATGACAGCCATTCAGGTTCATCGTTGATCTATTAACTCAGTTTTTTGTTACAGAGGGCGACTAACCCTCTGACCGAACACGCTGAGCTACCGTGCCGGTTCCATTAAACCACAACAACCACAATAACTTACGAGCACTCCTAGAGTATTAGTAGCTAAACTTTCGACTTTAATTTAGATTACGTTTTAAATTACGATTTCACAATGACATCAGTCTTAGCGTTAGTACCACTAGATTCTGTGAGCTAAGACGGGATGTACACAAATGTGTACTTAAAATTCAACAGTCGATGTTTGTAAAACTACGAAACTATCGGTTTCATTGCATACACATATCACTTTCTTGATGTCTTGTTTGGAGTAAGACACGATAGAAACAGTAATACAATTCAAAAAGGATTATTGAAACTGAATTTACCTTTCTCGCGTGTCGCAGATGACGCCATCCTTCAGATCGGAAGTTTCAGGATGCAAGAAAACCCGCCAAAACTGACTTGCGCACGACCTAGCGGCAGAAACAGAAACCGCATAATGTGCGCAGTCGTGCATATCTGGTCTCAATTCAGGAAAACGTCATTTGGCAGGATGACACTACAAGGACCTGATGTGCACATATGTGTATGTCGGGACTGAAGAGGCTAAGGATGCGACACTGAAATTGCGTCCAGATTAAATGCTGTAGGTTCCAGGGCGGGTTCTGTCCTAGAGAGTAACACTTCTGCGGCCTTCACATGAAAGCTCTCCTCGGAGTCTTGTAGTTTGTGTCCGACGCAATACTGCCTATTTACTGTAAACCTCGCACCCTTCTACTAATGATGCGACACAGAAATTGCGTCGAGATTAAATACTATGGGCTCCAGAGCGGAATTACTCCTACAGAGTAACACCGCTGTGGCCTCCACATGAAAGCTCTTCTGGGAGTCTTGTAGTTTGTATCCGACGCAATACTGCCTATTTACTGTAAACCTCGCACCCTTCTACTAATGATGCGACACAGAAATTGCGTCGAGATTAAATACTATAGGCTCCAGGGCGGATTTTATCCTACAGAGTAACACCGCTGCGGCCTCTACATGAAAGCTTTCCTGGGAGACTTGTAGTTTCTATCCTACGCATTACTACCTATTTACCGTAAACCTCGCACCCTTCTACCAATGATGCGACACAGAAATTGCGTCGAGATTAAATGCTGTAGGCTGCAGGGCTGGTTTACTCCTACAGAGTAACATGGTTACGGTTGCCACATGAAAGCTGTACTGGGAGTCTTGTAGTTTATATCCGAAGCGCTACTGTCCATTTACTGTAACCCTGGCACCATTCTACTTAGAATGTGACACTGAAATTGCGTCGAGATGAAATACTATAGGCTCCAGGGCGGGTTTACTCCCACGGAGTAACAGGGCTACGGTCGCCACACGAAAATTCTCCTGGGAATCTTTTAGTTTGTAGCCGACGCACTACTGCCCATTTACGGTAACCCTCGCACGCTTCTATTAAGGAAGCGACACAGAAATTGCGTCTAGATTAAGTACTAGAGGCTCCGTGGCGGCGTGTCTCCTAGAGAGTTATACGGTTGCGGTCACCACATTAAAGCTCTGTTGGGAGTCTTGTAGTTTGTATCCGACGCACTAATGCCCATTTATTGTCACCCTCGCACCCTTGTACTAAGGATGCGATCCAGAAATTGCGTCGAGGTTAAAGACTATAGGCTCCATGGTGGCCTAACTCCAACAGAGTAACACGGTGCAGTTGCCAAACGAAAGCTCTTCTGTGATCTCGTAGTCTGTAACCGACGAACTACTGCTGATTTACTGTAACTCTCATAACCTTCTACTAAGGATGCAATGATGCGGCATAGAAATTGCGTCGAGATTAAGCTTAGTAAAGGCTACCTCTTTACACCGTCGTGGGCGGAAGGAGGTGATTCATGGTGGCACTGAAGTTTTGATGGAACGTAGTTTATTGTTCCTCACTTCCAGCCCCTGGACTCTCACCGATATATGGCCTTCCTGGTCACAAATGAAGTGACAGTCCTCAGAGGGACTGAGCAGCTGGCAGGGGGAGAAAGGGAGAAACCCTCCTGCGGCATGAGCGAGCCATTGAAGCGATGCCAACACCACTGACTTCCACTCCTGTCACGGCAGGTGGTCCTGTCACGAAGCCAAAATCCAGGATTGAAGAACAAGTTGAATTACAAACAAATAACATGCAACTCTCCTCTTTATTAAATTAGGGAGCAACGAGGGTGATAAAGCCATAAGGAAAACCATAATTAAAGCAGTAAACCCTAGAGGTGACATAATAAAAGTTAAAGCAATAAGGAACACAGCAAACACAGTAATTCTTCAAACTGAGACACAAGCAGACAGAGAAGAGGAAGATTATAGAAGAAACAGCAAGCTTAAAGGACATCCGATGCGAAGAATCCAGAAAAGTAAGTTACTACTGGCAGGACGCAAGATTCCAACAACACTATCAAATCAAGACTTTCTAGAAGAACTATCAGAAATAAATCTCAGTGACCACATTAACAAAAGGGAATTTTAACAAGAAGTCAAAATACAATTCAAAACAGGTCCGAAAGGGAAAAGAATGTTAAATAATAGTCTACAGGCGACTCCGCGGGTCAGATCACTGTCATTAGATAGGGATAGGGAAGCTTTCTGCGGGAAATGTGCAAAACCCGGTCATAAAAAGTTCCAGTGTCATGAAGAATAGCTGTAGGCTGTATTCCTTGCAAGAACAGGAAAAGAACATGTAACAAGGCCAGAGAGATTGGAGTACGCTACTTACAAAGAACTCTACAAAAGGCAAATACAATGAAAGGAGTATGACGTCACCAAAAATGTCAACTAGCACACACCAAAACAGAAGCACTGAGACAACACTCTTTGGATTTCTAGGAAGAGATATGAATCCAAGTATCAGCTACGGAAATGTACAGAAGTCCTCTCAACAAAACACGGATATTATCACCAGGATCCAATCTCGCAGAAGCAAACAGAAATCACCAGCAACCAAAACAAGAGCGTGGCGACGTGCAGTAGCCTGGAGGCAACAACTTGGGCCGCTGCTAACCACAAACACTCCAACGGATATGAATCCCATCAATAGTTGCGATATTGTGGAAGAAAAATATTTAGGCTAACAGATTACATCGGGGATGTGTGTTTCTACTGCGCCATGGACTATATGTGGCGAGGCACATCAAACACGAAGTTTTCCTGTGGGAAACACTCCAAACGCTGACTTTTCTTAGAATAATAGAACTGGAAGAGGAAGCCCTGAGTGAAGAAGAGTTTAAAAACAACACACTGCCCACAACAGAAGTACATAAAGATGGCGATAGACATCCAAGATAGGGTCATGCCCACCAAGACAAGGACCATGACACAGTCGTTAAACACAACACATCACACATAACAGAAGTACATATAAATGACAACAAAAGTCCGAGGCACGGTCAAGCCCATCTAGAACAGGATTATGACACAGGCATAACACCAGTATCTCTAGACACACGGAACCGACATAAACGTAAATTAATTCTTCCCGCGCCAGAGAATAAGTTACCATATAATGAAATAACAGCTTTAGAAAGATATGAATATGACGCATCAAAATGTAAACCATACATGTAAAATATACGTTTCGTCTACGGTGGCAGCGAACACAAAAAGACAACTCAGGAACAAGAGACAGTTGTCAATGAGAAAGAAACACAAACAGAAAACTTCAGTCAAACAAAAAGTGACTACACACCGTTTGGATACGAAAAATAATATGAACGCACAAAAAGCTCACACTACAAATCACACCAATCCTCAACTGATGAGACATCACATCACCGAAAACCGGAAACTACATCAACAGATAAATAACACGAGCCAGAACACCATACAGAGTTACAAAACCATGACTTTAGAAACAAAATAGACTACGATGACCGAGCGGGGTGGCGCAGTGGTTAGACACTGGACTCGCAGTCGGGAGGACGACGATTCAATCCCGCGTCCGGCCATCCTGATTTAGGTTTTCCGTGATTTCCCTAAATCACTCCAGGCAAATGCCGGGATGGTTCCTCTGAAAGGGCACGGCCAACTTCCTTCCCCATCCTTTCCTAATCCGATGAGACCGATGACCACGCTGTCTGGTCTCCTTCCCCAAAACAACCAACCAACCAAGACTACGATGACAGCGAATAGAAGGGCGACTAAATCGACAGGAAAAGAAAGGAGTTTATCAAACTGCACAAAGACTGGCAACAAGACTGAATCACACATGGGCGACACTATATGCTACCCCACGACGGAACAAACAGACAGAATGATTTTGCGAACCGAAAACCTACCAACACATAAACTCGAACTCAACATCATGTAAACGAAGAAATGAAGAGCTTAACCATGGCAATGTCTACAAGGGCTTGGTAAGGGCGGATGGACGCGTGTACCACGATTACATCCAAGGCGGCCGAAGTTATTTGTTTTTACTAATTTTCCATAGTGAAAGCCTTGCAGCTAAACGGTATGTGTAGCACGGCGGTGGCCGCAGAGCTTGGTAGGCTGGTGAACGAGGTGTGCGCCGACATATTGTGTTTCCAAGAACTGTACACAGGAGACGAAAGAATTCCACGCCTTCCGAGGCAGTACATGCAAATCACAGTTACGAACAAGGCCAAGGCTGCAATAATTGTAGTAAACAATAACATTACTGTAACGCACATAACGCAATTGCGTAGACATCATACGGTTACAGTCGAAATAACTTTAGCCAGGGCAACGTATTATTTCGTCGAGCTACGCCTAGTACTCACTTCATATAGAGCTCTTTGCTGAAGTAATAAAAGATATTTCTCGATTTGAAAATGCCAGATGACTACTTACGTTAACTGACATAAATACTAGGTCAACTCTCCGACACTCTGACAGAAAAGATGCCAGGGGACAAATAAAATAGGACGTTATAAACGAATGTAATGTTTTCGTTTCAAACAAAGCAGGTCAGCCGCCAATTTATCACAGAAATACACTCCTGGAAATGGAAAAAAGGACACATTGACACCGGTGTGTCAGACCCACCATACTTGCTCCGGACACTGCGAGAGGGCTGTACAAGCAATGATCACACGCGCGGCACAGCGGACACACCAGGAACCGCGGTGTTGGCCGTCGAATGGCGCTAGCTGCGCAGCATTTGTGCACCGCCGCCGTCAGTGTCAGCCAGTTTGCCGTGCCATACGGAGCTCCATCGCAGTCTTTAACACTGGTAGCATGCCGCGACAGCGTGGACGTGAACCGTATGTGCAGTTGACGGACTTTGAGCGTGGGCGTATAGTGGGCATGCGGGAGGCCGGGTGGACGTACCGCCGAATTGCTCAACACGTGGGGCGTGAGGTCTCCACAGTACATCGATGTTGTCGCCAGTGGTCGGCGGAAGGTGCACGTGCCCGTCGACCTGGGACCGGACCGCAGCGACGCACGGATGCACGCCAAGACCGTAGGATCCTACGCAGTGCCGTAGGGGACCGCACCGCCACTTCCCAGCAAATTAGGGACACTGTTGCTCCTGGGGTATCGGCGAGGACCATTCGCAACCGTCTCCATGAAGCTGGGCTACGGTCCCACACACCGTTAGGCCGTCTTCCGCTCACGCCCCAACATTGTGCAGCCCGCCTCCAGTGGTGTCGCGACAGGCGTGAATGGAGGGACGAATGGAGACGTGTCGTCTTCAGCGATGAGAGTCGCTTCTGCCTTGGTGCCAATGATGGTCGTATGCGTGTTTGGCGCCGTGCAGGTGAGCGCCACAATCAGGACTGCATACGACCGAGGCACACAGGGCCAACACCCGGCATCATGGTGTGGGGAGCGATCTCCTACACTGGCCGTACACCACTGGTGATCGTCGAGGGGACACTGAATAGTGCACGGTACATCCAAACCGTCATCGAACCCATCGTTCTACCATTCCTAGACCGGCAAGGGAACTTGCTGTTCCAACAGGACAATGCACGTCCGCATGTATCCCGTGCCACCCAACGTGCTCTAGAAGGTGTAAGTCAACTACCCTGGCCAGCAAGATCTCCGGATCTGTCCCCCATTGAGCATGTTTGGGACTGGATGAAGCGTCGTCTCACGCGGTCTGCACGTCCAGCACGAACGCTGGTCCAACTGAGGCGCCAGGTGGAAATGGCATGGCAAGCCGTTCCACAGGACTACATCCAGCATCTCTACGATCGTCTCCATGGGAGAATAGCAGCCTGCATTGCTGCGAAAGGTGGATATACACTGTACTAGTGCCGACATTGTGCATGCTCTGTTGCCTGTGTCTATGTGCCTGTGGTTCTGTCAGTGTGATCATGTGATGTATCTGACCCCAGGAATGTGTCAATAAAGTTTCCCCTTCCTGGGACAATGAATTCACGGTGTTCTTATTTCAATTTCCAGGAGTGTAGTAGAGTAGGCAGCACAAGGCAATTCTTTTGCAAACAGATTATCATTAATACAGGTAGCGAACTGGCAGGTGCTCGATAAGAGAACACTCAGTGATCATAACGCAGTAATTATATACACTAAAACTAAGCCAGACCCAGACACAATAGAACACCCAATGTTGCTGCAACGCAAAGCGAACTGGCAAAAACTAAGGCACGTGACTGAAGAATTTCCTCCATTAATCACACAAGGAAGCATAGGTTACAGAGCTCACATTCTTACAAACATCTTACAGAGAGCACAACCTACAGGAATACCTGCAGCACGCGACGCACCTAAACAAAGGGCACCATGGTCAGCACTATTAACAAGACTAAGAAAACACTCTTATGATGAGCAACGATACCAAACATCAAAGAAAGCCCAGGGGAGAGAAATTAGACTTTAACATTATCGTGAAGCTAAAACACGATACAAGACGAACTGCATACGACCAAGAAAGATCACTGGGACACATATGTTTGGACAAACCTACAGGAAAACATCTTCGGAGAGCAGTTTAAGTGCAGAATGAACGTATAAAGACCCCTTCAGTATTATCAACACTGTAGAAACGAGATGGTACTACCACAACAGGCTGGAGATTCACAGCACAGCATCTCCTCAACAGACTACTTCCTGACGACGACCGCACTCGGGACAACCAACTTCACACCGCCCTTTGCAGACTACCTTACGACAAATACGAAAACGAAGGTATCACCAGCCCCTTTGCACGCGAGGAAGTCGCACTGGCAATAGAGAAAATAAAGAAGAAAAAGCCTCTGGACCCTGACTGCATCCACCCTTGAACTATCAAACAAGCTGCTCCACTTATCCTACCATACCTGACAGACTTACTCTACTCTAATAAAAGGACGAATACCGAATACATGGAAAATAGAAAATGCAGTTATAATCAAGAAAGCGAAGGACAAAGATCCGAGTGACTCTAAGACATACGCACCAATATGCCTCATTAATATTCTGTCATAGGATTGTTGTATGACAGACTTCAGTTGTACCGACAGATCTTCGGGATATAGAGATGACACAGACAGTACATGACAAATACATAGTAGCAATCCTAGTTGACATAACTGGTGCTTTCGACAACCTTGGTGGCCGGCGCAGTTTGCAAGATTTAGAGAGATGAATATTCCACTTGCTTTACACAACAGCCATAGGTATTATTGTAAAAACAGGATGGTAGAATGGAAGACTGGTGACCAATAGGTTGTAAAGAGTGTAAGAAATGGGTGTCCGCAAGGACATGTATGCGGACCGATTTTCTGGGACATACCCATAGAACCTCTACTGAATGCACTAAGAGACAACTACATGGCTGAGAGGGTGGTTGCGTAAGCCGATGACCTTATGTTCACGGCATCTGCAAACTCCACAAGTTCCAATCAGAGAATAAAGCCCCGCGGCTCCACGCGTTCACTGGTGAATGGTGCACGAACAACAAAATCACGATAGCAACAAACAAAACAGTTCACTACTTCTAAGAAGCACACTGAAAATAAATCCAATTATAAACAACATATCTACAAAAACGAAAGCTACGATAAGATACCTCGTCATTTATAAAGACGAACATAAACACTTTAACGGACATCCGAGATTGACAATTAACAAAGCGACGAAAATTATGCATATACTTGCAAGACTGAAGTCTATAAGATACAGACCACTTCTTCAGACAATGAGCACATGTTACACAGCACTTTTTGAGCCAATAACTTGTTTTTAGGCTAGTGCTTGGGCACATCGATTACGCTTAGGTAACGGTACGCATAAAACCATTGTGAGGCGCGGTCAGAGTAGTATTCTACTCAGAATCTTGGGGGCTTTTTGGCACGACCTCGACTGAGGCACTGTGCGTGATACTGGGACTTTTCCCTGTAGATATTACGATTCCCCACACAGCAGCTGCTTCCTGCCCGAAATGTGAAGACGCAACGAAATAAGAGAAATAATTGGACAAGACATAACCGACAAACGGAGATTAAACAAGTGGAGAATTGATACGTGGCAAACAGAATGGGACACAACAGACAGGGGAAGAGGAATCTACTCTTTCCTCCACAGTATACGAGAGCAGATGAATTTAAATTACATAAATCCAACACGCGGAATGGTGCACTTTCTCAAGGCCATGGCCCGTATTCTGTGCATCTCCACAGGTTTGGCGTAAAACAGACTCACACTTATTCTTGTGGTGAGAATGGTACATGTGAACACATAGTTCAGACACAGAAGGCCAAGTTTAGGAAAACAGGACCTAGGACAGTTAATACACAAGGACATAGGACAGTTAATACGCAGACAAGTTGACTGGAAATCTATAAACAACATCACAGACGAAGTATCGCGAACACTACATGCAGCATACAAGCAGGAAAGACATACTCTAGAATAGGACAGGCTCCACATCGAACAGGTCAGCAGTACATAGTAAACGACACAGACACAAATCGACACGGAGTCGCTAGCGGTATCAAAAACAGAAAGTCAAGACGAGAAAGACATACAAACATTGCAAAATCCACAGTAAAAGAGCGCAGGCGACTTCTGTGTATAAGAAGGGTAAAAGGAGGGACCCACAAAATTACAGATATACTTCTTAGTCCAAAAATAAAAGATAACCATTCCCAATTGCAAGATAAATGTTGATGGTATTACCAAATCCTTCTAACAGCTTATGACGTGTAACCAAAGATATTATTCCAACTCATAAATGCACTGACCTTCACAACCACACAGCAAGATCAACTATAGCATCACTTACTGTGTTCACAAAATTGTTAAAAATATAATTGCTACTGCATTTCACAATTACAAATGATAGATAAAAGCATATATGTTGCAATTACATGAAAGTATTTGTATGTACAACGGAATCTGAACTCACAAGGATAAAAAGAAGTATGTTACAGATACTCAAAAATTCTGATAGATGGGACTGGTTTGGAAAACAAAAATATTTTGTTACCAATAACTGATCAAAATAATCCAAAATTCTAAATAATCCCGGGTAAAAAATTAACGTCGACACCGCTTGAAAAAAATGATGTGAAAAGAAGTCGCTACAGGACTACACAGCATGAGAACACTTTCAGATAACTGCAGTCTCAGATTTTATGAAAGTGTAGTTTTTACTGAGCAGAGGAACATAAGATGCATGTTTTATTTGGGTCGCCAATAATGTGAGGTGCACGTGTTCCTATGTTGGCATCAATCACTTCCAGAGGTGTTGATGTGCAAGCCTTGATATTATAGTAATATGCTATCTAAATGGTAATAATGCCTCAGAAGTAGTTACACAACATACAGTCTCATACAAATGAGAGAAACAGGTAGTAACGGGCCTCAAAATATCAGTGTATTACAAAATATAGAAGTACAAAACACATTAAAAGTAACTAGGTGTTTCTAATTTGTGTTAGCTTCACACCTTCAACGATCCGCAATGCAATGCCTCTTCTACCTCGAATATGTATTTACCTGGTCACAGTAAATGTAATAATTAAGCATCCGAGTAGGATGCCATTCAAAAGCATTCCCACATTTCTCTTACACAAAATGACTAACTTTCAGCGATGCTATGTTACGTCCAAAGAATAGCTTTCTTTTCGGTCGCTGTTCCCCCAAACTTAGGTGAACAATATGTCGGTGCTTTGCGTTCAGTATATTTAAGTAAAACACGAATAAAGGACACGATCTAGCTAGAACTATAATTTTCTGTTAAAAAATAATATAGTGTTCTTGAAAGTTATAGAAACAAATTACAAGAATATAGTGAGAATCGTATGCACATTCAGCTTCACAAAACAAGCTTACATCGTTGGAAGCAGAGTGTGATATTATGCTGATCTTCTCTTTCTCGTAAATCTTAACAGGGAGGAATTAAAGACAAAATAGAAATAAACGCACGTAGAAATTATTCAGAAACCAATTTTTCAACGTATGATAAATTTCTATCCGCTCTCGGCCTACACCACTGCATATAGAGGGTGTCCATAACTAAAGTTACAGTAGATAGAGAAGAACTGCCCATGATGACATGACATTCTAACAGAATATTATTGAGATGGGGAAACTTCATGGAACAAAAAAATTTAACGACAATGTTTACCAACAGATAACGCAGTTGCACATTACTGTTTGATGTCCATGGCAGCACAAGTTCATCACTTCTGGCACGATCAGTTAGGTAGGTCGATCCACCATGGTAGTGACGTACCACATAGGATGGGTTTCTAATTGCACTCAGCCTACAAGTCACTAAAATGGTAAAATGACATCGGTTTTTAGTTGTAATTCGACTAAAATTATCATAAAAAGCAAGATGACACGGGTTTCTAATTCTTGTGAAACTGCCGCAAGACATGTTAATAATTATGCCCACTGTTTTCTGCTACAAGCTGATATCTCGAGAAACAACATATTCCGCAACTGATCGCAGTATCTTGGTGATCACGTTCAGAATGCGTTGTGCAATGCGTTCCATTAATTCAGCTACGTCCGTAATTGGAGCACTGAACACAACATCTTTCATATAACCCCACGTAAGACGCACGGATAAAGATCAGGTGACCCGGAAGACCGGCTGTAGGGAAATGACGGCTGATAATTCTAACATTTCCGAAATTCCCCTGCAGCCGATTCATTGACTGTACAACGTGCGGAAGAGAGCCATCTTGCATAAAAATGACCCTACAGACACGCATGCACGCTGTGGAAGGGTCGGACTGACGTTGGTGCGCTTAACAATCTCGTAGCGTTTAACAGTGACGGTACAGATAATAGGATCAACAGGGCTACTTGCCTCGAAAAACACGATCAACGGCGTCGTCATCCCGAGCCGCATAGTCGCCTTTGCAGATGGAAGTGGTACCGACTGATGTGCGTGTGGATTTTCTCTTGCCCATACTCTGCATTGAAATGTCTCTGGAGGTCTTCGTTTGTTCGTTTGTCCACCGAATGTTGCATAGTCAGTCATTGTCCACTTACAAGTGAACAAGAAATTCCAGAGCGAAAGTTTGTCTTGCTAGCAAGTCAGCAGGAAGCAACCCCTGAACATGGGTCATCTTGTACGGTTAGAAATGCAGGATGTTTCGTAGGACTTGCTCGTAGGCATGTCCAACGTTCGGGCAGTTCCCCATGCACTGCATCACTACAAAAAAAAAAAAAAAAAAAAATGTTTCAAATGGCTCTGAGCACTATGGGACTCAACATCTTAGGTCATAAGTCCCCTAGAACTTACAACTAGTTAAACCTAACTAACCTAAGGACATCACACACACCCATGCCCGAGGCAGGATTCGAACCTGCGACCGTAGCAGCCTCGCGGTTCCGGACTGCAGCGCCAGAACCGCACGGCCACCGCGGCCGGCTTTTCCTCACTACCACTCGACCCCTACTGCAGTGCTGTGTCCATACCTTCGACAGATGTCACATCAAGTGCTTTCCTCCCTATGTTACACTGCACTAAAAATTAAAAAGGTATATAATGAAATGAAGGTCTATCTTTTCGAATTTTGTAATGATTTTTCTCCATAACCCAAGCATACATCGGACCAGTGCCTTTTTCCATACCCCTGAGTGTCCGAAGCTTCTGCATGGCTACTGGCACACAGCCACCGTTCTGGTAAAAAGAGCTCTACCAGCAGCGCGCGACCCTTCAAGTAGACAGCCATGCTGGGCGTGTCGGAGCAAACTGAGGGGCAGCCGCGTGGCGCGCGTCTGTCTGTTGTGGAGCGTACTCTGACGCTTACTACTGGTCAATTTTTTTTTTTTTTTTGACGTTCCCCCCCCCCCCCCCCCTGTGTCAGTAATATGATGTTAAAATATGGCGTCATTCTGAGCAGTGTTCTCTTTCTACAACGTTTTGAAACTGGTACGTTGATTACGGGCACTTTGTAGATATATGCAAGTGAAAACCGGAACGTGGAAGAATGCAAAGTGACGACCGAATTCACCTTAAATGGTACCATAGAATGCCGCACAAAAAAATAATTTTGAATTGTTTTTTCCAGCAATCTTGCAAGCAGTACAAACTATTCAACATTACAACTCTCCATGAGGCAAGCATAGTTTACTCAGAATAGTATGCTACATTAAATATAGCTCCAAACCAGACACGTCTCAACACTCCAAGCACTGTACACGAATGTGTATTCGCACACCAACTTCAAACAAGGAGCACATACGAATTCTCCGTCACCAATGAGAACTTTCCAATGCAGTGGCAATGCAAAGGGTTTGCAAATATATCAGAATAGATTTGTATTGAAGGTTAATATCGCAGACATAGTCGTGACATAAACATTACTGATTTTGAGAATGAGACAATAGCTGGTGTGAAAAAGAAAGAACTAACAACAGACAGCTTCAGTAGGCCTTTGGAATCTTCACACTAAATTATCTGCCTACAAAAAACTATTGAGACTGGGAAAACTGAGGAGTCTGAAGAATGTTTTTCGAAATATTCATTCTTTGCCAGCTCTATCACGTGTACCTTTACCGCGACACATAAATATATTTATCACTGATATATGTTTTTGATTATGATCAGTGTTGTTTTTCTGGGGGAACGCTGGGGGATGCGTACCCCTAAACTTTTTCGTCAACAAAGTACACTGCTGGCCATTAAAAATGCTACACCACGAAGATGACGTGCTACAGACGCGGAATTTAGCCAACAGGAAGAAGATGCTGTGATATGCAAATGATCGGCTTTTCATAGCATTCACACGAGGTTGGCAACTGTGGCGGCACCTACTATGTGCTGACATGAGGAAAATTTCAAACCGATTTCTCATACACATACAGCAGTTGACCGGCGTTGCCTGGTGAAACGTTGCTGTGATGCCACGTGTAAGGAGAAGAAATGCGTACCATATCGTTTCCGACTTTGATAGAGGTCGGATTGTAGCCTATCGCGATTGCGTTTTATCGTATCGTGATATTGCTGCTCGCGTTGGTCGAGATCCAATGGCTGTTAGCAGAATATGGAATCGGTGGGTTCAGGAGGGTAATACGGAACACCGTGCTAGATCTCAACGGCCTCGTATCACTAGCAGTCGAGATGACAGGCATCTTATCCGCATGGCTGTAACGGATCGTGCAGGCACGTTTCGATCCCTGAGTCAACAGATGGGGACGTTTGCAAGACAAAAACCATCTGCACGAACAGTTCGACAACGTTTTCAGCAGCATGGACTATCAGATCGGAGACCATGGCTGCGGTTACCCTTGACGCTGCATCACAGACAGGAGCGCCTGCGATGGTGTACTCAACGACGAACCTGGGTGCACGAATGGCAAAACTTCATTTTTTCGGATGAATCCAGTTTTTGTTTACAGCATCATGATGGTCGCATCCGTGTTTGGCGACATCGCGGTGAACGCTTATTGGAAGCGTGTATTCGTCATCGCCATTATGGCGTATCACCCAGCATGATGTTATGGGGTACCATTGGTTACACGTCTCGGTCACCTCTTGTTCGCATTTACGGCACTTTGAACAGTGGACCCTACATTTCAGATGTGTTACGACCCGCGGCTCTACCCTTCATTCGATCCCTGCGAAACCCTACATTTCAGCAGGATAATGCACGACCGCATGTTGCAGGTCCTGCACGGGCCTTTCTGGATACAGAAAATGTTCGAGTGCTGCCCTGGCCAGCACATGCTGCAGATCTCTCACCAACTGAAAACGTCTGGTCAATGGTGGCCGAGCAACTGGCTCGTCACAATACGCCAGTCACCACTCTTGATGAACTATGGTATCGTGTTGAAGCTGCATGGGCAGCTGTACCTGTACACGCCATCCAAGCTCTGTTTGACTCAATGCCCAGCCGTATCAAGGCCTTTATTACAGCCAGAGGTGGTTGTTCTGGGTACCGATTTCTCAGGATCTATGCATCCAAACTGCGTTAAAATATAATCACATGTCAGTTCTAGTATAATATATGTATCCAATGAATGCCAGTTTATCATCTGCATTTCTTCTTGGTGTAGCCATTTTAATGGCCAGTAGCGTAATTTTTTTTTTTTACTATGTTGAGAACTTGGAAGAGTGCCAAAGATTTATTTCACGAAAGTAATTTTTTTTATTTCATTTTATCGTGTTGTTAATTGCAATACGAACGACACCAGTGCAGTTTTTGGTGGGAAAAGATATGTCGTTGACTGTTTCAAGCATTTCGAAGCTGCGGCAACGGTTCTCGACAACTGAGTCGCTGGCAGCCAGTTCGACGAGCATGTAGTGCCCTCGCCCGCTAATAGTCGGCGATGGTAGTGCAAAACGGATATCCGTATGCTCAAACGCCGAGCTACCGATAGATGTCTCTTCGGTCCCACTACTATGATCCTTCGCGATTCATCTTTGTTCTGTTGTTCTTGATACGTTTGCGTTGAACAAGTGAATGTGAACGTGGGTTTTCCCAAATGAATCTGATCGTCTCACCAACAAGAGCTTCATTTCATCTTTGCATAGTCAGCAAGCCGATGTTCATAAAGTCGGTTGGTCCTCCACTGATGCAGTTCCAGCCTATGGACTATGTACGCTCTTAGTTCACGAAAGGCAGACATCTTGCTACTGATAGCAAGAGTAAAGTAAGAAAGCGTCAAGACTAGCCATGAACTAAAGTCAGTTTGGAAACTGTTGAATTGCTATTAATGTAAGTTATACTGTAGTTTTAAAGTGAAATAAAATTTCAGCAGTATTAAAGATTGGGTCAGTTGAAGCATGGGATACCACCCATCATCTATGCCATTTCGAGAGCCAAACCAGGTTACAAAATGTTTTTGTAATATAGTTTCTATTGTTGTTGATCATAGGTGTGGATGGTTTTTGTTGTATTGTGTCTTTTAGTGGTGTTTTACAGGGTAAAATATGTGTTCGGTAAGATTTCCTTGTATTGTTTTGTATGTCGGAGGGTTGATTGGACTCACCTGTTTCATTTGAGGTCTATTATAGGTCAGTTGAAGTGTACGATACCATTTTTTTCAATGGTCGGGGGTTGATGGGAATCGCATGCTTCATTTTAGGTGATATAAACTGAAGTGTTCGATACCACATTCGCTTGTCTGTTTGGGTGTTTCTCAGTATCGCCCGCTTCGTTTGAGTTGTAAAGTCAACTGAAGAGTCCGATACCATTTTTTTGTAGTTCGACATGTTGATGACGTATCCCATGCTTCGGTTACAAGTAATTTTCACTGCATTATATTCAATGTCGGAGTACCCTCAAACTTTTTCTTACAAAAAAAGCACTGATTATAATGGACAAGTTTTTGTAGTCATACAAGAGGTAGTTGGCAAATCGATGAGACTTCCACTTCAGAGACTGAAGTTATTAAGTGATAAATGTCACATGAAATTCATTGCGCTAAAATGGAACTATAGCAAAAAATATACGTACAGAGCTGCGTGAACCAGTTTTTAGGCTAAATACGACAATAGGAACAAAACTCTCAGACAGAGGACATCCTGCATAGTTTAGTACATCCACACGTGTTATCCGTCTCTGTCTAAGTCTTGCTTGTCCTGTGTCGTCTGTTGTCTTTTCCATTGTTCGTTTTTATTCTGTGTGGGTGTTTGAAGTTTTGAAAAAAGGGACCGATGACTGTAGCAGTCTGGTTCCTTCAATCCCACAAACCAATCAGCCACACGTGTTATCAGCACACACATTCTAAAGACTAAGCTTGTTTACTGTTGGGATGATTCATTACAGAGTGCATCGAAAGTGTCTTAAATGTGGATTTTAGTTTTATATTTTACTTTTACGTCATGTTGTGTTTGCGTCTTGTGATGTTCGTCACTGTCAATAATGAGCAATGCACCCCTCTGGTGCTGTTAATGGCCCGCTGTTCGTATACAGAAGAACAAATTGATGTCTACTGGTGAGCTCTGCCAAGCATTTTGAAAGGAAGGTGTTTTAAAGAAATTTTGATTATACATTTCAATGACATTCCTCGTTTGGAATCCTCTTCTGAATCACAGTTGTCTTGGGAGAATATCCTGACCTCTAGGATCGCCTAGGCTTGTATTAGTGACAACCTCTGTCACATTCGCTGCTCAACGTGACCATCAAAATTAATACGCGTAAGAGGAATTATCATAATTAAAAGTTGTATTTTTATTACGTGCAACGGATAATTAGGATGAAAAAGGTATTCTTCATGACAGGCATGTGAGAGAAGGGAAGGCTGATATGCAGACGACAGGTAGTTTGTAAATAACATGAACAGCTTCGCACTCGTTTACTCCCTGTCTCAATTTCAGAGCTATTAGGCGTTGGGCGACCATCTATATTTCTGATCATTTAATGCAATGGAGTAGGGGCCGAGGACGAGCAACTTTGGGTACTTCTGAAGCGTGAGATTCAGAAATCAAAGTATGAATTTATTATCTCGAATGAAAAACGGCCCACAGTTGCACTAATTATGTCTATTCTAAACCTTGACCATGTTATAATAATATAGCCTTCTTCAGAAATCCTGTTTTCACAGTTTTTAAGACGTATTCATATACCTGTGTGCTGCCTTCACTAACTGGGCAGGTACGTATTTCATTATTTTCATTAGAGACAATTTCGTAACGGTTGCTGGTGTTGCTGCCATGATGAAAATAATGACTTTATTAATTTAGCAATAACACTCTCTACCGTATCTTCCTTCGCCGTCGGCGTTGTCGTTGTTATCGTGAGACACCGTTATACCAAGAGGAAAGGCGCGTCGATCTTAGAGCATGAGATATGATGACCTTAAGCCATTGACAACACACAACGGTCACGCTAGCACCTGATTCCAGAATAGCTGCAGTAGTTAAGATCTACGAACTATCCCTTGTTGACCAGGTCCCCAAAACTTAACTCGTAACGAGATCCTTTCAAAGCAAATCGTCATAACGATAGTCTATAAAGGCTTCGTACAACGAGAAGAAATGTTACGGTTGATTGAATAATAACAGATACGACCAAACTGTCTTGTCTCTTCTGCTTTATTTAATATAACTTCGTTCACAGTTTCATTTCGCATTCACCGAAACCCTTTGATGAACAGTTTTGGTTGCTTAACACCAACAGTTAATAATAATGATACATCTTTTCTCCTTTTTATAAATTGAAGCCCGCTCTCCGTGATATAACAAAAAAAAAACCGGTCTCAATACCGCGTCCCTCGTGAGATGCGAATAGACTTATCCCGGAATTGACCGCCCTGTAGGTGTACTCAATTTAATGACCACACTTCGCTGTCCGCTATTTCGCGTAACTGAATGTCCATTTGTTAGTCTGATTAAACACTGTAGCTATTTAAAATTCGCCCCTATATTTTTCACAACGCACAACTAGCACTTCGTTACTTATTTTTTTTCTTTCTAAGAGTAAACGAAAAAAAAGACGCCGTATAATCGGCTTAGTCGACATAAAGCAAAACACCTTAATATGCCTCTTCTTATAGGATCGGCTACTTTACTCATTAATTTACTCCATATTGTTTCCAATAACACTAAACAGGTATCGCCGTTATATTTTAATTGTATTCAAAAGCATGTTACTACTATTATGACCAACCAAATCGTCACAAATCGCGCGGCGTGCGTTTTTAATGGTAACTTTACGCTATTCAATTTCCGTTGCAGCTATCTTGACTCGTAATGTTACACGGCCCCCCAGACTGTGATGTCTTGAAGAGGGTTCCAGATAGAACAGACTTTTTTTGTACAGTGTCAGGAGAGGGTATTTGTTTCGGTGAATACACTCACTCTCAGATTCACTCAACAAGTCAGTACATACATTCTACAATATTTAAGTTGAGTTAATGGGCCTAGACAAAATGCCTAAATTCCACATTTGTTTATAGGTTGTCTTAAAAACACTTCGCACTAATCACTTTCACACCACATATTTTTCTTGGATGAAGCCATCAGTTCTTCAACCGACTGTGCAAGGCAGGGATCACAGCCGGGTTCGACGATTGGCATCCTAGGCCAAAACCCTTATTAGCCCAATTGTTTAACCAGAGAGGATTTGGTCCTTTTCTGTTCCTCTTAATTCCACTTTTAAATCATCCATCCTCGCTGTTCGGTGAGAGGATAAATCGTATTTCAGCGTCGACATTGTTGCTGATACCAAGAAGGTATCTCATGGAAATCGTCGGTACATTCTTTAATTTTCTTTGTAAGTTAGTATAAGTACGTATTTATCCACTGGTGCTTTTATTTAGTCCACTGAGTGTAGTCTTGGTATCATTCAGTGTTTCTTGAATCTATATTTTGCTCATTATTGATAATACTTCTTCAGGTCTATGTGAGGGAACAAGCCTTTAATTACATCACTATCACAATCTGCCAGGAGGTAGCTCCCTTCATGAGGTATTTTCATTATTTTGTAAGGACCTGTATATAAATATTGCCATTTCTTATTCAGTCTTTTCCTGGTTGATGCTTTTGGGTGATTTCTCAATAAAATTTCTTCCCCTACATCATATGTGACTACTTTCTTCACATGTTTATCAAAACGGGTTTTTCTCAATTGTGCTTGATGCTTCAGGTTTTCGTAGACCTTCTTCACCATATCTTCTTTCTTGGTAATCTTTTGTTCTATCGCAGGTATTTTCTTCATCCATTCTGGCACAATACTTTCACCAAATACTATTTGGTTAGGTGAATAACCAGTCGATAAGTGTGGTAAGTCATTATACACTTTCTCAAATTCATAAATCCAATCGATCCATTTATAATGTTGTTTGGGTATGTACGTCCGTAAAAATCGGTTCAACTCTCGGAAGATTCTCTCAACCGGATTTCCACAAGGGTAAAATCTTGAGCGTTCTACGGATCGGAGCGTGGAATGTCAGATCCCTTAATCGGGCAGGTAGGTTAGAAAATTTAAAAAGGGAAATGGATAGGTTGAAGTTAGATATAGTGGGAATTAGTGAAGTTCGGTGGCAGGAGGAACAAGACTTCTGGTCAGGTGAATACAGAGTTATAAACACAAAATCAAATAGGGGTAATGCAGGAGTAGGTTTAATAATGAATAGGAAAATAGGAATGCGGGTAAGCTACTACAAACAGCATAGTGAACGCATTATTGTGGCCAAGATAGATACTAAGCCCACGCCTACTACAGTAGTACAAGTTTATATACCAACTAGCTCTGCAGATGACGAAGAAATTGAAGAAATGTATGATGAAATAAAAGAAATTATTCAGATTGTGAAGGGAGACGAAAATTTAATAGTCATGGGTGACTGGAATTCGAGTGTAGGAAAAGGGAGAGAAGGAAACATAGTAGGTGAATATGGATTGGGGGACAGAAATGAAAGAGGAAGCCGCCTGGTCGAATTTTGCACAGAGCACAACATAATCATAACTAACACTTGGTTTAAGAATCATGTAAGAAGGTTGTATACATGGAAGAACCCTGGAGATACTAAAAGGTATCAGATAGATTATATAATGGTAAGACAGAGATTTAGGAACCAGGTTTTAAATTGTAAGACATTTCCAGGGGCAGATGTGGACTCTGACCACAATCTATTGGTTATGACCTGTAGATTAAAACTGAAGAAACTGCAAAAAGGTGGGAATTTAAGGAGATGGGACCTGGATAAACTAAAAGAACCAGAGGTTGTACAGAGATTCAGGGAGAGCATAAGGGAGCAATTGACAGGAATGGGGGAAATAAATACAGTAGAAGAAGAATGGGTAGCTTTGAGGGATGAAGTAATGAAGGCAGCAGAGGATCAAGTAGGTAAAAAGACGAGGGTTAGTAGAAATCCTTGGGTAACAGAAGAAATATTGAATTTAATTGATGAAAGGAGAAAATATAAAAATGCAGTAAGTGAAACAGGCAAAAAGGAATACAAACGTCTCAAAAATGAGATCGACAGGAAGTGCAAAATGGCTATGCAGGGATGGCTAGAGGACAAATGTAAGGATGTAGAGGCCTATCTCACTAGGGGTAAGATGGATACCGCCTACAGGAAAATTAAAGAGACCTTTGGAGATAAGAGAACGACTTGTATGAATATCAAGAGCTCAGATGGAAACCCAGTGCTAAGCAAAGAAGGGAAAGCAGAAAGGTGGAAGGAGTATATAGAGGGTCTATACAAGGGCGATGTACTTGAGGACAATATTATGGAAATGGAAGAGGATGTAGATGAAGATGAAATGGGAGATATGATATTGCGTGAAGAGTTTGACAGAGCACTGAAAGACCTGAGTCGAAACAAGGCCCCCGGAGTAGACAATATTCCATTGGAACTACTGACGGCCGTGGGAGAGCCAGTCCTGACAAAACTCTACCATCTGGTGAGCAAGATGTATGAAACAGGCGATATACCCTCAGACTTCAAGAAGAATATAATAATTCCAATCCCAAAGAAAGCAGGTGTTGACAGATGTGAAAATTACCGAACTATCAGCTTAATAAGTCACAGCTGCAAAATACTAACACGAATTCTTTACAGACGAATGGAAAAACTAGTAGAAGCCAACCTCGGGGAAGATCAGTTTGGATTCCGTAGAAAGACTGGAACACGTGAGGCAATACTGACCTTACGACTTATCTTAGAAGAAAGATTAAGGAAAGGCAAACCTACGTTTCTAGCATTTGTAGACTTAGAGAAAGCTTTTGACAATGTTGACTGGAATACTCTCTTTCAAATTCTAAAGGTGGCAGGGGTAAAATACAGGGAGCGAAAGGCTATTTACAATTTGTACAGAAACCAGATGGCAGTTATAAGAGTCGATGGACATGAGAGGGAAGCAGTGGTTGGGAAGGGAGTAAGACAGGGTTGTAGCCTCTCCCCGATGTTGTTCAATCTGTATATTGAGCAAGCAGTAAAGGAAACAAAAGAAAAATTCGGAGTAGGTATTAAAATTCATGGAGAAGAAATAAAAACTTTGAGGTTCGCCGATGACATTGTAATTCTGTCAGAGACAGCAAAGGACTTGGAAGAGCAGTTGAACGGAATGGACAGTGTCTTGAAAGGGGGATATAAGATGAACATCAACAAAAGCAAAACAAGGAGAATGGAATGTAGTCTAATTAAGTCGGGTGATGCTGAGGGAATTAGATTAGGAAATGAGGCACTTAAAGTAGTAAAGGAGTTTTGCTATTTGGGGAGCAAAATAAGTGATGATGGTCGAAGTAGAGAGGATATAAAATGTAGGCTGGCAATGGCAAGGAAAGCGTTTCTGAAGAAGAGAAATTTGTTAACATCGAGTATAGATTTAAGTGTCAGGAAGTCATTTCTGAAAGTATTCGTATGGAGTGTAGCCATGTATGGAAGTGAAACATGGACGATAAATAGTTTGTACAAGAAGAGAATAGAAGCTTTCGAAATGTGGTGCTACAGAAGAATGCTGAGGATTAGATGGGTAGATCACATAACTAATGAGGAAGTATTGAATAGGATTGGGGAGAAGAGAAGTTTGTGGCAGAACTTGACAAGAAGAAGGGACCGGTTGGTAGGACATGTTCTGAGGCATCAAGGGATCACCAATTTAGTATTGGAGGGCAGCGTGGAGGGTAAAAATCGTAGAGGGAGACCAAGAGATGAATACACTAAGCAGATTCAGAAGGATGTAGGTTGCAGTAGGTACTGGGAGATGAAGAAGCTTGCACAGGATAGAGTAGCATGGAGAGCTGCATCAAACCAGTCTCAGGACTGAAGACCACAACAACAACAAAATCTTGAGATGTAAATGTGCTGGATTCCTTGTTCTTTCATAGTGTCTCTCCATACTTCGCTTGTATAATAAGCAGCGTTGTCTGTCAAGACCATTATAGGTTTGCCAAGCTCAGTTATATAGTTGTTGATAAATTTGCGTGACATGGGTCGAACGTGGAGATTTTTCAAAGGATATAATTTCACATATTTTGAAAAGAGATCATAGAAAGCCAATACATATTTGATCCGTCCATGTGTCATGGGACATGGCCCACAGACATCACATGACACCAACATTAAAGGTTGTTGTGGGATGATAGGATGTAATTCTATCTTCCGACAATAGTTTATGGGTTTCGCCTTCTGACATATTTTGCACTTCTTAAGAATATTTGTAGCTATACGTCCCAAATTTGGATGATAGAAGTATTGTGCTATTTTGGTTGTACATTTAGCGGCACCAAAATGACCCCAATTCAAGTGAGTCTACCATACTAGTGATTCTAAATATTTATTTGGAACACAAACTTTCCAAACATCTTCTTCATCCTTCTTTCGATACAATATTCCAGATTTTAATTGATTCTGTTCTTGAGAGTGACTTAGCGTTTTGCTTTCAACAGCATGCCTAATGGCTTTCCACAACTTATCATCTTCTTGCAGTTGTGGAAGACTTCGACATAGCTGTGAAATCTGCCTCTCACAATATTGCCTTGATAAATTCATAACTTTAAAGTCAATAGTCCGTTCTTCACACTCGTCGTCATTCTTTCTTTTCGGTAGTCTTGAAAGAGCATCGGCTATGATGTTGTCTTTCCCTCTGATGTATTTGAGCATAATATCATATTCTTGCAGTAGCAAGGCCCACCGGGTTAAACGTGAATGGAACATCCTTCCTGTTAAAATAAAAGATAAAGCTTTGTGGTCACAGAATACAATGATCTTCTTTCCATATACAAAATAGCGAAACTTTCTAAGGGACCAGACCACGGCCAGTACTTCCAACTCAGTAGTACAATATGCACGTTCACAGCTAGAGAGTGTTCTGCTGGCAAACCCAATTATTTTGATGGTACTGATATCTTCTGGATTGTCCATCTGGAAAAGAGTGGCACCCAATCCTGTTTCAGAAGCATCCGCAGCAATATAAAAATCTTGATCAAGTCTCGGATAATGTAATAGTGGAGCATTAGTAAAAGCATTGCGAATGTTATCAAAAGCTTGCGTGCATTCGTAGTTCCACTCCCACATGACATTTTTTCTTAACAGCCGTAACAAACAGTCTTGGCTTCCTAACTGATTGGGTAAAAATCGTCGAAAAAATGAAACTAAGCCTATAAATGACTTTAGTTCCATCCTATTTTTTGGATATGCACATCTGTTAATCGCATCCATCTTTTTAGGATTTGGTTTTATCCCTTCAGGAGTGATTATTTTATGTCCAAGAAATTTCAATTGGTTATGAGCAAACTTGGATTTGCTCAAATTTACAGTAACTCCGTATTCCAAAAATTTCGCAAAAACTCTTCTTAATAAGTCCAAATGTTCCTCCCAAGTTTCAGAAGCAATTAGCAAATCATCCACATATAACGTAACTTCATTCAAAAGGCCTCTGCCCAGCACGGTATCTAATGCCGATATGAAAACACCACCGCTTATTTTCAACCCAAATGGCATGACGGTATACTTGTAACTTCGGCCCAGAAAAATGAATGCAGTATATTTTATAGATTCTTTCGATATTCTAGTTTGCCAATATGAACTACGCATATCCAAAGAAGTTAAGAAGCGGGCACCATAAAACTTTTGTAGTAACTCTTCTAGGTTCTCTGGTCGCGTTTGTACAGGTATAATGATCTTATTGATCTCTCTGGCATCCAACACCAATCTGATGTCACCATTGGGTTTAATTACCGCCACAAGAGGGTTACAATATTCGGAATCTGAGAGCTCAATAATACCCCATTCTAACATTTTATTGATTTCCTTTCTGACTACTTCTTTCTTTGTCCATGGGATAGAATAGGAAGTATGACAAAAGGGTTTATGTGCATACGTCTTTATATGGAATTCAAAGTATTTTATTATACCCGGACGTTTACCAAAAATCGACTGATATGCATCCAACAAGTAGTACAGTTCGTCCCTTTGGATAACAGATAAATATTCTGATTCTAACACCTTTTCCTGCAATGACATTTTATCAATCATTTCTTCAGAACATTCAATAAGGCATATATCATACACATTTTCATCATCAATACTGACATATTTTACCATTAGATTCATACACAACTGATTTGGAATTACTCGGCCCTTTCTCAGAGTGGCTGTCAAAACATTACCATTGGAATTAAATATACATTCAACTTTCTCTAAATTAATGATTGCACCGGTCTCACATAAAAAATCCAAACCCCAGATACATGGTACTGTCATTTTAGGAAGAACCAGGAATGTACTTTCTATTTGAGCCCCCCGTATTGTAACGTCGACACGTACCTGTTTCACAACTTTTTGCATTTTTGCGCTGAACGCGCCAGACACGGTACATCCTGTGATAGGAAAAGTGGGTATTTTTACCCCTCGGCTTATCTGTTTTAAACAGTCCAGCGTCATGACACTAATAGTTGCTCCAGTATCAATTAATATTTCAACATCAACATTATTTATACTTGTTGGAATTATTGCCTGTAAAATTTGTCCACCTTTATTAGAAACTTCAGGTTTTTCTTCAATTAATTCATTCCTTATATCCTGATCATTATTGTACCTTAATACTCTCAGTTCAAATTGATGCCTGCCTTCCTTCTCCTTTCCAGTCATCCTAGGAAGGCATTTGGTGACTGGTATTAGTTTAATCTATCTCGTTGAGTCATCGGTGGGGGTTCATGAACTTCCACAATCCGTACAGTATGATCCGAGTTACGGTATTCACCTCGTCGCACATTGGAGGCTTCTTCGCCCTTTGGTATAACTCCTTGTGCTGGATGAGGACTCGAGGCATTTGTTCCATCCTGCCGATGAACATTATGCTTCGAATTATCTTCCCAAGGTCGAATACAATTGGGATCATCACTTGGGTACCTGTTACTCTTATTACTATCACTACTATGCACAATCGCGTCACCATATCGAGGTTTACCTCTAGCACAGTAAGTATCTCTTCTGTATTTATTATAATCATTGTTTTTATTGCAACCATAGGATGAAGATTGTCCACGCTCCTGTGATGCGGGTTTGACCTGGTTTTCGGTATTATTATTATCATATGTTAAATTATTATTATTATTATAATTATTCGTATTACTATGAGTGTGAGTCGACATTTGATTACCACTCATTTGTCTTGCGTCTTCCATAATCATATCTATAGAGTCAATCACCGACAAGAACTGTTCTGCATCGTGGTCAGGAACATTTATTAACTTTTCACGTATATTTATGGGCAACCTTCCCTTCAAAATTCTGATCACTTCCTTGTGAGAAATTGGATCACTCCAATAACGTGTCTTATTTATGTACTTTTCAAAATATTGCCTTAAAGTACTCCTTTTACTGTTAAAATACTCAGGTTGGTAAACCTCTTTTCTTAATTTCTCTTGTTTACTCGACGACCAGTATTAAGCCAAAAAAAGTTGTTCAAACTCAGCGCAAGTATGGAAACTTTCACTTACTTCAGCGGCCCATAATGCGGCTTCTCCGGTAATTTTGGATACTATAAATTGAAGTCGATCGTGTTCTGACCAGCTACGTGGAAATATTCTTCTGAAATTATTGATAAAGATTTTCGGATGCAGGTTGTTCTTTTCAGTGGAGAATGTTGGGAATTGTCTACTTTTAAAAATGCTGTTCTCCGCCTTTAAAGAAGACAAATATCCTCGCTGACCAAAAGAATCATCATCTTTACCAACCGAATCATCAACTTCCCAATGCAAATTTTCACCACAATTGCACGTCGTATTTTCACATGTTCGGTTGTTTTTCAACCTATTCTCCGAACGTTCGTCCTCTGTCAACAAATTTTGTGATGACTTTCGTTCTAACTCCGCCAATTTATGATTGGTTTCCTTTTGCCATTTAGGTAACTCATCAACTATTTTCTCTTTTATTTTCTGAATTTTGCTAGTGAAGAGCTTAATTAATTCATCATTTCTACTTAGGTGCTCATTGATATTTTCATTTGGCTGGAATCCAATAGTAGTCTTAACCTTGTCTACAATTTCATTTTCTTTTATTTCTATCCATTCAGATAGATTTTCGTCAAATCTTTTAGTTTGATCTACTAAATACTTGTCAATCCCCTTACGAGCATCGGACTCAAACTCAACTATTTGTTTCGAAAGCTCTTCTATCTGTGCGCTAGCATTGAAACAGCTGCTTTCACACTTAACCATCCTATTGGACAGGCCATCATAACTCTTCGAAACTACCTCATATTTCTTTTCTACGTCATGAAGTTTTCCCATTAAAATATTATAATGCCTTTCTAAGGTGTTAGAAAACTCTACATCTAGTTCTCCAAATTTCGCATTTAGTTGAGTCTCCCAGTCTGCCTTTAATTCTTTCTTAGTATTTTCCAGTTTATAATCAAAGGTGTTCAGTTTGCTTTCCAAAGAATCCATTTTAACTTCTAATGAACCAAATTTGGCCTCAAATTTTTCGTTTAACTTTTGATTGTCCTCTTTTAATTGCTTATTACCTTTTTCTAGTGAACCAAGTCTTCCATTCATTACACCCATTTGAGTATTTATTGATACCAGCATATCAAACATTTTTTGATTAATATTTCCATTTTGAGGATCAACTTGCTGATCTATACCGCAAGGATAGGATAAACGCCAATGGTGGAGGAGTATTTATAGCAGTAAAGAATTCAATAATATCCAGTGAAGTTATTAGCGAATGCGAATGTGAAATAATCTGGGTTAAGTTAAGTATCAAAGGTGGGTCAGATATGATAGTCGGATGCTTCTATAGACCACCTGCATCAGCAACCGTAGTAGTTGAGCGCCTCAGAGAGAACCTGCAGAACGTCGTGAAGAAGTTTCGTGATCATGCTATTGTAATAGGGGGAGACTTCAATCTACCAGGTATAGAATGGGATAGTCACACAATCAGAACTGGAGCCAGGGACAGAGACTCTTGTGACAATATCCTGACTGCCTTGTCCGAGAATTACTTCGAGCAGATAGTTAGAGAACCAACTCGTGAAGCTAACGTTTTAGACCTCATAGCAACAAATAGACCGGAACTTTTCGACTCCGTGAATGTAGAAGAGGGTATCAGTGATCATAAGTCAGTGGTTGCATCAATGACTACAAGTGTAATAAGAAATGCCAAGAAAGGAAGGAAAATATATTTGCTTAACAAGAGTGATAGGGCACAAATCGCAGAATATCTGAGTGATCACCATCAAACGTTCATTTCTGAGGAAGAGGATGTGGAACAAAAATGGAAAAAATTCAGAAACATCGTCCAGGACGCCTTAGATAAGTTCGTACCGACTAAGGTCCAAAGCGAGGGGAAAGCTCCACCGTGGTATAACAATCATGTACGAAAGGTACTACGGAAACAAAGAAAGCTTCATCATAGGTTTAAGAGTAGTCGAATCATAGCTGATAAGGAAAAGCTGAACGAAGCGAAAAAGAGCGTAAAGAGAGCAATGAGAGAAGCATTCAACGAATTCGAACATAAAACATTGGCAAACAATCTAAACAAGAACCCTAAAAAGTTTTGGTCATATGTAAAATCGGTAAGCGGATCTAAATCCCCTATTCAGTCACTCGTTGACCACGATGGCACCGAAACAGAGGACGACCGAAGAAAGGCAGAAATACTGAATTCAGTGTTCCGAAACTGTTTCACTGCGGAAAATCGTAACACGGTCCCTGACTTCAGCCGTCGCACGGACGCCAAAATGGAAAATATTGAAATAAACTATATCGGAATTGAAAAACAACTGCTATCACTTAGTAGCGGAAAAGCATCCGGACCAGACGAGATACCCTTAAGATTCTACAGTGATTATGCTAAAGAACTTGCCCCCTTTCTATCAGCAATTTATCGTAGATCGCTGGAAGAACGTAAAGTACCTAGCGACTGGAAGAAAGCGCAGGTCGTTCCCATTTTCAAGAAGGGTCATAAATCAGATGCGAATAATTATAGGCCTATTTCGCTTACGTCAATCTGTTGTAGAATAATGGAACATGTTTTGTGTTCTCGTATTATGACGTTCTTAGATAATACAAATCTCCTTCATCATAACCAACATGGATTCCGCAAACAGAGATCATGTGAAACTCAGCTCGCCCTATTTGCCCAAGAAATTCACAGTGCCGTAGACACTGGCGAGCAGATTGATGCCGTATTCCTGGACTTCAGGAAGGCATTTGATACGGTTCCGCACTTACGTTTAGTGAAAAAAATACGAGCTTACGGAATATCGGACCAGGTTTGTGATTGGATTCAGGATTTCCTAGAAGAAAGAACACAACATGTCATTCTTAACGGTTCAAAATCTGCAGATGTAGAGGTAATTTCGGGAGTACCGCAGGGAAGCGTGATTGGACCTTTATTGTTTACAATATACATAAATGACTTAGTTGACAACATCGGTAGCTCCGTGAGGCTATTTGCAGATGACACGGTTGTCTACAAGAAAGTAGCAACATCAGAAGACTCGTACGTACTCCAGGAGGACCTGCAGAGGATTAATGCATGGTGCGACAGCTGGCAGCTTTCCCTAAACGTAGATAAATGTAATATAATGCGCATACATAGGGGCAGAAATCCATTCCAGTACGATTATGCCATAGGTGGTAAATCATTGGAAGCGGTAACGACCGTAAAATACTTAGGAGTTACTATCCGGAGCGATCTGAAGTGGAATGATCACATAAAACAAATAGTGGGAAAAGCAGGCGCCAGGTTGAGATTCATAGGAAGAATTCTAAGAAAATGTGACTCATCGACGAAAGAAGTAGCTTACAAAACGTTTGTTCGTTCGATTCTTGAGTATTGCTCATCAGTATGGGACCCTTACCAGGTTGGATTAATAGAAGAGATAGACATGATCCAGCGAAAAGCAGCGCGATTCGTCATGGGGACATTTAGTCAGCGCGAGAGCGTTACGGAGATGCTGAACAAGCTCCAGTGGCGGACACTTCAAGAAAGGCGTTACACAATACGGAGAGGTTTATTATCGAAATTACGAGAGAGCACATTCCGGGAAGAGATGGGCAACATATTACTACCGCCCACATATATCTCGCGTAATGATTACAACGAAAAGATCCGAGAAATTAGAGCAAATACGGAGACTTACAAGCAGTCGTTCTTCCCACGCACAATTCGTGAATGGAACAGGGAAGGGGGGATCAGATAGTGGTACAATAAGTACCCTCCGCCACACACCCTAAGGTGGCTCGCGGAGTATAGATGTAGATGTAGATGTACTTCCGAAACCTCAAGATCTTTATGTTCTCCCACGCTGCTTACCTTACTTATCATTGTACTTGAATCTCCTAACGGCTCTAAATCAATAACTGTATTATTATCTGTACATGTCTCCTGTCCCAGATTGAGCTCATGGGATGCATCATCCATATCCTCTTCACTTTCCTCTCTCTACTCATTACTCTACTCAACTGCACATTATTATGTATTCTTTTCGTTCGTTTTAACATGATTATTCACTACCAAGACATACACTTATTTTCACTATGGATTTATATATATTTCTCTACCGAAAACACAAGTCTCAACTTCTTTTTTTTTTATAATTACACAGTTATTTTAATCATACCAGGTAGTATCGCTCACTTTTAGCGATTATTGAAGAATACCTCTTTCATTGGACAGACTCACTGGCTGCTACTATATTTTCCAACTCTAGGGTTCGTGAATCCGGATGACACTCGACTCGATGCAGCAATCCTCGATCGATCGAGCCGCACGTTGTGGCGCCACTTCTACCGTATCCTCCTTAGCCGTCGGCGTTGTCGTTGTTACCGTGAGACACCGTTATACCAAGAGGAAAGGCGCGTCGATCTTAGAGCATGAGATATGATGACCTTAAGCCATTGACAACACACAACGGTCACGCTAGCACCTGATTCCAGAATAGCTGCAGTAGTTAAGATCTACGAACTATCCCTTGTTGACCAGGTCCCCAAAACGTAACTCGTAACGAGATCCCTTCAAAGCAAATTGTCATAACGATCGTCTATAAAGGCTTCGTACAACGAGAAGAAATGTTACAGTTGATTGAGTAATAACAGATACGACCAAACTGTCTTGTCTCTTCTGCTTTATTTAATATAACTTCGTTCACAGTTTCATTTCGCATTCACCACTCATTCACCGAAACCCTTTGATGAACAGTTTTGGTTGCTTAACACCAACAGTTAATGATAATGATACATCTTTTCTCCTTTTTATAAATTGAAGCCCGCTCTCCTTGATATAATAAGAAAAAAAACCTGCCTCAATACCGCGTCCCTCGTGAGATGCGAATAGACTTATCCCGGAATTGACCGCCCTGTAGGTGTACTCAATTTAATGACCACACTTCGCTGTCCGCTATTTCGCGTAACTGAATGTCCATTTGTTAGTCTGATTAAACACTGTAGCTATTTAAAATTCGCCCCTATATTTTTCACAACGCACAATTAGCACTTCGTTACTTATTTTTTTTCTTTCTAAGGGTTAACCAAAAAAAAATGACGCCGTATAATCGGCTTAGTCGACATAAAGCAAAACACCTTAATATGCCCAATTTCACCTCTTCTTATAGGATCGGCTACCTTACTCATTAATTTACTACATATTGTTTCCAATAACACTAAACAGGTATAGCCGTTATATTTTAATTGTATTCAAAAGCATGTTACTACTATTATGACCAACCAAATCGTCACAATTCGCGCGACATGCGTTTTTAATGATAACTTTACGCTATCCAATTAAATCGCGCGGCGTGCGTTTTTAATGATAACTTTACGCTATTCAATTTCCGTTGCAGCTATCTTTACTCGTAATGTTTCAACTCCATCTCTCGGTGTCAGTAGACTTTCAGCACGCAAGTAAAATAAATTGACAAAACATGTATAAACCCATAAGCTATCACAATCTGGCTTTCGAAAATGGTGAGCTATGTTAAGAAAAAGACAGGAAGCACTCAGTCCACTTGTGTGTATGCTCAACCAGAAAAGGAACAATAGTCGCACTGGAATCCATTCTTATTCCACTGACCAGAGGGAAGTCGATAGTGTTAGTGAAATGCGTCAGACCTGTGAAAGAATTTTCAGAATCAGTACCCAAATGCGAGGAAAAAACTTCAGCAACTTAAAGAAATTGTCTTCATGAACAGATGGTAATTTTGCACTGTAAAATGACCATGGTGAAACGTTTGGAAATACAGATCCGAAATGGGGAACTCAGGATGGGAGCGTGCAAAAAAATCTGAGCCATTTGTAGCTATTCAGTCAATCCAACGCATCCTGGACACGTGGAAAAAGTCACCGTTAGTCCAGGTGCGGAATACCAACCACACTCCTGAAGTCTACTGACCTCACTCACTAGACAAACTCACCAGATTCAACGTTTTCCTCCTACAAACATATGTTGACAATGCAAACACACGGTTCTTCGAACTATGGCCACTCTGGATGTATCTGCAAAATACTCATGCATGCGTTCACTCACACACAAGCACATACGCGGAAAATGAGAATAAATCGGGATGTTCAAATATGAGTGAAGAAGACGAAGTTTGTTCCTCCCTTTTCCAGAAGCTACTTCTATTGACAGATTGATACATCAAACGGGCTTAACACTGCCCGAATGTTAAGAAGCCAAATGCTCTTCACATTCATGAAACGATTCAGCTGACTTCTTCAGTTATACGCGATTATTTTCGTTAAAACCCGGGGACTAACCTTTACTACAATTTACAGAAGGCTAACAAGTACATCTAAACCAAAGTGTGTGAGTTAATATGCAAAGAGAGAAAATTACGTGAACGAAGAAGACTTAAAACACGGAAGGAGTTTATGATAAAGACATTTTTTTTTGTTACGATCAAGAATTGCTGTCCTTCACAGTAATTTCTGCTGACATTATAATTACAATATTTTTGTCAGAAAGGCTACTGAAACAAGAGAAAAGTAATGTGAAGTAGTGGCGTCAAGAAAATAAGGACTAATCTAGTTAGACACTGATGTGCACTTACTACATTCCATATAAAACGAGTACATTACTTTATTCGTATTAAATTTCGTGTTACACGTACATCGGTTGTCATTGCACACTATTTTGTTAGGATAATACTAACATGTTAAGGGAGCACAAGGAGAACATGCGGTTCATCAGGAATGGTTGTGTTCTTACTTTATCCTTCTTGGCTCCTGCTATCGCATGAAATAATGCAGAAGAAGGGGGAACACTGAACGATAAAAATGTCCAAGATGGTGTATGTTGGTAAAGACAGATAATACATTAATGATGTATCAGAAGAAAATCTATCTGATGGTTACGTAGCTGAGGAAGATCGTTTGTTTCAAGGTGACAGTCATTTAAATAGTCTTGACGAGGCTTACAGAATCAGTACCGAGCGGAATGCTGATCCGACAGCGTACTGTGCCACCCTTCAGATACCACTCGTAGGAGATATATTGTATGAACTGGCTCTAACAATACTCCAATACACAGGTGAAAGGCAACGTTGGATAATGTAGTTCACTCTCGTAATACTACAATAAGTTGTACGAACACTACGTTGCTGCATTCAACGACGTAGTCAGTGTGATTTGAAATAAACGTCTCTACATCACGTAATGTTTGATATTCAACTTCTCACACTACAACTTAAAACTGCAGCTGACTACGAATCACTGTGTACAAAAGGATGGACACAATAACACTTTTCGTGGTATAAAGGGGACAGTGGTAAGTATCTGAATGTTTATTACAACACCTCATCTGACTATCAGGATCCACCACGCTGGAAAGATAAACTACCACCAAAGCTAGTGTCAGTCACCTGAAAAACACTAGATGCGAAAGTCCACGGGGAATGGAAATGGTTTATTTACTATACCAGTAAGAACAACCTATAGCGAAGCGTTCTCTGTGTACTCTGACAACACAACCAAACACTTTCTCAACAACGTAGCTACCGGAAACGACTGCTTCCATGAGTAAGTGACGAATATGTCATACAGATCCGTTGCCTCTAGTAGTTACTCGTCTTTTAAACCATCAACGAATAATCATATGTACAAGCAATCAGAGTAAAAGTTATAAATTTTTACGTAAATAAGAGAATACGTTCACAAGGCAAAGATATAATTTAGTATTGTTCGTCTTTCGTTGTCAATCAATGGTAACCTCTATAATTAGCTCCTTGCAACAACAGTATCCTTGAACCTTCTGTGGTGGTGGTTGTTGGGATGTTTAAGGGGGACTAAACAGCGAAGGTCATCAGTCCCCCATTCCAAAATCAGGCGAGCCGAATATCTACGGAGCAGATAAAAACCAAAGGGGGAGGAGATGTTCCCCCAGGCGCTAAAAGAACACAAAGGCAGCAACAAACTCTACAGACAAGAACAGGACAGAGGAACACCACACAGAAAGAAACAGAAGAAAGGAGGATGGCCGGAGACTGGTTGACTGACCACAAGAAAAAAAGGGAAAGAGGCAACCATCTGACGGCACACCAGAACAGCAACAGACACAAGGACAAAAGACACAGAAAGGGAAAGGCGCAGGACCTCCCTAAATCGAACCATAAAAAGGACTACTACGGATAAAATGTAAAACATTGTCAGCCATGGAGGCATCGTCGGATAAAACCAAAGCCAAAGTGCCCGGGAGATTAAAAGACTGCCGGAGTGTGCGCAGTCAAGGACACTCCAATACAATGTGGCCGACCGTCAGCCGGGACCCACACCGACACAAGGGGGGATCCTCCTGACGCAACAGATGGCCATGCGTCAGGTATGTATGGCCGATGCGCAGCCGACACAGGACTACCGAGTCCCTGCGAGAAGCCCGCAGGGAGGAACGCCACACATCGGTCGTCTCCTTAACAGCCCGCAGCTTATTCGGGGATGTCAGGCCACGCCACCCATCAGCCCACACCCCAAGCACCTTACGGCGCAACACCAGCTTCAGGTCGCGAGCTGTGAGGCCGATCTCCAAAGCTGGGGCGTCGATCGCCCCCTTGGCCAGCCTGTCAACACGTTCGTTCCCCGGGATGCCAACGTGACCTGGCGTCCAAACCAAGACCACCGAACGTCCAGAACGGGCAATGGCGGAAACAGACTCCTGAATAGAGGACACCAGAGGAGAAGAGGGATAGCAGCAGTCAATGGCCTGAAGGCTGCTCAGGGAGTCACTGCAGATGACGATGGACCTACCTGAGCAGAAACGCATATGCTCAAGAGCGCGCAAGATGGCCACCAGCTCTGCAGTAAAAATACTGCAGCCAGCCGGCAAGGAGCGTTGCTCAACATGGGCAGCATGAGCAAAAGCGTAGGCAGTGCGACCCTCAACCAGGGAACCATCAGTGTAGACAGGCTCACAGCCCGGAAATGATTCGAGGAGCGCAAGAAAACGGCGACGGAGGGCCACAGGTGGAACCGAGTCCTTAGGTCCCTGTGCCAAATCCAGACGGACGGACAACTGGGACAAACACCAGGTAGGCGTAGGTGTACGGACCCGGAAGGGAGGCAGAAGAGGGAATGACCCCAGTTCTGACAGCAGGGACTGGACACGGACAGCTACGGAAAGCCCAGACCTAGGTCGCCGTTCGGGCAGATGGAGGACCATGGCAGGGAAAAGCAGGCGACGATTGGGATGGTCTGGCGAGCAATACACGTGGACAGCATAGTCGGCGAGCAGTCGATGGCGGCGAATCCACAGCGGGGGAACCCCGGCCTCCACCAGTAGACTATCTACAGGGCTGGTACGAAAAGCGCCAGTTGCAAGCCGGACCCCACAGTGGTGTATGGGGTCTAACAACTTCAACACTGGGGGTGATGCAGACCCATAGGCCAGGCACCCATAATCAAGCCGGGACTGCACAAGGGCTCTGTACAATCGCAGCAGTGTGCAGCGATCTGCACCCCAAGACGTGTGGCTAAGGCAGCGGAGGGCGTTGAGGTGCCGCCAGCATTTTTGCTTCAGCTGAGTAACATGAGGAACCCATGTGAGCCGGGAATCAAACACGAGTCCCAAGAAGCGGCAAGTGTCCACCACTTCAAGCAGGTGGCCGTCGAGGTAAAGTTCAGGATGATGGTGGACCGTCCGACGCCTGCAGAAGTGCATAACGCGAGTCTTGGCTGCAGAGAACTGAAAACCATGAGTCAGAGCCCATGATGCTGCCTTGCGAACCTTCTGTAATTTTATCATAATAATCTATTTCGTCAGTCTCTACTTTCCAGAATTAAATGGAATAACGTTTCATTTATAATTAATAACTTTTCAACAAAATGTAAACTTGCTTTCCCTGTCTAAATAAAGGTTAATTACTATCCTTTTTCGTTGCAAGTTATTAAATGAAGAATACTATTCGTTCTCGTTACGATTTTAATTTCTTTGAACTTTACTTTTACCAAAACGCCAGTCTTCCCTTATTGGCTTTTGTATTTACTTTGATACGAAAAGACATATTCGAAATAATAGTCTGCTTTGAAACAAATTTTTGAATATATTTCTTGTAATAGTTTAGGGATAAAGGACAAGTTGGGTAGCGACTTTTTCAGTTTGAAACAGTTAATTTTGTATTCCCTGCTATTGATTCGTTTACTGCTATCTCTCAGCGTTTTATTTTACGAGTGCTGATTCTCTATTCAAAACCCCACTAAGCGGAAATGTAGTAATGTTTTCTAGAAAAATATTCTCTTGGTCTGATCACGATGTTCTTACAAGCACTACCTAAACGACGCCTTAATTTTCGTGGTAGCATACATTCAACAGAAAGTAATTTGAAACACAAAACACACTGTAGACGTTTTCCACTGTAGACAACAGCGGGCTTGAAACTGCCGTCTAAGTACTTACCACCGCATTTCCTATGCTTTTGTTTTATATCTTCATTACCACTTTCTTTGCCGTCCTCAAAATCTCATTTTTTTACTTCCACGTGACAAATGTAAAAACTTTTCCATAGCTTATCACCCTTACCAATTTTGTAAGACGTCGCAAAATAGCAAAAGCTGGTTGAAAAGACAACAATCATCGATGCTGCTAAGTGTAACACGCGATTGTTCAACTTTGCAGTCTGACTAACAACTGACGCAGAATTCCGTTCAAATCACATAGGTTGATACCAGAAATGAAACTGCCAACAACTGCCATCTTTGCCACTGTGAAAATACTACGGCGCCCCTGGCGGTCGTTCATGGCACTCCAGGGCGCTGCGGCGCGCTGTTTGAAGACAAATGCTTTAGTGTTGTGGACTTCATAGTCCGTGACAAGAAATCATTGAAGCGAAAATGTCTGAGTGAAGCTAACAGTCCTGTTTCCGTTCGGCAGAGAATCGTCACGACATCAGGTAGACTTAATCTTCAGATGTTTGTGAGTGGACTTCATGTGCAAAGCTCCCAGATGGACAGTGTTGTTTTGGTTGTTGTTATGGCGTAGACGGGTTTGATGGAGGCTACACAATTCCTTTACAATGTAGTTCCTTTTTACAAAAATGAATTATACCCTACGTTTTCCCAACTGTGTCGTGGGTTTGATCTGAAAAGCTAATCATCTGCATGTAAAAGCATAACACAGCACTTCAGTCAGTTTGCCGTTTGTTACATGTCGCCATCATGGTCAAGATCCTGCAATTTTATTGGGTATTCGTGTACGTCTGTTCCTTGCGTATTTAATTACAAATTTCATGCGTAGTGATTATTTGTTACTGAATACAATTATTTACGAAAGCACTAGTGTGTTTCCCGAGAACTCGTAGGTCCGTTGTCTTGGCTGGCTGGGAGTGCTTATTCTGCCTTCCTCGGCAGCTACGACCGTTGTAATACGCCATAAAAACTGCGAAGTGATAGACACGTAAGTCTCAACTGTGAGAAATGACGCAGAATTTTTCAGTATCATTCAACTGTACGTTAGTAGTGAACGAGAAAGATAATTGTTAACGAATGAAAAACGAAGTAGTCTGAAGCTGACATGTAGGAAGGAGGTAATATTCTTTTAGCTGGCTGTCATGTTAACAGCTGTTTCAAGGACTGTTGAATCAATACCGAAGGGTAAAGCTATTCGATAACATCTGTTTACTGTGCTATACAATATTTTTGTTCGTGAACTTCAGTATCTAGTATTTTATCAGATACTTTGATGTCATTAATTTAATTTATCCTGTTTCACACTCTCCGAATTAATAATCTAGCGACTATCGAGTACCACATAAGCTACTATTCAGATCAGAAAAGAAACATCGGGCAGGGAAATAACAGGTAGGAAATTACCGGTAGCACTGTGAATGTGTACAGTGAGAATCTCTTCCTGTGTTACATGAATGGAGCGACGGTTGTTACAACACGTTTTTTGTTATTATTTATTGACTACCTTAGTCAAATGCTATGCTCTAAAATACCACATACATTGCATGTGAAATTTCTCAAGTAATATGTAATTATTAATTATTCATGTTTTTACCAATCTCTGTTGCAAAAGAGCCAAAAGGTCACCTGGCCCCAAATGCAGTTTGCCTATGCCACGGCTTGTAAGTGCAACAAAAAAACTGATAGCAACATTTCATAGAATTTTGGAGCGATGTTAAAAATTGAAAGTGCTGGAATGTCATACTCACTAAGAAGAATATTGTTGCATTAAAGATTACGTACAATAAGGCAAGTATTAACTCATTTAAAACAATAATCAGACGTTGATGTTGTTTTATACTCAAGAAACATACTCCTTTACCAATCGGTGTTGGCGGGTACAAGGCGTTGGCGGAGGGGGGAGGGAGGGGTAGGGAGGATTACTTGTAAAGAAACGAAAACGAAAACTACACTCCTGGAAATTGAAATAAGAACACCGTGAATTCATTGTCCCAGGAAGGGGAAACTTTATTGACACATTCCTGGGGTCAGATACATCACATGATCACACTGACAGAACCACAGGCACATAGACACAGGCAACAGAGCATGCACAATGTCGGCACTAGTACAGTGTATATCCACCTTTCGCAGCAATGCAGGCTGCTATTCTCCCATGGAGACGATCGTAGAGATGCTGGATGTAGTCCTGTGGAACGGCTTGCCATGCCATTTCCACCTGGCGCCTCAGTTGGACCAGCGTTCGTGCTGGACGTGCAGACCGCGTGAGACGACGCTTCATCCAGTCCCAAACATGCTCAATGGGGGACAGATCCGGAGATCTTGCTGGCCAGGGTAGTTGACTTACACCTTCTAGAGCACGTTGGGTGGCACGGGATACATGCGGACGTGCATTGTCCTGTTGGAACAGCAAGTTCCCTTGCCGGTTTAGGAATGGTAGAACGATGGGTTCGATGACGGTTTGGATGTACCGTGCACTATTCAGTGTCCCCTCGACGATCACCAGTGGTGTACGGCCAGTGTAGGAGATCGGTCCCCACACCATGATGCCGGGTGTTGGCCCTGTGTGCCTCGGTCGTATGCAGTCCTGATTGTGGCGCTCACCTGCACAGCGCCAAACACGCATACGACCATCATTGGCACCAAGGCAGAAGCGACTCTCATCGCTGAAGACGACACGTCTCCATTCCTACCTCCATTCACGCCTGTCGCGACACCACTGGAGGCGGGCTGCACGATGTTGGGGCGTGAGCGGAAGACGGCCTAACGGTGTGCGGTACCGTAGCCCAGCTTCATGGAGACGGTTGCGAATGGTCCTCGCCGATACCCCAGGAGCAACAGTGTCCCTAATTTGCTGGGAAGTGGCGGTGCGGTCCCCTACGGCACTGCGTAGGATCCTACGGTCTTGGCGTGCATCCGTGCGTCGCTGCGGTCCGGTCCCAGGTCGACGGGCACGTGCACCTTCCGCCGACCACTGGCGACAACATCGATGTACTGTGGAGACCTCACGCCCCACGTGTTGAGCAATTCGGCGGTACGTCCACCCGGCCTCCCGCATGCCCACTATACGCCCACGCTCAAAGTCCGTCAACTGCACATACGGTTCACGTCCACGCTGTCGCGGCATGCTACCAGTGTTAAAGACTGCGATGGAGCTCCGTATGGCACGGCAAACTGGCTGACACTGACGGCGGCGGTGCACAAATGCTGCGCAGCTAGCGCCATTCGACGGCCAACACCGCGGTTCCTGGTGTGTCCGCTGTGCCGTGCGTGTGATCATTGCTTGTACAGCCCTCTCGCAATGTCCAGAGCAAGTATGGTGGGTCTGACACACCGGTGTCAATGTGTTTTTTTTCCATTTCCAGGAGTGTATATAGAAACGAAGATGATCTGGAGTAATAAGATAAATTACTTCTTACAGGAATAAATTGGTTTAGCTGATTGAGTTGTTCCTCTGACAAGCAGTTATTCACATCCAGAATCCAGAAAGCACAGTACGTGATAGTATGCTACACCACAGATTCTTAGAACTCTACATCACGGTAAGCGTTACTGCTGTAGTGAACAGTTCAATACCAGCTTGAAAAAGACGTAACGGTATTTTAAACTCAAGTTTTTGAGTAGTTTTTTGCATATTCATGACAGCTTTTATTTTTGTGTGTATCTACCAATCCTTTTTATATCACAGAAGTAGGTTACTGGTGTCAAGGACTTGGATAAGAATAACAATACGTATTTGTAATTTTTTCCTCTCCGCCTTTCAAATGTGCCATGCTAGTTGCTGAAAGTTACTGGTACTGATGAAATCTTCTCGAGTTTCAGTCCTCGTGGCTACGCCGAATTTCCACGACGTTTCGATGAGTGCCATTGTCATCAGCTTCTGGCGAAGCGTCGAGATCGTGCTGGTGTGCCTTACAAATCAGCATATTAGATTTTGCAAATAAAAGGTTAGTTTACAGAACAGTCGACGTCTTTTCACAAGGAAATGAATACAGAGTAGCGACCTGCTTTCCTTCCTTTTTTGTTTAGAAAACTGTGAAGAAGCACAAAAGTGAAGTGGATCTTACTGCACATAAGGAAAGTGTGGTTTCAGTTGCGTGAGACTACGGTTGTGTGTGTGACTTACCTTTGCGCGCTCTTGTCTGTGTGTGTGTGTGTGTGTGTGTGTGTGTGTGTGTGTTTGTGTCTAGTGTTGACGAACACCTTAATGGCAGAAAGCTTTACTTGTGAGAGTCTTTTTGTTGTGTCTATCTTTGCTTATAATACTATTGTTAAAAAAAAGTTTTGTTGCACTTGATGCACACTGGTAGCCCGTGTTGCCCTCTCTTTCTCAATAATGGCAGCACAGCGTCTCGGCATATCTCGAATCAGCTTTCGAATGAAATCCTGTGGTGTTTCTCGATACTCCTGTAGTAAGGCTCCCTCCAAATGCTGCACCGTTTCCGGAGGATCTGCACACGTCCTGAGTCTTCTCTTCAGAAAATCCCATCCTTGTGCTATGTAGTTTACGTCGGGACTACATGCTGGCCACTCTAGAACACTGATATTGTGTCGCCGAATAAAAGTTTGCTCTGGGGTTGCAACATGGTCGTGAGCGTTGTCGTGATGTCGTGCATTAGAAGAAATCTTTACCAAACATCTTGTGTCGAAGGTTGTAAATTAGGATCAAACATTTCGTTGATGTACCTCTCCCCTATTAGACGTGTGTTATTCCTTCTGTGAACCATGACCAGTTCTTTTCCAGTGTACACTGTAATTACTTCCCACAGCGTTACAGCGTATTCTCCAAAATTGACTGTTGGAGACACTGCAGCTTCCTTATTATGTGTCTCACGAGTTCAGAAATGGTTCAAATGGCTCTAAGCACTATGGGACTCAACGTCTGAGGTCATCAGTCCCATAGACATAGAACTACATTAAACCTAATTAACCTAAGGACACCACACACAACCATGCCCGAGGCAGGATTCGAAGCTGCAAACGTAGCAGCGGCGCGGTTCCGGACTGAAGCGCCTAGAACCGCTGGGCCACAGCGGCCGGCCCCTCACGAGTTCTCCATACCCCGATACGACCATCGTTTCCACGGAAGTTCACTCTACTTTCGTCGCAAAGCAGCACTTTACTCCAATGCCTTAACGACCGATGCCTGTGGTATTCGGTAAAGTGCAGCCTCCTTTTTTCCATGTAAGTTCAATCTGCCATCTTTACGTAAACTGATACTCGTGTAGTCTGTTATGAATTGTTTGGTGTATTTTTCACTGATAGTGGAACTGCAACAACCAGAAAAGTTTACTCTTGTGCAAAAGATCTCAAAGTACTAACAGCAATTTTCTTTATTTTTCTTTTCGATTAGTGTATATACATGAGCGGCGGCTGCCTGTCCGCAGGCCCATGGCGTACAAAGGGAGGGGGTGGGGGGGGTGGGGGTAGGGTCCCTGGTGACTCATCATGCGTCGGGGGGCGTGGACCAGCGTCAACTGCTGCCTATATTGGAGGCGTGGGGCTGCTGGAGCAGGGCTCCACGCCAAACTCCGCTGATAGCCCTAGCTCGATAGCCACCAAGTAGACACAGTGTTTCTGTTTTCTCAAATTCCAAAGTATGTCCCTCGCTGAGGCTGTTTGCTGCCACTATGTCCCTGATGTACGAATCTAATGTGTTCCGTCCAGCGTTGCGAGATGCTGCCCTGTGTTTGCCCAGAGTGTTGGTAGCCGCATTCGCAAGGGATGTGCAGTATACACCGTGTATTTGCAGTTCTAGTTGTCCTTTATCGAGCCAAGTGTATTTTTCGTTTCTCGTGGGGATCGAACAAAGGCCTTGATGTTGTTTCCGACGATTCTCGCAGTTTTGCCTGAAGGAGACCCAGTATAGAGGACAGAAGCGAGTTTGTGTTCCTCTCTCTCTCTGTCTCTTATTTGAAGATAGCTGCATCATTCCTTTTCTTCAGTGTACGTCTAATATGCGCTTCTCTGTACACATTTTGGCTACACAGCTGTAAGGTGTGTATCTCGGCTATGAGGCTGTCTTCATCACAAATGGCTCGCTCGCTGTGTACTGGAGTCGTCAGAACGGTGTACCGCTGCGCCGGCTGGTGACAGCTCGCTGCACGACGGTACGGATGTGAGTGGTTCTTTCTTCCATAGACGTTATGTCCTAGGACACCGTCTGCATGCCTTCTTATTACAACGTCCAAAAAAATGGAAGACTTCCGTTATGTTCTAGCTCCAACGCGAACTGCAAGTATTCACGGATGTTTGTTCAGACGGACCGGCAACTGAATCAGAGCTTCTCGACCATGTTCCCACACGCCAAAGGTGTCACTCTCGTAAATTATTGGCGCTGTATTTGGAAACGATTGCGATGAAATTGATCTCTACCGTCGAATTGGTGTATCTGAAGTCACAGAGATATAACTGTTCGCTTCTTGACATCTTCACTAATGCTGGCACGTATGTGTCCCATGACAGGTTATCAAAGAAGCATGATACTGGTGTAATTCAATGTTCAAAGCGTAAAGGGAAGTTTACCAACAGTTTTCAGAATTCTTATAATTAGACAATTGCACCTGACGGTTGTCCTGTCTCAGTTTTCGTTGTTAAGAAGCCACTGACTGTTTCATTTTCTAATATACCTCTTGTTCATTAGAGGTTTGTCTAAAGATATTACCTATGGCTGCTTTTGCGTAATCAGCTAAAATTTTGGAAATTTGTGGTAAGGACTATGAGACCAAAGTGCTGAGGTCATCGGTCCCTAGGCTTACGCACTACTTAATCTAACTTTAACTTACGCTAAGGACAACACAGACACCCATGCTAGAGGGAGGACTTGAACCTCTGACGGGGGGGAGCTGCACGAACCGTGACAAGGCTCCTTATGCCGCCCGGCTATTCTGCGCAATCAGCTAACCTAATAGGGAAGTTAACAGTACGAATTAAGGTGAATAATAATTTTACTGACTGAAGTAATGCTTATTGGTGGAACTGTTAAGAAAACCAATATTTCCTGTTACTTACTTTTAAGTACACGAATAGATATATTGACGATATATCGACATGCCAACACAGATCGACTACGGTGACACAGATGTAACTCGTGCACTGTGCACACCTCTGCCGCCAATCAACGTCTCTGGCGCATTTGCATCTGTGGCCGCATGCGCATTTGCGCGTTACACGAGTATAAAGGGACGAAGCGAGCACTGGAGCGGCTGCTACCCTACCTATCAACTCGTCCAAGTCCTGGTCAGCCTTCCGTCGCCTTACCGGAACTAAGCCCTCCCCCTACTATCCTCTTCTCCATGATGATCACCCCTTCCCTGACGCCCTTAGTAAGGCCAATCAGTTTGCCTCCTACCTGTCCGATGTGTTTTCCATCCCCGATGATCCCCAGTTCGATTACTCCCTCTTCCCGGATATCTGCGATCGAACTGACACCTCTGTCCCTCCCCTCGCTCCTGGTTTCCAGTACTTGGACAACATTGCACACACGGAACTCAATGCCCCTATCACTACACAGGATCTCATTGCTACACTCCGCACAAAACGCAACACCGCTCCCGGTCACGATCGTGTCACCTACCGTCACCTTCGTGAAGCTCTTGTCTCTTTCCTCTCCACTCTGGCCAGGCTCTACAATGTAGTCCTGTCCACCGGTTACTACCCCGACCTGTGGAAAACCTCCCATATCCTCATGTTCCTTATACCTGGCAAACCGCCGTCCGCCGTCTCCTCCTACCGTCCCATCAGCCTTACCTCGGTCTTTACCAAGGTCCTGGAATCTATCCTCACCCGACGCATCCACCAGCATCTCCGTCAGCACCGTCTCCTTCCCGTTACCCAGTGTGGTTTTCGGCCTTCCTTCTCTTCCAACGACCTTCTCCTTCACCTCACTCATCTCCTTTCCGACCAGCTTAATTCCCGTCGCTCCGCAATCTTCCTCTCCCTGGACCTCGAACGTGCCTATGACCGCGTATGGCATTCCGGTCTCCTCTTCAAGCTCCAAACCTTCGCCCTTCCCATTAACTATGTCTGTCTGATCGGCTCCTTTCTCTACCGCCGTCCTTCCTATGTCACCATCCATAACACAGATTCCTACACCTTTTTCCCCTCCGTCAGTGTGCCCCAAGGCTCCGTCCTCTCCCCCCTTCTGTACCTTTTGTACACGGCGGACATGCCGCCGCCGTCACCCCCCGTCCACCTTCTCCAGTTTGCCGATGACACCGCCTTCCTTGCCCTTGCCCCCACCCTGCAGCGCTCCCAACACCTTCTCCCATCTTGCCCAGTTCACCGCTTGGTGCAACCAGTGGTTGCTCAAGGTCAATCCCTCCAAAACCCAGGCGATCATTGTAGGCAAAACCACCTCTTCCTTCCGCCTCCTTGATATCTATCTCACCATCTATGGCCGTCCTATCGCCCTCACTCCCACCCTTAAGTACCTTGGCGTCACCCTCGACCGTCGCCTCTCCTGGACTCCCCACCTCCGGATAATCCAAGACATCTACCCCTCCTACCAACTTTGATCCTCCCACATTCCTCCAGTGCTTGCTCCTCTGGGCACCCTCCCTCCCTTCTCTCCCTTTTCCCTCCCTCCTCCATTTCTCCCCACTCCTCCCCCGGGCTTCCCCTCTCCTGTCCCTCTCCTCCTGCCCCCGTATCATCAGCCATTGGCATCCTTGTTCTCCCCTCTCCCCCACCTCACCCCTGTTCCCCTCTTGGCAGGTCCCCGGACTCGCACACACTAAGTGGACATTCGCGCGCTGGAGATCACCGCCATCAGTGTCTCGTGTGTGCCGTCATGTTTAGTGTTCAGTGTTCACCGTCACACTCCATCGTTCGCCAGTGCCATCGTCTTCTTCAGTGTTTGTGCATCGTATCAACAGTTTACAGTGTGGATTATCGTCGAGTGTGAACGGCTCCGTGTTTGTCTTTATGTGTCTCCTGTTTTATTGCCCACCATTCTGTAACTTATGTGTCTTCTCCGTGTTTTTTTCTCATAGTGTATCCTCTGGCTGAAGAGCAGCGTAGAATGCTGCTGACAGCCTGCCTGTTGTACAGGTTTAAAATAACAATAAAAAAAAAAAAAAGAAACTGGAGCGGCAGTCTTGTGGCCTACTCTGAAGATGGCTGAATGTTATACAGCCGAAATATTAGAAGAAGAAGGAGCATTCTTGCGGCTGAACCCGAAACTTAATGGAACAGTCTTTGTGCCGCCAAAACCTGAAGATTGACGTCAGGTACCTCAGCGGGGAGGAGATGGTTTTATGTGTTCGGCGATTGGATAAGCTTCGACACTTGAGAGCAAGATTACTGAGCTCCTTAAGTTTCCTACTAAGGTGCTGTGAAAGAGGGCATAATTCCGAAGTTTGCCAGATTACTACATTCTATAAAATGGATGTCTATGAATAAAATTGTAACCAAAGCTGGTTCTGCTTTTGTTAAGGAGAGGATCCACTTTACTCGCCGAAATTTAGACCTGGTTTCTGAAGAACTTTATCGACATTACCTGAAGATGTCTGTGGTGATACCCCGTGATTCCTGGAATTGGATTGATGGTACAACTTGGGCCAAATCAGACTGGATTCGTGAGGTGGCCACGTCCAGACAGACTGCAAAATTTAGTCGACTGAAGACGACATCGCAGCGAGAAACTGTTATTCGACGCCCTGTCATTAATATGATAGGTAGAGATTTGGACGATACTACGATGATGGTCTTGAGTGGGGGACTGAATTTTGCACCCACGCCTCAGGTCCTGCCATTACCTTCTTTTATCAGCGCCACTGAAGAAGTGGTTCGGCCACTTCCCTCGGATTCAGCAGAGGAAATAGGACGTGAAACATGCCGCGCAATTATGAAGGCTCGCCCACAAAGGATTAATGTATCTGTGGCAGTGAGGGCTGCACTACGTAAGCTTCGCCAGGATACTCAGACGGTGATACTCCCAGCGTATAAAGGTAATGCTACTGTTTTATTGTCTCGGGACGAATACCATGATAAAATGTACAATTATTGAGTGAAAGCATCTACCGGGAGGTCATCAGGGATCCCACGAATTGAGTGGCGAAGAAAACTGCTTCGCTTCTGAATGATTCTCCCTTCCCACCAGAGGTTTCCCGGAGATTGAAACCAAGTGGTGTAGTGCCTCCTAGATTTTATGGACTACCAAAGGTCCACAAGAAAGATGTTCCTCTCTGCCTCATAGTGAGTAACATAGGCTCTCCAACCTATGACGTGGCCAAACACCTGGCATCGTTGTTGAGGCCTCTTGTGGGATAATGTGCTCACCACATAACAAACTCAGCTGATTTCATTAGTAAACTCAAATCATTGAAACCAAACCCTTCTGATATATTAGTTAGTTTCGATGTGGTGTCTTTATTCAAAAAGGTTCCCCTTCCAGAATCTCTACAACTTATTGAAAGAAGTATCGGAAAAAAGATTTCAGCTTTATTCAAACATGTTCTGATCTCTACATACTTCTTATTTAACAACGAATTTTTTGAACAGACGGATGGAGTCACCGTTGGTAGTCCCTTATCTCCCCTGGTGGCCAATTTATTTATGGAAGACTTCGAGGAGAAGGTGCTTGAATCTGCTGACTTGAAACCCATGGTATTCTGGAGGCATGTTGGACCTTTGTAGTTTGGCCCCATGGTGAAGATAACTTGCAAGACTTCTTAAGACATCTGAACTCCCTCCACGATCAAATAAAGTTCACAATGGGAATAGAAAAGGAGGGATGCCTTCCATTCTTGGATGTTCTGGTTCGGCGCAGAGATGATGGTACTTTGGGACATGAAGTGTATCGGAAGCCGACGCACACTGATTTGTATTTACGTGCAAATAGCTGCCACCATCCTGCACATCCCCCCATGAACCATGGACCTTGCCGTTGGTGGGGAGGCTTACGTGCCTCTGCGATACAGATAGCCGTACCGTAGGTGCAACCACAATGGAGGGGTATCTGTTGAGAGGCCAGACAAACGTGTGGTTCCTGAAGAGGGGCAGCAGCCTTTTCAGTAGTTGCAAGGGCAACAGTCTGGATGATTGACTGATCTGGCCTTGTAACAATAACCAAAACGGCCTTGGTGTGCTGGTACTGCGAATGGCTGAAAGCAAGGGGAAACTACGGCCGTAAATTTTTCCCGAGGGCATGCAGCTTTACTGTATGATTAAATTATGAAGGCGTCCTCTTGGGTAAAATATTCCGGAGGTAAAATAGTCCCCCATTCGGATCTCCGGGCGGGGACTACTCAAGAGGATGTCGTTATCAGGAGAAAGAAAACTGGCGTTCTACGGATCGGAGCGTAGAATGTCAGATCCCTTAATCGGGCAGGTAGGTTAGAAAATTTAAAAAGGGAAATGGATAGGTTAAAGATAGATATAGTGGGAATTAGTGAAGTTCGGTGGCAGGAGGAACAAGACTTCTGGTCAGGGGACCACAGGGTTATAAACACAAAGTCAAATAAGGGTAATGCAGGAGTAGGTTTAATAATGAATAGGAAAATAGGAATGCGGGTAAGCTACTACAAACAGCATAGTGAACGCATTATTGTGGCCAAGATAGATACGAAGCCCACACCTACTACAGTAGTACAAGTTTATATGCCAACTAGCTCTGCAGATGATGAAGAAATAAAAGAAATTATTCAGATAGTGAAGGGAGACGAAAATTTAATAGTCATGGGTGACTGGAATTCGAGTGTAGAAAAAGGGAGAGAAGGAAACGTAGTAGGTGAATATGGATTGGGGCTAAGAAATGAAACAGGAAGCCGCCTGGTAGAATTTTGCACAGAGCACAACATAATCATAGCTAACACTTGGTTTAAGAATCATGATAGAAGGTTGTATACATGGAAGAAACGTGGAGATACTAAAAGGTATCAGATAGATTATATAATTGTAAGACAGAGATTTAGGAACCAGGTTTTAAATTGTAAGACATTTCCAGGGGCAGATGTGGACTCTGACCACAATCTATTGGTTATGACCTGTAGATTAAAACTGAAGAAACTGCAAAAAGGTGGGAATTTAAGGAGATGGGACCTGGATAAACTGAAAGAACCAGAGGTTGTACAGAGTTTCAGGGAGAGCATAAGGGAACCATTGACAGGAATGGGGGAAAGAAATACAGTAGAAGAAGAATGGCTAGCTTTGAGGGATGAAATTGTGAAGGCAGCAGAGGATCAAATAGGTAAAAAGACGAGGGCTAGTAGAAATCCTTGGGTAACATAAGAAATATTGAATTTAATAGATGAAAGGAGAAAATATAAAAATGCAGTAAATGAAGCAGGCAAAAAGGAATACAAACTTCTCATAATGAGATCAACAGGAAGTGCAAAATGGCTAAGCAGAGATGGCTAGAGGACAAATGTAAGGATGTAGAGGCTTATCTCACTAGAGGTAAGATAGATACTGCCTACAGGAAAATTAAAGAGACCTTTGGAGATAAGAGAACCACTTGTATGAACATCAAGAGCTCAGATGGAAACCCAGTTCTAAGCAAAGAAGGGAAAGCAGAAAGGTGGAAGAAGTATATAGAGGGTCTATACAAGGGCGATGCACTTGAGGACAATATTATGGAAATGGAAGAGGATGTAGATGAAGATGAAATGGGAGATACGATACTGCGTGAAGAGTTTGACAGAGCACTGAAAGACCTGAGTCGAAACAAGGCCCCGGGAGTAGACAACATTCCATTAGAACTACTGACGGCCTTGGGAGGGCCAGTCCTGACAAAACTCTACCATCTGGTGAGCAAGATGTATGAAACAGGCGAAATACCCTCAGACTTCAAGAAGAATATAATAATTCCAATCCCAAAGAAAGTAGGAGTTGACAGATGTGAAAATTACCGAACAATCAGTTTAATAAGCCACAGCTGCAAAATACTAACACGAATTCTTTACAGACGAATGGAAAAACTAGTAGAAGCCGACCTCAGGGATGATCAGTTTGGATTCCGTAGAAATACTGGAACACGTGAGGCAATACTGACCTTACGACTTATCTTAGAAGAAAGATTAAGGAAAGGCAAACCTACGTTTCTAGCATTTGTAGACTTAGAGAAAGCTTTTGACAATGTTGACTGGAATACTCTCTTTCAAATTCTAAAGGTGGCAAGGGTAAAATACAGGGAATGAAAGGCTATTTTCAATTTGTACAGAAACCAGACGGCGGTTATAAGAGTCGAGGGGCATGAAAGGGAAGCAGTGGTTGGGAAGGGAGTAAAACAGGGTTGTAGCCTCTCCCTGATGTTATTCAATCTGTATATTGAGCAAGCAGTAAAGGAAACAAAAGAAAAATTCGGAGTAGGTATTAAAACCCACGGAGAAGAAATAAAAACGCTGAGGTTCGCCGATGACATTGTAATTCTGTCAGAGACAGCAAAGGACTTGGAAGAGCAGTTGAACGGAATGGATGGTGTCTTGAAGGGAAGATATAAGATGAACATCAACAAAAGCAAAACGAGGATAATCGAATGTAGTCGAATTAAGTCGGGTGATGCTGAGGGTATAAGATTAGGAAATGAGACACTTAGAGTAGTAAAGGAGTTTTGCTATTTGGGGAGCAAAATAACTGATGATGGTCGAAGTAGAGAGGATATAAAATGTAGGCTGGCAATGGCAAGGAAAGCGTTTCTGAAGAAGAGAAATTTGTTAACATCGAGTATAGATTTAAGTGTCAGGAAGTCATTTCTGAAAGTATTTGTATGGAGTGTAGCCATGTATGGAAGTGAAACATGGACGGTAAAGGAAAAAGAAGATGTAGGGTGTAGAGATGGAGGGTAGGGGGGACACAACGGTGAAGACGTGGCGGGGGGCGGGGATGGGAGAGGAGAGGAGCAACCAAATAGTTTGGTCAAGAAGAGAATAGAAGCTTTCGAAATGTGGTGCTACAGAAGAATGCTGAAGATTAGATGGGTAGATCACATAACTAATGAGGAAGTATTGAATAGGATTGGGGAGAAGAGAAGTTTGTGGCACAAATTGACTAGAAGAAGGAATCGGTTGGTAGGACATGTTCTGAGGCATCAATGGATCACCAATTTAGTATTGGAGGGCAGCGTGGAGGGTAAAAATCGTAGGGGGAGACCAAGAGATGAATACACTAAGCAGATTCAGAAGGATGTAGGTTGCAGTAGGTACTGGGAGATGAAGAAGCTTGCACAGGATAGAGTAGCATGGAGAGCTGCATCAAACCAGTCTCAGGACTGAAGATCACAACAACAACAACATCCTGCACAGACGATGAGTGTTGTCCGAACTTTGACCCATAGATCGCATATTATTATATTATTTGTGACGAAAGCAAGATGAGGTTTCCCACCTACAAAGCGTGTTTGAAGACAACAGGTACTCGCCACTGCAAATACAGAAGGCACTGAATATGAAACCGAAAGAGGCCACAAAGAAAGCAGAAGAAGACGAAGAAACCCTTAAGCCGATGGCCTTCCTGCCACATGTTGGTAGCCCCTCAGCAAAAATAGGTCGGATTCTCAGCAGTAAAAGTGATTTTTCGTCCTATACCCAAGACAGCTGCAGTCGTGGGCTCCGTCAAAGATGATTTGCTGCTCCGAACATGTGTAGTTTACAAAATTCGATGTGAATGTGGCCTTTCTTACGTTGGACAAACAACTCGTACTGTCCAAGAAAGATGTACAGAGCACCGGAGGTACACTCTATCAAGTCGACAGTGGCAGAGCACTGTATTGATATAGGTCACAGTATTTTGTATGACAACGTCGAAATTTTGCCAACTAAATCATCTTTTTGGGACTCGATAGTGAAGGAGGCAATTCAGATTCGCTTGACGACAAATGTAATTACTGGAGATAGTGATTTCAACCTTGATAAATCATGAAATCTGGCACTTGGTGTAATTGACTCACAAAGAGGTCGTCACAGTGCAACTCACAATGATATATGGACATGCCAACACCGATCGACTACAGTGTCATAGATGTAACTCGTCCATTGTGCACGCCTATGCCGCCAATCAACGTCTCTGGCGCATTTGTATCTGTGGCCGCATGCACAGTTGCGCGTTACACGAGTATAAAGGGACGAAGCGAGCACTGGAGCGCCCCTCCCCCCCCCCCCCAAATCTATAAGTCCCTCCATATCCTTGAGCGTCATGCACTCTGCCTCACCTTCCGTATACGCCTCCCATCCCCCATGTGGATCCTCTATGATCTCATTCCTTTCCCCCATCTGCTCCTATTCCTCAAACATATCCGCATCCTCTACACCCCCGCCGTCTTGAACCCCATCACCCCCTGGTTGCTCCTTTCCTCTCCCATCCCCGCCCCCTGCCACGTCTTCACCGTTGTGTCCCCCCTACCCTCCATCTCTACACCTTACATCTCCTTTCCCAAGGTGGCTTCCATCAACTCCCCCTCCCGGATGATGCCCTCTCTCCCTCCATTTATCCCTCCTATCAACTCTGATCCTCACTACCCCTCCTTTCCTCTGTCCTTTCCCTGGGCTCCCTCTTCCCCCTTCCGTCCTGTTTTCTCCCCACTAAACCTCTCCCTACCTCCCTTCTTCCCCCCCAAGTCCTTTTGTATTCCCCTCCTCTGCCTACCCCTGTCACGTCTGTCCAGCGCTCTCCCACCCCTCTTATGGGTCCTCATCCTCCATCAGCTCATTTCCTGGTCCCCCCCCCTTTTTTATTTTCCCATCGTCTGTCCAGTTTCCCCCCACCTGCTCTCGGCTGTGGTATGTCACATTTGCCAACTTTTTAGTGCAGTGTTCCAGTGACTGTTCAGTGTTGTTCGTCTTTCTCGTGTTGCGAACAGAAACCATGCTGTTGCTGGATGTGAATTTTATGTCTTTTGCGAACAGACACCAGACTGTCGCTGTGTTTTTTTAATTGTCTGTATATTGTTTTACCTGTCTGCTTTGTATGTATTTTCTTAGCGTCGTCATCCCTCTGTTCTTTGTTTTAAGTTCCACGATTTCTTTTCGCCATGTTACTCTTTAAGTCTCCGATTTTATCGCCTGTTTTTATTATTTATTCTCTTCATCTTTCTAACAAAGTCTGTAGGCTGAAGAGCGGCATACTAAGCTGTTGCCAGCCCGCCCCCTTCGGGGGGAATTGAAATTCAATAAAGGAAAAAGAAAAAGTGGAGCGGCAGTCTTGCGGCTCACTCTGAAGGTGGCTGAGCGTTACACAGCCTAAATATTAGAAGATCAAGGAGAATTCTTGCGGCTGCAGACCCGAAACTTTATGGAAAAGGTCTGCATTCGGCTATGTCAGCTGCTTTGTGTGTTTGGCCATCTTCTATTCCTCCGGTGAATTGGTGCCTCACTGACAGTTCCCGTAACTCCGTGTTGTGGTCCACTCTCTCTAGCCTTCCACCTTTTTTCTGACAAAGTGGTCTTCTACAGGGTCTTTTCCTGCACTCTACCACTCTCCACCCTCCAGAACTTAATCCCACTGGTGTTCTTCCACATTTCCCTTTCGTTGAAGGCATTATTTTTTAACGTGGTTCACGATATTATAAAAATGTGCAAGTTATTTTCTTTAGTTAAGTAAATCATTTCAGTTTTAACATTTTTTATTACCAGTCTCCCAAAGCTTAACGTTCTAAATCAAGTCTAGCTGTCAGAATTGGTCTCCTCTAGTTTCCAGAACTGGCGAGTTAGCTGTTACTTTTGAGTGAAGCTCTCCCAGTTACCCTGGTTATGCTGTGCAGAAACTCTAACACGTCTGTCTTCGTGCTCCTTGGACATATTGTGCAATATTAAGTAAGGAAACAGGGCAAAAACTAAATAAGTCGTCGAATATGAATTGTTACAATACTAGAAACAATAAACAATGAACGGTGCTTCAAGTACAAATTAATAAAACGGGTGATGAATTCTACGATTTGAAAGTCATAGCAACACAGCTGCAGAAATGAGTGTAGAACAGCCCATGTTAACCAATAACCCTGTTATAATTTTTAACAAAAGTGATTTTTCAGAATGCTGCCCGGAAAGTCTGTGGTTGGAGGACATTTAGGAATCGGTAGAATCCTTAGCAAGCTTAGGTTATTCCTTAGTTGGCCAACCTTGTATAGGTATATGTGGAGTTTCGAGGGGTGAGTGCCATAACTGTAAAATTCCTAAACACAATTTTAATACTGTCAGGGGATTTTTACAATCTTGAAGAGAACACTCTCCCATTGATAAACTCTTTGTTGATTATGTGGGCCACCTGCCACGTACTGGTAGTGCCAGTCAGTATATCCTGGTCGTGACTGATGACACCTCCAGATTTGTCTGGTTCGTACACAGTAGTAGGCTGACAGCTGGGTTAATTATTCGTCAATTGTCGGAGATATATTCCACATTGGGCAATCCCGATACCATTGTCAGTGAGAACACTTCTCCCTTACTCTCACAAGAGTTTAAAAGACTTAGCTTCGGTAATGTGATAATTCACTCCACAATTGTACCGAACTGTCCACAACCTTCATTTATGGAGGGACTGAACTGCAGTCTGAAGACGTCCTTAATTATTTTCCATTCCCTTTACTCCACAAGCGCGGTTATTCAGTAGCATGTCTCAATTTGGTGTTTAATTCCGCCAACCATGTAGCCCTTAAAACCACCTTCACTTCCTTGGTGTTTGGTCATCGTTTCAACTCCCCACTGTACAATCTGTGATGAGTTAACGATCTGTTCCCTGAGAATATCACACCTAGCCTGATTCAGGAGAACTGGTCACAAGTGGTAGGAAATATTAATATCTCACCCAAGAGGCAGGCGCGCCATTACAGTCTTGGGCAAAGCAAGTTTAAGGTGTGTGGTAGTGATAAGGTTTCGTTTACAAAATCTTTCTCCCAGGGGTCAAAGTACGGCGCAATTCCTGATAATTGGCACCTCGCTTAATAGGACCTTGTGAGGTTATCTAGGTTCTTAATCTTAATCCAGTCACCCTACTGGTACGTAACATCGCTACAGGAAAGTTTTCTAGAGTACATGTCTCCAAGGTCAAGGGAGGGAGCTAAATTTTCTGTTCTCTGTTTGAGATAAATTGGCGGACGGGCTCTCTTGAGTTTTTGGTGGGAAAGGATGAGCCGTGGCGCTCGATTCGATATACTGCTAGTGGGCTCGTTAGCGATTTTTGCATGCAAAACTGGCTGATTGATGGTGTGAGGTAAGTCCAAGAGATGGCGTGAGTGGTACGTCAGCAACGAGTGAGGCCAATGGATACAGAGTGGGCGCCGAACCGTGAAGTGCAGAGGCAGTCAGGAACATGGTGTGGCTGCGAGGAGTGGCATGTGTGGAGACAAAGAGAGGAACCATGCACTGTTTGCGGGGCTGCTGCCTGCATGTTGCCGCTTGTGGTGTCTGGAAACTGATACACTGTTGGGTGGAGCCACAATTGTCAGGTGCTAACTTCGATCCAGGACATCTCGGCATCCTGTGTGGCCAACTCCAGTTCCTGAATCTGGTGAGACGATTCGTCCGATTAGTTCTTGTTTACAAGTAAAATACATCTTGCACTGCTTATAAGTTCAAGTGGAACTGACGGACAAGAATTCTATCATTTTATCCGGCGTAATGAGCCAGCGCTTGGGATAGCCTATGATCCAAAGCAGTATAACATGTGACAGTCAAAATGTTATATAGTTGTGACTGTTAGACAGGTCGCTGTGCCGTCGTAAGTCTAATTTTCTACCTTGAGTTTAGGGGCAGATATTGATGTTCAGGTAACTGCCCGATTTGTGGCTGAGCTCCCAGTTTCTTGTTACTTGAATTCAAAGCCAAGCAGTGTTTAAGGAGACCAATGTAGGAAAGTCACTCTCACTTCCCTTAAATGGAATTGGTTTATTCCCCCTTTGCAGTTTCATCCTGGTGTGCAACAATTTGTTCATTTAGAATTTCAGTCTGTATTAGTTCAGTCCATCCAGGGCCTTGTGAAATCCCCCCAGGTAACAGGCGAGAGCTTAGGGCGGGTTCCCACTGCCCTGGTCGGCCACGGGTCTGGCGCTGCTCTCACAGTGACCGACCGACGTGCCGGTGTTATAAAACGCCGAGCCATCTCCTGTCGGACTGCTGACAGTTCGAGGCAGGAGCTGTAAAACAGTAACAACTTTGTTACTTTGTTAAGCACATCTCTCTTTGCTCTGATGCCTGTCAGCGTTTAAGTTGGGAGAATACTTCGCACTGACCTGCTGATATTTACTTCATCATTAGTGAGCGACCTGGCCTGTTTGCTCCTAAATACATTGTAACCTGAACTGCTGTCAATTAAAGCCTTAGTGAGTGCAGTGTAGCATGTTTATTAATTACAATTATTAATTGGAAGATTATTACTAGAGTTTGCGCCAGGCGCATATTTTTTTCTAAAATTGTAAATAATATTCAAATTCTTTTGAAAAGATAAATTGTTATTGATAGATAGTTCAGTAAGCGCTAGCCACTAGCTTTCTTAAATCTAAAATTTACTGAAATTCTTAGTAAAGTCTGGTTTACAGTGTGTCGTGATGTATTTTTCTTAGCTAAAATTTATTTACTGCGTAATTTTCATTTCATTCATGTATTTTATACACGAAGAAATTTTCTTAATTGTGTCCATGCACTCGCTGGTTAAACTTGTAAAAATGAATTGTCATCATGAAAACTGTGAATGATGTTGCTGTTGATGGGTTAGCCCTCCCACTCCACACATTTGTGTGTTGATCTCTCCCAGTGGCCGCCATTTCATTTAGCAATTGTGGAGCATTGACGGGTTCACTACTCCACGAAATATGGAAACGTTTTTATAAGTCTTTCTCGCAGTGACAGTCCTAGATTTCCACCTGCTGATCAAAACTGGAACTAACCTTTTCCCGACGTAACTCAGACCCAAGTAAACGCATTGGAATATCTACCAAGTTTCCCTGCCGTACTGCCACACTGCTCCTCTGTGAACAGCTGTACTTTAATTATAACCACCTGGTAGTTTCGTCTTCCCCCATATTCCAATATTTCCACTGCGTCAAACACGGAAACAAGAAGTTTACTATTGTAAGGCGTATAATAACACAAAGAAAATTTGTAGATCTTACTATAGGTCTGCTCTGAGGAGACCATTATAATACAATTAAGTTATTTGAACTCTTATGAATTTACTTTTAGTGACAACCTTTCATTGCATTTATGTGCAGGCTTTTAAACTTAATCTATTTTTTGTTTCTGATGTTGGTGATGTATTTGCGTGGATTACAATGCGTGATACAATTTCGCCGAGTTGACGATTACCATTATCATATATTTTCTTTCTTCTCGTAAGTTGAATTCGAAATAATATTCGTAAGATTGCAGCCTCTAGTGTAGATGTCCATCTACTCGCGGAACAATTATTGTAACCCACTAACCATACATAATAATGTTTTAAAATACAGTGATTCCATACATACAAGAAGAATGAATACTTTGAAAATATCCCACAGAATATCTCCCGTTTATTCCATGTAAATTGTAGTTTACAATATGGTGCTTCTCTGATAGCGCTTTCTTTTTCCACTTGATGTTTGAACGTCATTACAGTTGGTCTGTGTTAATGAAAGGTAATTTACCCATTTTGAAATATACTCTAGTGAATAACTGTTACATTCATGCATCTTAAATCGATCCTTACACAGCTTCTTATGTTAGTTATATCCTTATTGCTATGTTGCTTATTAAATACTGACACAATAACTGGTACACATGTGTATGGATTTTTGTTCTCAAGTTGTCAGAGGAGACTTTTGAATGCACACTAAGGGGAATGGTCCACTCACATTTGGCGGAGTGTAGTTACGTCTCTTATTGCTAAACTACAATCGTTCTCTTCTTCTGTGGTACCATATTTCTTATGTATAGATAAATTACAAACTAGGAGGGCTGATATATTAATATGTTGGGTTGATTTTATGAAACTAACGTTGTGGATTGTTGTTTTGAAGTGGCAACTCAATACTGGGACATTTGCATACTTTCTGCTTGTTTAATTGGGAGAAGCAAAATGTTCGTGGTTTTTTCTGCAAAAGGAACTTGTATTTGCACTGAATGATCAAATGTGAGTTGCTAGAACACTACTTTCTGTAGAGAACCTTTGTCAGGTAGGTGGATTTAAGATGATTTTCAATGTTTAGTAGGAGAATAATATTTAGGAATGGTGGACGGGTCAAGGGATTTATCAGGATTAGCAAAGTCAGTGGTATCGGTAAGTGAAGTTTCTGTTACATAGTGATGTTTCGGTAGGAGGAACTTCTTGAGTGATAGTACTGACGTTGGATTGCACTTTAAGATCTTGTGAAATCAGTACTAACTTAGTTTTAGGTTAAGAAAACATTTCTAATAAATATGTTTCGAGCTGTGCACTTGATTTAAGACCTATATTGAAGTTCTGAGTGCAATTGCTTGTTTCTGGTAACTTTACGAAATATTACTGTGCATTAAATGTACCGAATTGTATGGAAGCCTAGTCTAAAATAGTCAAAAACTAATATAATGGAGTTGTGTCTTTGTCACTGAGCATTCTTACGGATCTGGAGTTTATCTGATGCCAGATGGTGATTTCTGTATCTGTAACGAAACTTATTACTGGCTTTATGTGGGCTGTTGCAACAATTAGTTTAATTACAGTGGAGTAGTAAGCACAACTTAGATTGCCAGTTTCATCATTGTACTTTTCAGTGGTGAGAAGTGGTAGCTTAGTAGAGCGGAGAGTGGACATACCTCTAACCCTCTCGTCCCCCATCCTGCACGATGATGGTAACTGTGATTTGGCCGGAGTGGAATTTATAACTATTTTCAAATTTCTTGAGAGTACTATATACATTCCGATACATGGATTTCATGACTTCATTGGACTTATTTGCTCAGGGATGTGTATAATGATGTTTGTAAATGTCGCATGAGCAAGTTAATGCCAGAAATCTGAATTGTCTCAGGTGTACAGTTTGCATCGTATAGTGCTTGTGTTCGTTGTTAATGCCCTGCTGAATTATTACTCTACCCTTTAGTGTGAACCTGCATTGAAACTAATATTATGTTGTTGTGGGAAGGAAGCCTGAATTCAGCTGAATGTGGTTTATGTTACTCCAGTCCCTATGTTATCCCTCTTTAGATGTTTGTTTAGAAAATTTCTAGTTTTCACAGGGGATGAAATTCCCATGTTGCAACAACAGATTGCACTGGAATAAAAGGAAATGGTAGAGCTAAACAGATTAATAGTACTTGTGGTGGGAAATATAAGAAAATTATATCTGTCAAAAATTAGTTAAAAAGAAGTGACAGACAAGGAGGTTAATGTTTGTGGAGGAAGGAACAATCTGAGTTACATAATAGTCTAGAAGCTGGTCCAAGTCAGGCTGTAGCGAGTCAGGTTAACGAGCAAGTAACTAGTCAGGCGACAGCTTTGGAAAATCTTGAACATGGAGTAGAAGTATGAAAGGTCAATATAGATAATAGCATTTCAAGAATCAGAGAAGGTTGATGAACTTTCTACTGCTGTAGCCAAACTGGCCGCTAGTGGTATGTAGAGCTCGGATAGCCCAGTGATTGTGGACAGAGCTAACAGTTTGTTTGAAGGAGCTGCTTGATGCCACACTGACCCACAGTTCATGTCAGACCAACGTTGGGACATAAATCTGAGTTAGAATTATTTACCGTAAGTGTATAACACAATTTAGTTGTCAATCTGATAGTGGAGGAACAGGATTAACTAGCTACATAGCCTGTGATAGGCTTCGATGAAAATGAACAGATAAAGAGGAAGCAAACCAAACGTTAGGAAGGAGAAGCGACTTCACACTTACAGTGGTTTTATTAATGCTGTCCCAAGAAGGAGTAAATCTTCAAAACTCGAAATTTTTTGCTGAACACTAATATATATCAATTTTTGTTGCTAAATGACCGTCTCTAATGGCTTAAATGTCAATGAAAAGTTCAATACAAGTCTTAGAACCTACAGAATTTGCGCAGTGTCGATGCAGACCTCAGTGTGTGTGGTACTTAATAGGTACAAAATTTTCTCGTGTTAAGGTATTCAGCGTAACATATCTACAGTTTGTGCTTATGTCCTAGTTAAGATTCTTCGTGTAACCAGGCTGCTTCCAAGTGATCTCCTATGAGTATTTTTCCACGTTTTAAAGATTTATTTTCATGAATGAAGCCTTAGTCATACGTCTTGTTAGTTTCTTCCCTAAGAATGGCAATATAACCAACGGTCTTGCCACATTGTATCTCACACAATAAACAAAGTTCATCACTATCAGGCCAGGGTTGTACCTGGATATTCCAGGTGCAATTGGATTTGAAAGACAGGCACTTTTGAGTGTCAGATCTGATTTGATGAACGACTAGTTTCATCATATGATTATCATGAATGTTTTGATGTAGCAGTATTGGATTATCTGAATAATGTGTGATATAATGAGAATATATGGGGCAACAACTTGCATTTTTTTATGAGTCTGAAACTGTGACACGTGATTATGAGTAGATATTTTCTATGTTGTGAGGTTCAGCACATGCTGAGAATGATCTATGGGATGATTTATGACAGTTATGGTTAGGATTTACTTGATATTTTACTTGATGTTTTCTTGGATGAGTGACGTTCTTCTTTGATAGAAACAAGTTTTATGGAAGATATTTGTAGGCACGATCTGGCATGTTGTGGATATTTATATTTTTCAGAAGTTTCTATTATACCTCTAGGATTCCACAGCTGTCAGGATAAGGGGTGGTTCTGTCATAGCACGTTGAATAGTGAGTACTGATTCGCAATGGTTGTCTCTTGGTCTGTGTCACATGAGCATACGATACGAAAGATGCCTTGTTTGTTCGATATTTGAGCCAGACTGAGGAAGCTGTGAAGATGAAGGTGGATCTTATGTATGGCGAGGTTACCATATTAACACTCAGTGGCTTATACTGACTGTGCATATGAGGATGTAACAAGGTCAAGGTCACTCATCCCGAGGCAGTGCTTATTTCGTCTACCATTTTCTGATATGTTTCCTACTCTTGTTATAAGCTATATCTGTGTGAATGTATATTTATTACAGTGACTGGATATGGTGTGAGGGTTGTTTGAAAAGGTTGGCCATCTAAGAGAAAATGTGTGCCTCCACACAATTATTGCGTGTAACAGATACAATCTTAAGAACCCCTTGATTTGGAAAGTTTCTTCTCATCCAATCACTCTTTCTACCCTCTCTCTCTCTGTTTCTCTTCCTCTCTCCCTGCCTCTAGCCTTTCAATCCTATCTGAGAATACCATCAAAAATTGTTATTTATGTATAATTTTACCACTGTAGCCAAAATAATTATTGCTCTTAAATTTTTCATTATGTCACCGGGTTATATAAACAAGTATGAAGTTTAAGCTTGACAAAATCGGATTTATATACCATTTCAAATATTTGCTCGAACTCATGTGCTCAGCACCTCGAAAAAAAGATCTTTAAAAACCTTTCAAACTTATTCTGTAATAATGATGTTATGCTGTATACTCTTTGTACTTTCTGATAATTGTCCTCTTTTGTGATTTGATCCTTGTACCTAATAGCCTTCAGACGCAATTTTTGTTTACAAAATATGACAGTATACATGTGATGCGTTACGGTGGTGAAAGAAACCTGTGACCACTGCAGGTAAATCTATTTTATTTATTTTATTTTTACCGTTTGATATACGTTTAGTTTTCTGTCACAAGAAGAACAAAACCGTGTTCTGAAGTGGTATCTTATACGTTCCTCCAAAAATTTTAACACAATACACACATACAATGACGCTCTGAAGAAATTGGTGTAGGCACGCGTATTAAAATAGAGAGATACGTAAACAGACAGAATACGGCGATGCGTTCGGCAACGCCTATATAAGACAACAAGGGACTGGTGCAGTTGTTAGATTTGTTACTGCTCCTACAATGGCAGGTTATTCAGATTTAAGTGAGTTTGAAAGTGGTGTTACAGTCGGCGTACGAGCGATGGGACACAGCATCTCCGAGGTAGCGATGAAGTGGAGAATTTCCCGTATGACCATTTCACGAATGTATCGTGAATATGAGGAATCCGGTAAAACATAAAACCTCCGACACCACTGCCGCCGGAAAGAGATTGTGCAAGAACGGGACCAACGACGACTGGACAGAATCGTTCAGTGTGACAGAAGTGCAACCCTCGGCCAAATTGCTGCAGATTTCAATGCTGGGCCATCAACATGTCAGCGTGCGAACCATGCAACGAAATATCATAGATAAGGCCCACTCGTGTACCCTTGATGACTGCATGACATAAAGCTTTACGCCTCGTATGTGTCGTAAACACCGACATTGGATTGTTGATGACTGGAAGCATGTTGCCTGGTCGGTCTAGTATCGTTTCAAATTGTATCGAGCGGATGGACGTGTTCGGGTATGGAGACAACGTCATTAATCCATAGATCCTGCATGTCAGCAGGGGACTGTTGAAGCTGGTGGAGGCTCTGCAGTGGCATGGGACGCCTGCAATTGGAGTCATACGGAACCCCTGATACATCTAGATACGACTCTGACAGGTGCCACCTACGTAAGTATTCTATGTGATCATCTGCATCCATTCATGTTCATTTAGCATTCCGACGGGCTTGCGCAATTCCAGCAGTACAATGCGACGCCCCATACGTCCAGGATTGCTACGGCGTGATCCAGGAACACTCTTCTGAGTTTAAGCATTTCCGCTTACCACCAAACTCCCCAGACATAAACATTGTAGGGCAATCTGGTATGCTTTGCAATGTGCTGTTCAGAAGATCTGTGGACAGACCTGCAGGATTCATGGTATCAGTTCCCTTCAGCACTACTTCAGACATTAGTCGAGTCCATGCCACGTCGTGCTGAGGCACTTCTGCGTGCTCGAGGGGGCCCTACACGATAATAGGCAGGTGTACTAGTTTCTTTGGCTCTTTGGTGTATGTCATACTAACAAATGTAAATCCGCCTGATATGGAGGTTTAAACCTTTGAAATTCGTCGTGGAGATAAATAAACGGTGATTGGCATCAGTAACGGTAAAGCCTAACCTAAAATATTCGCATTTAAAGACTTGAATCATTTTGCAGCGTTTGTTGTTACACCATAATATTTTTGGTTACGTAAAATATAATCATCTACACAGTGAGATAGATCCGACCCATCACAAAATATACCAGTAGCCTATAATATACAGCTAAAGAACAAAGTACATTATCGCTGTGTGTGTAAACGTCGTTCTCAGTATCTACAACCTGGAGGAGTCCAACCTGTGCTTTTGACATTAAATTATTTATTGCCGAATGAACAAGTAGTGAACCGTATAATTCTTTAACTATAATTTTTGATAATGGCGAGAAAAGAAAATTGGATAGAAGTTTGGCAGTATTTCTGGACCTCAAGTCTTCAGCTTCAGCTTATTTCGGCCGTTTGGGAAAAATCCACTGATAAATAACTGGCTACACAAATAATTTTAAACTCTAAACAACACTCTTTAGATAACTCTGTTGATTTGTTATTTCCACTATAAGAATTTTTTGATTTTAAAGCTTTTGTGTTGGACATTAGTTTTATACTGAGGTTCCTACTCTTTTTAATAGTGGCTGGGTTAAGGTATTCCGTGGTAGAGCCTACTGAACCTGACAATCCCATTTGTTCAGCAACATTCATGAGACTCTTGTTAATGAGTTTCGCAACACTGTTCACATTCGTCACGAAAGCATCCTCTAATCTTAATGCTGTCTCGTCCACTTCGTATGCGGCTATATTACATTTCTCCTGCACTATATCATAGATTGTCTTCATTGTGTCACCTGACGTGCCTATCTTTCTCTCATAACGCATTTGGATAATATTCTGTGTTAGTGCCTGCGATATTATGGAATACCATCAACATCAGACCTGTTTGTGACTGGTAGGTACTGTTTCCTATTAATTGTACTGGTTGTCTTTAATCTTTGAGAAACATATGGTCTCTTTGTAGACTTCAGGCTAATCTGGGATACTTTTGGGGAAAAACGACTTTAAACTAAATCCGTGGTTTGATTAATGAAAGTATTGTGTTTTTCATTCATGACATGAGCGTTGCATAAAACCTTCAGTTCATGCCTTTGAGGAGTTTCTAAAATAATCAGTTTTGTCTTACTGACTGTTGTATCACCTTCTGTGGGGCCAGCACCCACAAAAAAAAGGAGAGAAGTTGCGATGGCCGGTGGCAAGAATCTAAAATAGTCTGTATGTAGTAGTTTTCAATTAGTAGAACTTTTTATTTCTAAAGAGGAAATAAATAAAACCGAACTCTTTTCGTTGTGAGATGGCTTCCTGTGCTTGCCGTGCCTCATACATGAAATTACATTCATACATTATTACTACTGATAGAATCGTCTTCCTATTACTCAGTGCTAATGCTCCCTAAGTCTGCGACCGAACTGGGGCCGACCGATGGGTGGCCTGTTAGGTCAGCGTTGACATGGGGCGCTCAACGCTGTCTTCCTGGAGGTGTCGTTCCATTGGCGTGTTCGTCGGTGCAGCTCCATCGGTTTCTTGCCACCCACAGTATCACGGTAGGACGCGAATCTGGGAACAGAAAATCTGCGGAAGAAAATCTGCGGAAGAAAATCTGCGGAAGAGTCTCACAATCGACTAGCAAGAATCTCGTTCTGACGGCGGCGCAGTAAGCCATCAGGACCTCGAATTAAATGCATTCAGGAGCCCACATTTCGAACGATCTGTTCTCTCATCCGTGTCTGGTGCGAAGAAAAAATGTGAATAGAGTATACTCATTAGCTGCAAAGCGATACTTGCGTAGCGTGGGAGGCGCCGTGTTCTGTGGTGGGTGCAGCAACTGAAGCAGCGTGCGGTGGCGCCGGCCATGTAGAAGCTCCGCCGGCAACGAACCGTCACGGGAATGGGAGCAGTACGTGGCGAGAAGGAGCTGCAGCGCTTGCTCCCCCGTGTGGCGGGAATGTATTTTGTTCGTGTGTTGCTTGAATGTATCCCACTGCGGGTCCGGAGGTTAGAATAGGCGGTATTCCTGCCTGTCTTAAGAGGCGACTAAAAGGAGTCTCACAAGTTTCGGCCTTTATGTCATGGTCCCCCAGTAGGGCTTGACCTTCATATTAGGTAATTTTCCTGAAGAGCGTGCCAATTGGGAAAGGGCGCCTTGCACGGTGCATCGTGTCCATAGGGCAATGAGATCATAAGCCCCATTTCTCGTCGTCCCATTGCAGCCCTGCTCATTCTCCATCTCTTGAGTGAGGCTACATTCCTGGGTGCGGTTTCCCCCATCCACTATGCAGTCTCGCCTTCTGCGCCGACGACGACCGTGGTCTTCTTTGCACCTGTTATCCAGCACGGTAGACGGTCTGTTGTGGTGGGGCTGCCATGTACACAGCTGGTTGTAGACCTAGGGATCGCTCTGCTGATGACTGTGCTGTTCAGCCCCCACGTACGCCGAGGAGTAGATCCCTATCTCCCTGGGGCACTGAGACTCCCAGCAATGACCATCCTGCCAGGTGGCCCTTGCTGAGGCTGCATGGCGCCTGTGGGGAGGGCTCTTGGTCGGATTGGGTGGCATCCGGGCGGATCGCCGTCAATGAAGCATGGTACATCATCTCTTGCTGGTGGTCAGACATCAGCAGTCTCTAAGCGTTCTAGGGCTCAGTTCAATGCACAGAAGTATGACCCAAAATCGTTCCCCTCGCTGGCCACACCATGGGAGGAGCAAAAGGCTAAGAATGGCAGTGAGACTTATTCGCCCCAGTACCTGGTTTGTACGAGAGCTGATGGAGAGTCTTTCATGACGATGAAGTCTCAGTTCCTTCTAGAGCATCTAGAAGACAAGTTTGGGGAGATGGAGGGCTTGTCCAAAATGCGCTCAAAGGCAGTTTTGATAAAAAGAGCACCATCTGCCCAGTCACTGGCATTACTCGCTTGTAACAGGTTGGGGGATATTTCTGTTACCATCATGGCCCACAAGAGCTTAAATAAGGTCCAGGGCATTATATTCAACAGGGACCTTCTTTTGCAGTCTGAATACGAGCTGCGCGCCAATTTGGAGCGGCGAGGTGTTCATTTTGTTCTGCTCGTTCATCGGTGTATGAGGGATAATCAGGTTGCCATCGGCACCTTCATCATGGCCTTCAAGGGCCATGCCTTAGGAGGTCAAGGTGACTGTCTACTGCTGTGACATCAGGCCCTATATCCCTCCCCCAATGTGGTGCTTTAAATACTGGAAGTTCGTCTGTATGTCATTGTGTTGTACTTCCAGCCTGACATGTCGATCTTGCAGACGCCCATCACATCCCAATATTCCATGTGCCCCGCCTCCCATCTATGTCAACTGCAAAGAGCATCATTCACCTTGCTGGCCGGACTCAAGAATTTCACAGAAAGAGGGGAAAATCATGGAATGTAAGACCCTGGACCGACTGACCTACACTGAGGCTAAGAGGAAATTTGAACGACTCCATCCTGTGCTAACGACTTCCTCTTATGCCACAGTAACGACAACAGTGATACCCTCATCAGTTAAGCGAATTCCAGTCGGCTCTCCGAGCTGTAAGACTACACCTGCCACCTCACCCATGGGGGGTGGGGGCACAAACCTTCCTGTTGCTCCTGCACCACCGACATTGGGAGCAGTAACCCCCCCCCCCCCACCTTCACCATCAGGGACATACATCCCCACTTTCGAGCCAGAGAAGCATATTACTTCTTTGGCTCCTCTCACTAGGAAGGGTTCCCTTGGGTCACTCCCTTCTGAGGTTGTTACCGGTGGTAGAGCTGACCCACCAGTGGCTGAAGCAACCACAGGTAGCTGGTTGTAGGGCTTCACGGTCCTCTTCAGTCCCAGTGTGATCAAAAAAACTAAGGGGCAGTGAGAGAAACCAAAAAAGCAAAATATCACCCAGATCCAAGGCACTGCAATGGCACCTACACCACCGCTGCCTACAAGTTCTGTGTCTGAGGATGAGGTGAAGATTCTGGTGTCCGCTGTGGACCTGGATCTCACTGAACCCTCAGACACAATAGATACAGACAGTTCAAGCAATACGTTGGTGGCAGGCGGTGACTCTGAGGTGTAAACTGCCTCATTGAATGTTCATTGCCTTCCCAGCCTCACAATGCTATTATCCTCCAGTAGAATTGCGGTGGTTTTTCCACCATTTTGCTGAGCTCTGAGAACTTCTCAGCCTTCAACTTTTCTTCTGCATTGCCCTCCAGGAAACTTGGTTTCCGGTGATGTGAACCCCTGCCCTCCATGGGTATTGGGGTTATTACAAGAATCGGGCAGCTTATGAGAGGCTATCTGGTGTTGTCTGCGTCTATGTCCTTAACTCTCTTTACAGCGAGTGTGTCCCTCTTCAAACACCTTTAGAAGCTGTTGCTGTTAGGGTGTGGACGCCTCAGGCTGTTACTATCTGCAGCCTCTATCTTCCACTGGATGGCGATGTCCTACAGCATCTATGGCAGCGCTGTTAGCCCAGCTGCCACCACCTTTTCTATTACTGGGCGACTTTAACGCCATTAACCCTTTGTGGGGTGGATTGGTGGCAACAGCCCAAGGCACTGTCGTTGAACGAGTGTTGGCACAGCTCGACCGTTCTATCTTGAATAATGGTGCCTCCACACATTTCAGTGTGGTGCATGGCACGTACTCATCCATTGGCCTTTTGGTCTGCAGCCCTGGCCTTCTACCCCCTGTCTGGTGGAGTGTGCATGACTTGTGCGGTAGTGCCCACTTTCCGATCTTTCTGTCACTACCCCAGTGTCACACACTTGGGCGCCTATCCAGATGGGCTTTGAATAAGGCTGACTGGGACATGTTTGCCTCCATTGCCACTATTGAGCCTCTTTCTCATGATGCCATTGATGTGGTGGTTCACACAGTCACCACCGGCATCGTTTCTGCAGCGGAATCGGCAATTCCCTGTTCTTCTGGGTCCCGTCGGTAGAGAACTGTGCCTGGTCACCAGAGATCTCTGAGGCGATTTGCTATTACAGGCGGGCCCTCTAACGTCATAAGTGGCACCCATCACTGTACCACCTCATTGAGTTTAAGTGGCTCCATGCCAGAGCCCGATGCCTCATTCCCTGACGGAAGCAGGAGTGCTGGGAATGGTATGCCTCCACCATTGGCATCCATACCTCTCCATCTCACGTTTGGACCAAGATTAGGCGTACCAGGGTTTCCCTGAATCGAGCAGTCTGTACTGACACCAACACAATTGCAGAAATCTTAGCAGAGAATTACACTCAGATTTTTGCTTTTATAAATTACCCACAGGCCCTCCACTCCCTGCAAGAGTGGTTGGAACGTCAGAGCTTTTCATTCCATACACTGCACCCCAAATCGTACAATGCTCCATTCAGTGACTGGGAATTCCAAAGTGCCTTAGCCGCTTGCCCTGATATGGATTCTGGGCCAGTTGGCATCCACTATCAGATGCTTAAACACCTCTCAGTTAACTGCCAGCGACGCCTCCAAGACTTTTCAACTGTATCTGGGTTGAGGGTGAGTTCCCATCACAATGGCAGGAAAGCGTCATTATCCCCATGCCGAAACCTGGCAAGAACTCACTGGAGGTGGACAGCTACCGCCCCATTAGCCTCACCAACGTTCCATGCAAATTGCTCAAATGCATGGTGAGCCAGAGGTTGAGATGGCTACTTTAGTCTTGGGGCCTTTTGGCTACAGTCCAGGGTGTGTTCCGCAAGGGCCGCTATGTCACCGATAATCTGGTCTGCCTGGAGTTAGCCATGTGTACAGCATTTTCCCGCCGACAGGTTGCCATCTTTTTTGACATGCAGAAGGCATACGATACAACATGGTGACATCACATCCCCACCACGCTTCATGGGTGGGATTTAAGGGGCCCACTTCCGACTTTTATTCAAAATTTTCTGTCGCTTCATTCATTCCATGTGGACGTTGGTCCTTCCCATAGTCCCTCCTAAGGCCAGGAGAATGGGGTCCCACAAGGCTCAGTCTTGTGTGTATGCCTCTTTTTAGTTGGTGTCAATGGGCTAACTGCAGCTGTGGGAACGTCTGTATTGGCTTATTTGTATGTTGATGACTTTTGCCTTACTATAGCTCCACTGGCACTGCAGTTGCTGAACGGCAGCTACAGGGCGCTATCCGCAGGGTGCAGTCTTTGGCCATCATAGACGGCTTCCAGTTCTCGACTGCCAAGACCTGTGTCATGCATTTCTGTTGGCGTCGTACTGTTCACGCTGACCCACAGCTTTATCTTGACAGTGAACCTCTTGCCATGGTGGAGATGCATCGGTTTTTGGGCTTGTTGATGCCCAGTTGACTTGGCTCTCTCATATTTGGCAGATTAAACAAACGTGTTGGTGTCATCTTAACGTTATTCGTTGCTTGCATCACACCAGCTGTGGTGCCGATCGGTCTACCCTTGTACGACTGTATCAGGCACTGATTCAGTCCTGTCTCGATTATGCGAACCTGCCTTATAGTTTGTCATCGCCTTCCGTGTTGCAATTGCTTGACCCCATACTTCACTGCGAGATCCTACTCAAAACTGGAACTTTCGGAATAAGCCCTGTAAACAGCATACTCGTTGTGGAGGCTGGTGCCCCGCCATTGCGGATCCGGCGCCGATGACTACTGGCCGCTTATGCTGCACATGTTTGTAGCTTGCCCAGACATCAAAATTACCGTCTCCTGTTCCGCAACTCGGTCGTCCATCTTCCCGAATGGTGGCCCTGGTCAGAGTGTACCATCACAGTTCACACCCGGGCTATTTTTTTTGGGCTTGAATTCTTCTCTCTTCCACCTGTTTTCTGGGCCCATATACGTATACACCCATGGTGTGTGCCCCGTCCTTGCCTTCAGCTGGATTTGGCACAGGGCACGAAGGACTCAGTCGTTCCTGAGACCCACTGCTGCTGCTTTCTGTCCATCCTTGCCACGTTTTGTGGCTCTGACGTGGTCTATACTGACGATGGTTGCTGTTCGAGCTGATTATGCTATTACTCTTGGGGATCATTCTCAACAAGGCTCATTGCCAGATGGCTGCAGTGTTTTCACTGCAGAGTACGTAGCCATCTCTCACGCCCTATAGTATATCTGCTCTGATTAGGTGAGTTCTTCGTCATCTTTGGTGACTCTCTGAGCCTTTTACAAGCTATTGATCAGTGTTTTCCTCGTTCTTGTCTGGTGATGGCTATCCTGGAGTCCATCCATACTCTTGCCAGTTGTAGCCATTTCATGGTTTTTGTGTGGACCACGGGTCATGTCGGCATCCCAGGTATTGAACATTGTTGACAGGCTGCCCAAACAGGCTATCAGTGCCTTGGCCCTGGAGATTGGCTCTATGTTGCTGTGGATCAGTGTTGACAGAGGTCCAAATTTTGTTGGACTGTCCACTTTCAAAGGCACTCAGGCAGACGTTTGTGCTGCCTGATACTCTCCCTGCTGTTTTTACGGATGATGCTGCAATGGCAGGCTTAGTTTTGAGTTTTATTCGAGTGTGGGATTATTATCGCTCAATCTGAGGGTTTGTCCGATTTTGTGTTGCGTCTGGCCTTTGGCCTATTGTTTTAGATAGGGGTTTTGGTGTGCCTCTTTGTGGTTGGCTTTTCCTTTTTTGTTTCCATGGTCCACCAACCACTTTGTGCTTTTAATCCTTTTGTCTGATCTTTGTCTGTGCCTTTCTTGTCCTGTGTCGTCCCTTGTCATCTCTGTTGCTTGTTTTTGTTCCTTGTGGGTGTTTCATGGTCGTGAAAAAAGGGACTGATTGCCTTTGTAGTCTGGTCCCTTCAACCCCCCACAAACAAAACTATCTTGAATGTATGCACAACTCATTCAGGTTCTTCATTCAACTAATGATGAAACGGAACAGTGGTATGGTGAGTGATACTACAGACTATACAAGATTATTCGAAATTCTAAGCTGTAAACTGTGGTCAGTTGCCTGTGAGCCACACTTCTGGCTAACCTTCCAAGGAGAAAATTGATGACAAAGGCTGAATGGGACTACGCAACGTAGTCAAGTTCATGGGCAATGCAAACGGATATTTGGTAAAAGAATTCTCTACAGTAAGCCAACTAGCGTTCCAAAAGGGACGAGCAGAGTCAATATGCACATGATGCCATGGCGACTGAGACTTTGGCCAAGCTGAAAACGTTTGCTAAGGGGCGAGGAGGGTTTCACCCTATGTGCAAGTCTGTGAACATCATCTGTTGAATATGGGCGTGCATACCAGTCCATGTAAGTGCCGGCACGCTACATGTTTCGTGTTTCCAATTCCTGAATGTTCTTGTAGGAGCTTTATGCAGCACTTTAGAAATAAGCACATCCTACTTTCCAGTCATTTCGTAATAAAGTCACAGCATCTTGGACGGAGAGGTTATGCTGACGACAAAATAGTGGCACACAAAGAAATTCTGAATGTTTTTCACAGAAGGAGGCCAAGCAGTACAGATGCAGTGCAACAAAAGGTACCTGTCAGGCTCTGGTTCTGTGGCCTGACCAGTTTTCCTATAGTGCAGTGGAAAATTCAGTAAGAGTTCAGTGCCCCGCGCATCTGTCTGACAACAAGATGCGGCAGTAGCGTCGAATTCAGAATCAGAACCAATAGGAAGCCGAGAGAAGGCGTCAGCATGCTTCGACATGGATCGGTACAATACCTCGTACTGATATTGTGACAATAACAAAGCCCAGAGTTGCAGCTTCTGAGCCGTACACGACGGAAGAGGTTTCGATGGATGAATCAAAGACTGACCTACCTTCTAGTCCATCACTAGGTAAGACTTCCGACCAGACAGATAATGGTGAAACTTTTTCATGCCATAGATAATAGTGAGTGCATCGTTATTGATCTGGGAATAGTTACATTGAGTCTTGGAAGCCAAAGTGCTCGGACTTTGCTGTAAAGCAAATATGTGCGAGAATACAGGTCTGATTCTCTACGAAGAGGTGTCCACTGCAAAAACCACTGGCTTAACAGGATCTAAAAGAGAAAGTCACCTTCACTCAAAAAGGCATATAGGTTACTGGAATGCATCCCGACAATCTTTGGTCCAAACAAAAGACACATTGTCCATTCACAACCGATGGAATAGAGCAACGATGCGAGGTGTGCTGGGAAAAATCGGATACAATGTCTCATCTTCCTGAGAACTGACTTCAATTCCATGACTTTCCATGTGGCAGGGCAGTCCTGGATGGCCAGAAAAGAAGTAGAGCAAACTTCGTTCTGCCCCACTGTCCATTGTTGCCAGATGTGACCAACATGGTGGTGATGACATCATCCAGGATGGCATACATGATGTCAGATGATGACACGAGTACCACTATCGAAAATGACCGCTTTTGGCTGGAAATTTGAATTTTGGCGGCAAGATTATGTTAATTGGGCTACCTCCACTAACCTAACCCTCTTCTCTCCACCCCATCCCCTCCCCTCCCCCACAAAATGGTGGGAAATTCAAATTTCATCAGAACGCTGCAACACACCATGGATACCTCCACTAACCTAAGAAAGTGGCAGGAAAATAGGTCACTTGGGCTACCTCCACTAACCTAAGTCATCCGACCACCACCTATTCCTAGGAATTGGTGGGAAAAGGACTTGGCCTCTGCCGCATAGGATGGACGTAAGTCTTTATTTTGCATGCACTCATTATTTAAACAATTTGAGGCAGTACTGCCATCCAGTGTGTCCACCATGAAGTCTGGAGTCCAACTGCCCTAGTACACAATACTGCCACCAGAGAGTGCTATCATCCCTCCTATGACATAATCCAAGATGGTGGTCTGGAGGGGAAAATGGTGGGAAAATGGCTCAGCCTGCACTGGGCTGTTGGAGAGAGGAAGGAGTGTACTTTATTTATTTTGGAACAATTTATTTAGGGACAGATTTCACGTAATTCATGTATCACAATGATAAAAGAAGTACTCGCCCTGATGTGCTTGGAGTCACAATAAACGGTCTGCAGACCTGCAAACTACTCGGAAATAATGCAGTACACTGATGTACAGATATGCAAACAACTCGTAAATCACCAAAATAATGCAACACACAGCTCATAGACCTGTAAACTACTCATAAATCACCGAAATAGTGCAGTACACTGAAGTGTAGACACGAAAACAACTCGTAAATTATCAAATTAACGCATGTAAAACGCTCTGCAGGCACGCTCACTACTTGTAAACTGTCTAAGTAATGCATAGCATGGCCTACAGGCCAGCCCACAAAATAATACAACAGACACGCAAAGAATGAGCACATGCACTGCCCACCACCCCCTGTCTACTGGGCCGCACAGGATGCTATCACACACGCTCCCAGGAGTTGGGTTCCACCGGCAGCCCCCGCGAAGGGATGACGCGACCATCAGCTGCCGAGTCATGCACAGGTGCACATTTGGATCCTGCAAATATGAGGCAGTGGCATCCCTTTCATACTTGTGAGAAATTCCTCTGGAAATACATGTTGACCTGGGCAAAATTGCTGACGTGACTGGACAGGAATGAACACCAATTTGCAGAGGGACTCACCCTCACAGATGCTGAAATCCGTTCCATTGTTTCCCAGAATGGAACAGGCTGCTTTCTCTTCCTCGTGATTCTACCGGGACATTCGAGCTGGGTATAGTCGTGCTTAAGTGTCCAGTGTGGCTGACACATGACTGTGAATTGCATACGCATAGCTACACGCCATCGCAAGTGCATCTAAGGAGGTTCTCAGTGTTATAGTGATGTCACATAGCTATGTAAAACAAGAACCAAGTCAACCTCCCGGTAATTGTATAGTGCCTCCGAAATAGGTAACACTTGCTTTTGTAGGAGCTTCTGTGATGTCTCAACTTGTCTGCATGGAAATGGTTGCCCTAACAGGACCTGCTTACAGAAATAGCGCAGAATAACATCGAATGCATTCTTCCTCTCGGTCCTAACAACACATCCCACCCATCTTGTGTTACACGTACTGCTTTCAACATACGTAAACGTTCTCACCACTGTGTAGAGACACCTATATTCCAGCACAAATGATGTCTGGTGAGTGAATGAAGAATTATGATTGGCTCTTATCGAATTTACCCGCTGAATTACTAATGCCACCAGTGTGGAAGAACAGTCTGCCTTTTTTTTCTTTCTGCAGACGATAGTTTCAGCAGCAAGAACTATTTTACACAGGTCGCCATATTGCACCGACAATTAAACCTTGCAAGGTGCTCTGCATATCGTCAGGTACGGAAAGACTCTTACTCAGTTACACTGCTCTCTCAATGAGGACAAGAGCTTGAATATTAGAGCGTGAAACTGATATCCAACTGCCGGCCGGAGTAGCCGTGTGGTTCTAGGTGCTACAGTCTGGAACCACGCGACCGCTACGGTTGCAGTTTCGAAGCCTGCCTCAGGCATGGATGTGTGTGATGTCCTTAAGTTAATTAGGTTTAAGTAGTTCTAGGTTCTAGGGGACTGATGACCTCAGCAGTTAAGTCCCATAGTGCTCAGAGCCATTTGATCTCCAACTCAGCAATATATCACTGCGTACTGTGTCAGTGTAGTAAACAAACAATTCATATCCTGCACGATACAAAATAACCCCTTTTCCATCACTCGTACATATACTGTGAAGACAGATAGCATGAGCACATGCACTGTAGGTATACTCGCGGCACTAGATATTTCCAACGAGGGCGGTTATGGACAACCAACGCACGACCAGAGCACATTCAGTGGATTGAAGTCAATCTCACAACTGATCTACAAATTCTGGATCGGCTCCCTTCGGCAAAAACGCATTACTCTTTCCAACACAACCTGTTTGCTTTCTTACACACATCTGCAGACTGTGGGATTACAAGATAAATAGTTTGGTAGAATATCAGACTATTTTCATGGTACTTCTTGATATCAAGCAGACAGCAATATCGCTTGCATGGAAGTATCACTCATGTGACATAACTGATCTACATATTCTGGATCGGCTCCCTTCGGCACAAAGGCATTACTGTTTCAGGCCCAACCTGCTTGCTTTAGTACATTCATCTCCACACTCTGGGATTACAAGAACATATGTAATTTCGCATAGTTTGGTAGAATATCATACTATTTTCACGGTACTTCTCGACATCAAGCAAACAGCAATATCGCTTGCATAGCAGTATTACTCGTGTGACATTATTCCAAAGATATAGACTGGAAATTATTTCTCTAGAAACCCAAAATTTTAGCTAGGTGCAGCATGCTGTAAACCATAGAGAAACTAGAAACTTATGCCATCTGTGAAGACCTTTACAGAAAAAGAACTCGAAAAAAAAATAGATGAAGCTGATATTTCCACTCGCGAACACTTATGTCGGTTATGTACCAGATTCTAAATCATCCCAATAGTTTACAGAGTCAACTAAGGTGTTTCTCACGTCTAGAGAACCAGTAAACGTGTCTTCCACCTGCTAGATGCACACACCACAATCGATGTTCTCTCTACTAAATAAAGACGCGAAATGTGAAGAACCAGTCAGCTAAACAGTTTACATGGGTGGCAATAATGGCCCAGCACAAACACACGTCCATATTGAATCTTCTCAAATTTCCACAAGATCAGGAAAGCTGTCATACTAAGTATTAGGTCGCTATTCGGCTGTGTACACAGTTAAGTCAGCTACATTCCTGCACCCCAACAGGCCTCTATGTTCGGACAGCTCCTACCGTTATATGTAAACGTGAATAACTCCCACTACAGGCCACCAGCACTGCACGCCTAGGTATAATCATTATCCTAAGACATCGGTCACATATGTATTTTGATCGCTATATTTACAATCCCCCCCCCCATGAACCATGGACCTTGCCATTGGTGGGGAGGCTTGCGTGGCTCAGCGATACAGATAGCCGTACCGTAAGTGCAACCACAACGGAGGGGTATCTGTTGAGAGGCCAGACTAACGTGTGGTTCCTGAAGAGGGGCAGCAGCCTTTTCAGTAGTTGCAAGGGCAACAGTCTGGATGATTGACTGATCTGGCCTTGTAACAATAACCAAAACGGCCTTGCTGTGCAGGTACTGCGAACGGCTGAAAGCAAGGGGAAACTACAGCCGTAATTTTTCCCGAGGGCATGCAGCTTTACTGTATGATTAAATGATGATGGCGTCCTCTTGGGTAAAATATTCCAGAGGTAAAATATTCCCCCATTTGGATCTCCGGGCGGGGACTACTCAAGAGGATGTCGTTATCAAGAGAAAGAAAACTGGCCTTCTACGGATCGGATCGTGGAATGTCGGATCCCTTAATCGCGCAGGTAGGTTAGAAAATTTAAAAAGGGAAATGGAGAGGTTAAAGTTAGATATAGTGGGAATTAGTGAAGTTCGGTGGCAGGAGGAACAAGACTTCTGGTCAGGTGACTACAGGGTTATAAACACAAAATCAAATACGGGGTAATGCAGGAGTAGGTTTAATAATGAATAGGAAAATAGGAATGCGGGTAAGCTACTACAAACAGCATAGTGAACGCATTATTGTGGCCAAGATAGATACGAAGCCCACACCTACTACAGTAGTATAAGTTTATATGCCAACTAGCTCTGCAGATGACGAAGAAATTGAAAAAATGTATAATGAAATAAAAGAAATTATTCAGATAGTGAAGGGAGACGAAAATTTAATAGTCATGGGTGACTGGAATTCGAGTGTAGGAAAAGGGAGAGAAGGAAACGTAGTAGGTGAATATGGATTGGGGCTAAGAAATGAAACAGGAAGCCGCCTGGTAGAATTTTGCACAGAGCACAACATAATCATAGCTAACACTTGGTTTAAGAACCATGAAAGAAGGTTGTATACATGGAAGAACCCTGGAGATATTAAAAGGTATCAGATAGATTATATAATGGTAAGACAGAGATTTAGGAACCAGGTTTTAAATTGTAAGACATTTCCAGGGGCAGATGTGGACTCTGACCACAATCTATTGGTTATGACCTGTAGATTAAAACTGAAGAAACTGCAAAAAGGTGGGAATTTAAGGAGATGGGACCTGGATAAACTGAAAGAATCAGAGGTTGTACAGTGTTTCAGGGAAAGCATAAGGGAACAATTGACAGGAATGGGGGAAAGAAATACAGTAGAAGAAGAATGGGTAGCTTTGAGGGATGAAGTAGTGAAGGCAGCAGAGGATCAAGTAGGTAAAAAGACGAGGGCTAGTAGAAATCCTTGGGTAACAGAAGAAATATTGAATTTAGTTGACGAAAGGAGAAAATATAAAAATGCAGTAAATGAAGCAGGCAAAAAGGAATACAAACGTCTCAAAAATGATATCGACAGGAAGTGCAAAATGGCTAAGCAGGGATCGCTAGAGGACAAATGTAAGGATGTAGAGGCTTATCTCACTAGGGGTAAGATAGATACTGCCTACAGGAAAATTAAAGAGACCTTTGGAGATACGAGAACCACATGTATGAATATCAAGAGCTCAGATGGAAACCCAGTTGTAAGCAAAGAAGCGAAAGCAGAAAGGTGGAAGGAGTATATAGAGGGTCTATACAAGGGCGATGTACTTGAGGACAATATTATGGAAATGGAAGAGGATGTAGATGAAGATGAAATGGGAGATACGATACTGCGTGAAGAGTTTGACAGAGCACTGAAAGACCTGAGTCGAACCAAGGCCCCGGGAGTAGACAACATTCCATTGGAACTACTGACGGCCTTGGGAGGGCCAGTCCTGACAAAACTCTACCATCTGGTGAGCAAGATGTATGAAACAAACGACATACCCTCAGACTTCAAGAAGAATATAATAATTCCAATCCCAAAGAAAGCAGGTGTTGACAGATGTGAAAATTACCGAACAATCAGTTTAATAAGCCACAGCTGCAAAATACTAACACGAATTCTTTACAGACGAATGGAAAAACTAGTAGAAGCCGACCTCGGGGAAGATCAGTTTGGATTCCGTAGAAACACTGGAACACGTGAGGCAATACTGACCTTACGACTTATCTTAGAAGAAAGATTAAGGAAAGGCAAACCTACGTTTCTAGAATTTGTACACTTAGAGAAAGCGTTTGACAATGTTGACTGGAATACTCTCTTTCAAATTCTAAAGGTGCCATGGGAAAAATACAGGGAGCGAAGACTATTTACAATTTGTACAGAAACCAGATGGCAGTTATAAGAGTCGAGGGCCATGAAAGGGAAGCAGTGGTTGGGAAGGGAGTAAGACAGGGTTGTAGCCTCTCCCTGATGTTATTCAATCTGTATATTGAGCAAGCAGTAAAGGAAACAAAAGAAAAATTCGGAGTAGGTATTAAAATCCATGGAGAAGAAATAAAAACTTTGAGGTTCTCCGGTGACATTGTAATTCTGTCAGAGACAGCAAAGGACTTGGAAGAGCAGTTGAACGGAATAGACAGTATCTTGAAAGGAGGATATAAGATGAACATCAACAAAAGCAAAACGAGGATAATGGAATGTAGTGTAATTAAGTCTGGTGATGCTAAGAGAATTAGATTAGGAAAGGAGACACTTAAAGTAGTAAAGGAGTTTTGCTATTTGGGGAGCAAAATAACTGATGACGGTCGAAGTAGAGAGGATATAAAATGTAGACTGGCAACGGCAAGGAAAGCGTTTCTGAAGAAGAGAAATTTGTTAACATCGAGTATAGACTTAAGTGTCAGGAAGTCATTTCTGAAACTATTTGTATGGAGTGTAGCCATGTATGGAAGTGAAACATGGACGATAAATAGTTTGGACAAGAAGAGAATAGAAGCTTTCGAAATGTGGTCCTACAGAAGAATGCTGAAGATTAGATGGGTAGATCACATAACTAATGAGGAAGTACTGAATAGGATTGGGGAGAAGAGAAGTTTGTGGCACAACCTGACCAGAAGAAGGGATAGGTTAGTAGGACATGTTCTGAGGCATCAAGGGATCACTAATTTAGCATTGGAGGGCAGCGTGGAGGGTAAAAATCGTAGAGGGAGACCAAGAGATGAATACACTAAGCAGATTCAGAAGGATGTAGGTTGCAGTAGGTACTGGGAGATGAAGAAGTTTGCACAGGATAGAGTAGCATGGAGAGCTGCATCAAACCAGTCTCAGGACTGAAGACCACAACAACAACAACATATTTACAATTAAATGTTACGATCGTGGTCTCAGTTGGAACGACATTCGACAGTGAGCCAAGGGTGGGAACTACATCCTGCTGACGACTGTGGCTCTAGAAATAGAAATATCTATAGCATTCTTATGACTTCACATACTCTCCCCTTTGCTACCACAGTATTCCACGTCAAATCCAGACCTTCCTGGAGACTGGACATAGCCATTTCCTTTGCACATGTCGGAACACAAACACATACTTTATAAGCCTGATGCTCATGGCGAACCTATCACGCATCCCCTACTGCTATGTAGAATGTTTCGCCAATAAGTGTTCGCTGGCGCCGGCCGGAGTGGCCGTGCGGTTCTAGGCGCTACAGTCTGGAACCGCGCGACAGTTACGGTCGCAGGTTCGACTCCTGCCTCGGGGATGGGCGTGTGTGATGTCCTTAGGTTAGTTAGGTTTAAGTAGTTCTAAGTTCTAGGGGACTGATGACCACAGCAGTTAAGCCCAATAGTGCTCAGAGCCATTTGAACCATTTTTTTTTTTTTTTTGTTCGCCGGCGATACGAAATAATACTGACTGAGAATCAACGACAGGTGGACATGTTTCATAACTTTTTCTTGCTAGCGGTACCCATGTGTCTTAGAAGGAGAGACGTAATCGTCTTACAAACCGCCATATGTTAAGGAACATGAACATATTACTATCAAAAGCAGTCTTGGTCCTACAGGTGCACACAAGTATCTATGCTAAAGCTGTACTGGCTTTATAAATCGAGGTATGACATTACATACGAATGACGTGGTTTTTTTTTTATCCAGACAAATACCGCAACACTGAATGTACTGTAGATGGTGATTGCCAGAGTGTATATTATCAGGTCAACAGTGCGGTTAAACGTCGCCGACGACGCATCCTCGTTATAAGATCACCGAATTTAGAAAGTGAGTCAGCTAAGGAACGTGGTATGAAACCAGTATTTGCAACTCCCTCACGCCACCGCCGCTAGATATTTCTCCAGTATTTCTAACGCATTTTGTCTTGATGCCTTGTCAGATGTTCTTCGATATATCGACTGTGATGGTTGATTGAGAAGGATCACAAACAGTACTCAGAGACCAATATTGGTAGCAAGTTCATAGATATGCAGGCCCAAATAGATGTGTGTAAATCAACTGCGAGTGACTCTTTGAAACATTACAGCGATGTTTCAAAGAGAGTAAGCCAATTGACAGAAAGTGTCAACCACGTTGGCGAGCGAGTTGAAGACCTTGCTCAGCAAATATCCGATGTCAATATTGACAAAAAGATCGCAGATGTGACTTCTGAAATTTTCCCGGCGTATTTCTTCTTCTAATAATTTCCGGGTATGCAGCCGGATCCCGTCGACATTCTGTCACGATATTTCGGCCCAGAGACGTCCGGCCATCATCAGGTGAGTACACAACTACTGAAGAGCCCTGGTGCAGTCGCGGTATTTATGCCGAATCTCGCGCATGTGAAATGTACTGGCATCCTACAGCGCATGCGTCAGGTGTTGACATGCGCAGCATAGCCGAGTTGTACGTGCTGCCCTCGGTGGTGGAAATAAAGGTTCATCTAGTCATTGAGTATCGAATGACACTGTCGATTCCGCTGTGATTGTATAATTTTAATAACAGGATTCCAATTTTTATCCAGCTGAAAGCCGTTGTCATGATTTATAAGATTATTGGCAAGACGTATTTCCACTGATTCCTTGATTACGGAATCCCAAAAACCGGAAACCGGGGATAAAATTTTTGTTACATTGTATTCCATTGAATGTCCCAAAGAAATACAGTGCTCTGCTACTGCCGATTTTGACGGTTGCCGCAGACGGGTGTATCTTTCATGTTCTATACATCGTTCATGGACAGTTCTTGTCGTCTGGCCAATATATGCAGAGCCACATTCACAGGGAATTTTGTAGACGCCTGCCTTCTTCAGTTGTAAATCGTCTTTAACGGATCCAACCAGGGCCCGGTTCTTTGCTGGTGGACGGAAGATAACCTTGATTTTATTTTTCTTCAGTAATCGGCCTATTTTCGACGACATATTCCCGGCGTATGGAAGGAACGCAGTTGATTTAAAGTCATCATCAGCGTCCTCAGTGCGTTGCTTCTTGTTATGATAGTTGCGCATGGCTTTCCTTATTTGGCGAGAAGTGTAGCCATTCAATTAGAACACTTGGAGAAGGTTTTCAATGACTAGATGAACCTTTATTTCCACCACCGAGGGCAGCACGTACAACTCGGCTATGCTGCGCATGTCAACACCTGACGCATGCGCTGTAGGATGCCAGTACATTTCACATGCGCGAGATTCGGCATAAATACCGCGACTGCACCAGGGCTCTTCAGTAGTTGTGTACTCACCTGATGATGGCCGGACGTCTCTGGGCCGAAATATCGTGGCAGAATGTCGACGGAATCCGGCTGCATACCCGGAAATTATTAGAAGAAGATCGCAGATGTCAACACCGGTATAAGCAATACACTTAATAAGGAATTTGAAGAGTGGATGCAATCCAAAGAACAGTACATTGTCAGCAAGGTACACGCTGAACTAAAGGGTACGGTTAAATCTGCTACAGCAGAAATCTTAACCGCTCCCGGTACTTCTGGTCACACTTAAACCAGTGAATTAGGTGAAATCAGACGAGCATTTAGCCACGATCTTCCGGAATGGAAACGTAAGCTAAGCAATGATATAGATCAACTGAAACGACAAGTTACGGAATTGCAAGGTGACAATCAAAGTGAGTATTCGCTACCGCCAGAACACGATAATCGTCAATATCCCGAGTGTCAGGTACAATTCTCACCAACAGTAAACAATTCGCGTGGCGAAACTTCTACGTCACGTAGTCATGCCGATCAACTAACTCTCGTTGAACTACTGCGAGACGAGAGTGTGCTAAAACACGGAGTTTTTCAGCCTTTTATATCTGAAAAACGAAATATACATCCAATGGTATTTCTAAAATCATTCACAGGCGCTTTACCAGAATCATGGAACGACAGGCAGCGGATACAGTTCATCTTAGGCTATGTACACGGTGAAGGACCAATTTGGGGTACAGAAATAATAGACAAATGTCACACCTATGCAGATTTTGAAAAGCATTTATTGAATAAATTCTGGAGTTCAGGTATACAACAAAGACTCCGAAAGGAGATTTACAACGCCGAACCTTTCAACACCAAAGGAGGAGGTTTGAGACGTTATTCTGAAAAATATCTACGTAAAATTCAGTATTGGGACACGCCCATTTCAACCAAAGATGTAATCATGATCTTAAAGTCAAAACTTCCTGTGTCAATAAGAGAAAAACTAGTTAATGTGAGTGAAGAAGACCTAGAAGCCTTTCTTTCTGTTCCTGACAATTTGGATATGATCTATGAGGATGTGCGTGCGAGCGCGCGGAATAATTATAATAATGGACCGCCCGCTCCGCAGCAGCACATAACAAATTGCGTCAATGGAATGTCGTACCAACATAACACGGGACAACCAAACGCTCAGCCTTACGGCAATCATAACAGTTTCAACAGCCGTAATGGAAAACAATATAACAAATATCCACACCAGAACAGATACAATCCGATTTATCAAAACACACAGCAACAATACGGTAATTTACCGATAAATCACAACGGTAATTACCAGTACCAGAACAACAACACGAATAATGGAAATCGTCACAAGGGAAAGAAATGGAACAATTATAACGGACCACAACAGTACAGTCAGCCGAGTCACTTCACTCCATCTCACCAAATAAATTTTTCACAGCCGAAAAATGCGACATTTTCTCACCAACCCAACCAACAGTTCAGGAACAATAGTCAGGACAATTCGTCGGATGCTTTTCCTGACACCGCCGGTCATAATAGCCAAGGAAATCCGACTATTTTTTACACACAGGCGAACCAAGCACCAAACGCGATGTCAAATAACACGCAATCAAGTGATGCACAAGTCGTATGGGATACGAACGCGAATTTTCGACCTGGTAGGTCGCAAAATACTAGTCAAGTAAAAATAACTTACATTTCAGCTCCACCCCAGTCGGAAAACCATTAGCAGCTTCTTTAGGCCTTCACGGGGAAGCTGCGGACCGAAATTACAACAGCCTGAAGTAATATTAGACGACAAGTTAAGACAAGCTCTCATATCTTTAACCACTCATGCCAACCCTAGAAAAAAAGGCGCATGACAAACACATTAGCAAAGTCTTATCGTATCGTATAAATGAACGAGTGCTATTACAGACCCACTTCAAACCATCTTTGATTCATCATAAGAATCGCAAGTGGCAGCACTTGTATGAAGGACCATATATTATATTAAGAAAGCCGCACATTGGTTGCTATCTATTAGCTGACCCTGTATCTGGACGAATAAAAGGATTGTTTCATAACGCAGACTTGAAGAAATACAGAGTCAACCATTGAAAATATCTGTTAAGTTAAGCTGCTAAAATAAAATATACACACACTATAAGTTGTCATACTATGTGTGAAGTACCAACGTATGTAAGAGTAATGCACAGGACTAACAGCCTGTCGACCTGCCACAACAAGGTAAGTAATTTATATGAGCACCTGAAGTAAAACACATTTATTGTAGGAGACCAAGATTTGCCTTAGATGTAAGTTAGTTTTAAGTTAATTGAGCCATGAACGGCCACAGCCGAAAGAGCTGACAAATAAATATTATAGTAGTGCTAAGTGCCACCTGCTATCACTAGTTTTAAGTATAGCAAAGCTCTCTCCTCTTGAATGAAATAAATTAAAATTATCATTCAGACCAGAATGATTGCTCGAAAAAAAAAATGGTTAAGGTCGCTTACTCTAATTAGGTAAATATTATGTTATGCATAAGGAGTGTGTGACAACAAATTTTATGAGGCCACCTATGAAACGCAACAGGCAAAAAGGAGCAGCTTAGCATATAAGAATCAAGTAAGTCAATAACGATCTAGGTAGCAGGAAAGAAGTGCGCAACTCAATTATTTTATTATAAGACGGAGAAAACCGTATACGCACATAAGAATTTTACGGCATAGTGCAGCTGAAATACTTACAAAGATCATTTATAAATAAACTAATTTAGTACTAGAAATATCTATTTCAGGTATGACGATTTATTTTTAGAAAACCTATTTTACGATACATGGAACAGAAGATAGTTAACAGACACAGTTCACTGCTAATGCATGGTTTAAGTAATTTAAGATATGCATAGAAAATTGTTTAGAGAGCAGTATCAGGCGACACTGAAACTACTGTATCGATTTAATTATACTATTTGTCATGAAAAACTCAGGTGATAATAATTTATATATCATACGTTACTAACACTGTGTCTTCAAATCTCTTCACTCCATAAAAGTCTTTTGTGTTTTCCTCTAACCAGTATCCTTACCATCCTACCTTATCCAGTAGAGAAGTGAATTTTACGAGCTGGTTGCATGATTGATACATACAGGCTATACGAATGGATAGTCGTGACACATTGGTTGTCGACGGGCTATGCTTATTCTCCGCAAATTGCGAGTTCAATTAAGATTTGTTATGTGCAATTGCATGACAGGGAACACCAAGCTTCCCAATTTCCCTAATGGTAGTTTGAACACGAACTGTTCATCACGTAAACGAAGCCACATTGACTGTGTCTTCAAACTAACGACGCAATAGAGAGAAAATTAAAGAGCTGAACTTGAGAAAAGAGTAACTATTGTAAAAAGAAAAGAATAACAAGATTTCGAACAAAGTGTAAACCTAAAGTGCCTTGGAAGCACAAACTACGAACAAGAGAACGCTTTTCGTCAGGCCTTGTAGTCACAGAGACTAAATATTTCTTTGTAAATAATTTTTAGACATGATATATATATATATATATATATATATATATATATATATATATATATATACTAACTGTTAACTGTACTTTGTAGTAATAATGCAGTCAGTAATAAATGGACACGTATATGCTGCTGCGTGTGAACCGACTATAGACAACTAATTAATGGACACGTATAAAAGTGGTGCGTGTGAACCTTAACATGACGACCAAACAAAAGGTGAACACGAATTAATAATAACGTGTGAACTGAAAAGGTGATAACTCCAAGGACACGTGTGAAATACCGCGTTGTTATAAGTACTTGTACCACGAAACCACGATGTAGAAAGCCGAAGAGTGAAAGTGAATAAGTATTGTACTTACCACAAACGGTACTGCACGCCTTTCCACGGACACATTCTTCGAAACAGCTGCGGGAGTCGTCGCATCTGGCTGCTTCCGTAATCCAGAGTCGATGAAAAACTGTGTAAAAACTCACACCACAGCTAGTAGACACCAAACGCTCTGCTTCTCGCAGAATACTGCTGCTAGCGTTGTGGAACTCTCAAGTTATTATCACGTGATTGTGACCAACGGACGTAACACTGTGTACGCTGAGCGCTCAACAATCAATTTTTCTTTGCACAACGAGCGCGAATGCCAAATGTGTTTGAAATGCATTCAAAATAAAATATGATAAAGCAATGAATTAAGCACTCATGTACCTTGTGAAATTTTAAAGACTCTAGTCGGAAGAGTCTTAAGCTCGATTTTGACAGTTGCTACTGAATTTACTGACCAGGCCGAGTAATGACGAAAACGTGTCGAACCAAATAAAACCAGAAAATAGATAAATATGAGAACTAAGCATTCCTAAGAGAATGAGACCTTATGTACATAAACAATTGTTATCCTTACCTAATCCAATTTTCTTTTAGACTAAGTTATTAGTAAGTAAGCACATTCTAATACAGATTTTTTTCTGTATTTTTCATGTACGAAAACATATATGGAAGCACGGACATGTGTCAAGTGAAATAGAGACCGCCACCATACGGCTCAACATGTTGCAGAACCAATCTTCCAGTTCCTGACCAACGACGTATTTCCAACGCAACATCACACCCCGACAACTACTCCAACTTCCACAGTGAAAGTGATGCCCTACTTTTCCTCCACTGTGAAAGTGTAATCAATTTCCCCACTCAAGCGCAGTGCTATCATTTATACCCGAAGTTCTACCACTCCCAGTGCAACTCATACCTACCCAAGTGTAGTGAAACATTTTTTTTTTTTGCAGGTCATGAAAGCCACAAATATGTAAAGTGCTACGTATTTACTGCAAGAAATCTTCGACGAAACAAAGACAAAAATATTCCTGTAATGTATCATTGTAAAACAAGAATGTCAATTTTTTTGTAACATATTTTTTCCACGAGTGTACACAGCACCCAGACTTCCTGCGAAGTCAAGCAATTTATTTCTTTGTTATTTTTTAATATTTATTATGCCATGTATAATGTATCTATGTATGTGTATCTTTATCTTAATTTCATTATCTTTTACCGAGAAATGAACATTTGTTATCCTTGTACAATACATTAGAAAGAGCACAGTTCAATTGTCATGTAGTTACACTATGGACAAATTACTATCAATTTCAGTCGTACGAATATACTTACCTGATACTCTGTATGTTAACCACTTTCCCTGATGTAGTGTGCAAAATCTATTGTAAAGAATTTTTGCAAGTAATACTAACTTGTTTCACGAAAGCAATAATATCACGACTACGCGTGAGTCGCGATGATCCTGACGGAGTCATCGCTCCTCACGCGGGAAGCAATGTGATATTATTGGATTTCAGACATTTTGCATATGAGAAAAGGACAGCCACCGAGCTGTAGTTTGTAATGATGATAAGCATGACAACACGAGAGTAAGGGAACGAAATCTACACTCCAGGAAATGGAAAAAAGAACACATTGACACCGGTGTGTCAGACCCACCATACTTGCTCCGGACACTGCGAGAGGGCTGTACAAGCAATGATCACACGCACGGCACAGCGGACACACCAGGAACCGCGGTGTTGGCCGTCGAATGGCGCTAGCTGCGCAGCATTTGTTCACCGCCGCCGTCAGTGTCAGCCAGTTTGCCGTGGCATACTGAGCTCCATCGCAATCTTTAACACTGGTAGCATGCCGCGACAGCGTGGACGTGAACCGTATGTGCAGTTGACGGACTTTGAGCGAGGGCGTATAGTGGGCATGCGGGAGGCCGGGTGGACGTACCGCCGAATTGCTCAACACGTGGGGCATGAGGTCTCCACAGTACATCGGTTGTCGCCAGTGGTCGGCGGAAGGTGCACGTGCCCGTCGACCTGGGACCGGACCGCAGCGACGCACGGATGCACGCCAAGACCGTAGGATCCTACGCAGTGCCGTAGGGGACCGCACCGCCACTTCCCAGCAAATTAGGGACACTGTTGCTCCTGGGGTATCGGCGAGGACCATTCGCAACCGTCTCCATGAAGCTGGGCTACGGTCCCGCACACCGTTAGGCCGTCTTCCGCTCACGCCCCAACATCGTGAAGCCCGCCTCCAGTGGTGTCGCGACAGGCGTGAATGGAGGGACGAATGGAGACGTGTCGTCTTCAGCAATGAGAGTCGCCTCTGCCTTGGTGCCAATGATGGTCGTATGCGTGTTTGGCGCCGTGCAGGTGAGCGCCACAATCAGGACTGCATACGACCGAGGCACACAGGGCCAACACCCGGTATCATGGTGTGGGGAGCGATCTCCTACACTGGCCGTACACCACTGGTGATCGTCGAGGGGACACTGAATAGTGATCGGTACATCCAAACCGTCATCGAACCCATCGTTCTACCATTCCTAGACCGGCAAGGGAACTTGCTGTTCCAACAGGACAATGCACGTCCGCATGTATCCCGTACCACCCAACGTGCTCTAGAAGGTGTAAGTCAACTACCTTGGCCAGCAAGATCTCCGGATCTGTCCCCCATTGAGCATGTTTGGGACTGGATGAAGCGTCGTCTCACGCGGTCTGCACGTCCAGCACGAACGCTGGTCCAACTGAGGCGCCAGGTGGAAATGGCATGGCAAGCCGTTCCACAGGACTACATCCAGCATCTCTACGATCGTCTCCATGGGAGAATAGCAGCCTGCATTGCTGCGAAAGGTGGATATACACTGTACTAGTGCCGACATTGTGCATGCTCTGTTGCCTGCGTCTATGTGCCTGTGGTTCTGTCAGTGTGATCATGTGATGTATCTGACCCCAGGAATGTGTCAATAAAGTTTCCCCTTCCTGGGACAATGAATTCACGGTGTTCTTAATTCCATTTCCAGGAGTGTATAATGTGCGCTTATACCAAGACGCGCGGCCAGCGTTTAAAAAGTACTTTTAAACACTATGACTCGCTGGTCGCAGATATTTAAAATCATTGCCGCAGCGCTTGATAGCAAGAAGCTGCGAAACAGAAGAAATAACAATTTATCATTTGTTAGGAAAATTCTAGAGTCTTTATAGTTATTTGTACTTCTGGTCGCCGATATGTTAAAATGTACTTCATTACTTTTGAATTTTGGTCGCCGACTTGTTAAGACGTGTTGTGTAGTACCGCTACAAGTTATATTTCATTTAGTGTGAAAAACCACGTTATCATCAAGAAAGAAAACGCTTTTGTAAACCTTGTGACGATAAAAAATTCTTACGCGCACGCCAGGACATTTAATTTTTACAAAATACCACACATACAAAAGCAGCGATAGTTGGACTGCTCCATGTATGAGAAAAACATAAAAAATGGAAGTTTTGTATTCACTGAAAAATTTTTTAATTTTTATAGTTTAACGCCTTTGTTCTTTGAGAATATATTGATGCTTCACTGTACAGAAACTCTATACTTATTCTTTTCTTTAAATTAACCACAAATAATGTATTTGTTTAAATGAACTTTGTTACAGGTTCGCTCTTTATCGCGGTGTCTCGATTGTATTTGGGAGACCCTAATGTGTTGAATTTCCGATCTTACAACTTGTTTTACAAAATTTCACTGTTTTTCATTCATTTCCAATTTTTTTTTATTATTCAAATAGGTCCCGTAGGTAATTTCATTGAAGAGTCTGATTGCGGGAAAGCAATCCGGGTTAAGAGGTCATTTGAGAAACTATTTTCGCGCAATCAATCTGTACATCTCCTGAACACAATCGAGAACCGACGCATCAGCGATCATTCATTAATTTTTCTCTCTTTCCAACTCGTACCAAAAAACGGCGAAGGAGAACTGCCATGAGTACGCAATCTAGTGTTAAAGGTTGCATTCTTTATCTTGTCAGCAAACATTGCCATAAATTATCATCATCAATGTTATTTTTGGTTAAATGTGAAAAGCAAAAAACCTTTTAATGCTAGAGAGGGACACGGTTAAGAAGGAATAATGCATCAGAAAAGAGATACTCGACTCCCAAAAGAAAATCCTGTCATTGCTGTAGAAACGTTACTCAATTCCGAAGGAGAAGGCATGGAATCAAGAGTATTTCATAGCGACGCAATTTCTGTGTTAATTCATCAATATGAGGGAGCGAATGATGCAATAAAGAAGGAATAATGCATCGGAACAGAGATGCTCGACTCCCAAAAGGAAATCCTGTCGTTTCCGTAGAAACGTTACTCGATTCAGAAGGAGAAGGCGTGGAACCCAGAGTGTTTCATAGCGACGCAATTTTTGTGTTAAGTTGTCAATGCGAGGGAGCGAGGGATGCAGTAAAGAAGGAATAATGCACTGGAAAAGAGATACTCGACTCCCAAAAGAAATCCTGTCGTTGCCGTAGAAACGTTACTCGATTCAGAATGAGAAGACATGTAACCGAGAGTATTTCATAGCTACGCAATTTCTGTGTTGATTCTTCAATGTGAGGGTGCGACGGACATAGTTAAGAAGGAATAATGCATCAGAAAGGAGATACTCGACTCCCAAAAGAAAATACTGTCATTGCCGGAGATACGTTACTCGATTCAGAAGGAGAAGGCATGGAACCCAGAGTATTTCGTAGCGACGAAGTGTCTGAGTTAATTTGTCAATGTGAGGGAGCGATGATGCAGTAAAGAAGGAATAATGCATCGGATAAGAGATGACTCCCAAACGAAAATCCTATCGTTTCCGTAGGAACGTTTGTGGTGTCACCGCCAGACAGCACACTTGCTAGGTGGTAGCTTTAAATCGGCCGCGGTCCATTAGTACATATCGGACCCGCGTGTCGCCACTGTCAGTGATAGCAGACCGTGCGCCACCATACGGCAGGTCTCGAGAGACTTACTAGCACTCGCCCCAGTTGTACGGACGACTTTTCTAGCGACTACACTGACGAAGCCTTTCGCATTTGCCGAGAAGACAGTTAGAATAGCCTTCAGCTAAGTCAATGGCTACGACCTAGCAAGGCGCCATTAACAGTTTATATTCTTTATAACGTACCGTCAAGAACGATGTATACAAATGATGGATTAAAGTTAAGTATTCCAGCAGCTACGTACTTTATTTTATAGCATTCATTCCGTATCCTGTTTCAGACCTCACGCCAGCCTGCGTGAGCTTGACGCGTGCATTTCGGCCTTCTCTAACAATACAACAACGTTACTCGATTCAGATGGAGATGGCATAGAACCCAGAGTATTTCATAGCGACGCAATTTCTGTGTTAATTCGTCAATGTGAGTGAGCGAGGAATGCAGTAAAGAAGGAATAATGCATCGGAAAAGAGACACTCGACGCCCAAAAGAAAATCCTGTCGTTGCCGTAGAAACGTTACTCGATTGCGAAGGAGAAGGCATGGAACCCAAAATATTTCATAGCGACGCAATTTCTGTGTTGATTCGACAATGTGAAGGTGCGAGGGACACATTTAAGAAGGAATAATGCATCAGAAAAGAGATACTCGAATCCTAAAAGAAAATCCTGTCGTTGCCGTAAAAAAACGTTACTCGATTCAAAAGGAGAAGGCATGGAACCCAGAGTATTTCCTAGCGACGCAATTTATGTGTTAATTTGTCAGTGTGAAGGTGCGAGGGACACAGTTAAAAAGGAATAATGCATCAGAAAAGAAATACTCGACCCCCAAAAGGAAATCCTATCGTTGCCGTATAAATGATACTCGATTCCGAAGCAGAAGTCATGGAAACCGGAGTATTTCATAGCGGCGCAATTTCTTTGTTAATTCGTCAATGTGAGGGAGCGAGGGATGCAGTAAAGAAGGAAGAATGCATTGGAATAGAAATGACTTAGAAACGAAAAATCTATCGTTTCCGTAGAAACGGTACTCGATTCAGGTGGAGAAGGCATAGAACCCAGAGTATTTCATAGCGACGCATTTATGTGTTAATTCTTAATTGTGAGGGAGCGAGGGATGCGACAAAGAAGGAATAATACATCGGAAAAGACATACTCGACTCCCAAAGCAAAATCCTGTCGTTGCCATAGATACGTTACTCGATTCAGAAGGGGAGGGCATGAAACCCTGAGTATTTCATAGCGACGCTACTTCTGTGTTAATTCGTCAATGCGCGGGGGCGAGGTATGCAGTAAAGAAGGAATAATGCATCGGAAAAGAGATATTCGACTCCCAAAAGAAAATCCTGTCTTTGCCGTGGCAACGTTACTCGATTCAGAAGGAGAAGGCAAGGAAACCAGACGTGTTATTTTGTCAATGTGATTGAGCGAGGGATACAGTAAAGAAAGAATAATGCATCAGAAAAGAGATACCCGACTCCGAAAAGAAAATCCTGTCGTTGCCGTTTGAACGTTACTCGATTGGGAATGAGAAGCCATGGGACCCAAAATATTTCATAGCAACGCAATTTCTGTGTTGATTCATCAATGTGAATGTGCGAGGGACACAGTTAAAATGGAATAATGCACAGAAATGAGATACTCGACTCCTAACAGGAAATCATGTCGTTGCCGTAGAAGTGTTACTCGAATCAGAAGGAGAAGGAATGGAACCCAGAATATTTCATTGCGACGCACTCTCTGCGTTAATTTGTCAATGTGAGGGAGGGAGGGATGCAGTAATTAATTAATAATGCATCGGAAAAGAGATACTCGACTCACAAAAGTAAATCCATTCGTTGCCGTCTAAACGTTACTCGATTTAGAAGGAGAAGACATGGGACCCAGAGTATTTCATTGCGACGCAATTCCTGTGTTAATTCGTCAATGTGAGGGAGCGAGGGATGCAGTAAAGAAGGAATAATGCATCGGAAAAGAGATACTCGACTCCCAAACGAAAATCCTATCGATTCCGTAGAAACGATACTCGATTCAGAAGGAGAAGGAAAGGAACCCAGAGTATTTCATAGCGACGCTATTTCTGTGTTAATTCGTCTATGTGAGTGAGCGAGGGTTGCAGTAAACAAGGATTAAAGCATGGGAAAAGAGATACCCGACTCCCAAAAGAAAATCCTGTCGTTGGTTTAGAAACGTGACTCGATTCAAAAGGAAAAGTCATGGAACCAAGAGTATTTCATAGCGACGCTATTTCTGTGTTAATTCGTAGCTTTAGGGAGCGAGGGATGCAGTAATGAAGGAATTATGCATCGGAAAAGCGATATTCGAATCCCAAAATAAATCATGTCGTTGCCATAGAAACGTTACTCGATTCAGAAGGAGAAGGCATGGAAGCCAGAATATTTCATAACGACCCAATTTCTGTGTTGATTCGACAATGTGAAGGTGCGAGGGACACAGTGAAGACGGAATAAAGCATCAGAAAAGAGATACTCGAATCCCAAAAGAAAATCCTCTAGTTGCCGTGAAATCGTTACTCGAATCAAAAGGAAAAGGCATGGAACCCAAAGTATTACATAGCGATGCAATTCCTGTGTTAATTCGTTAATTTGAGGGAGCGAGGGATGCAATAAAAATGAATAATGCAGAGGAAAGGAGATACTTGACTCCCAAAAGTAAATCCTCACGTTGCCGCAGAAAACATTAACCGATTCCGAAGGAGAATTCATGGAACACAGAGTATTTCATAGCGACGCAATTTCAGTGTTAATTCGTCAATGTGAGGGAGCGAGGGATGCAGTAAAGAAGGAATAATGCATCGGAAAATAGATACTCGACTCCCAAAAGAAAATCCTGTCGTTGCCGTGGAACCGTTACTGGATTCAGAAGGAGAAGGCATGGAAACCAGATGTGTTAATTCGTCAATGTAAGGGAGCGAGGGATGCAGTAAAGAAAGAATAATGCATCAGAAAAGAGATAACCGACTCCCAAAAGAAAAACCTGTTGTTGCCGTAGGAACGTTACTCGATTGGGAAGGAGAAGGCATGGAACCCATAGTCTTTCATAGCGACGCAATGTCTGTGTTAATTCGTCAATGTGAGGGAGGGTGGGATGCAGTAAAGACGGTATAATGCATCGGAAAAGATATACTCGGCTCCCAAAAGAAAATCCTGTCGTTGCCGTAGAAACGTTACCCTATTTAGAAGGAGTAGGCATGGAACCCAGACTTCTCCATAGCGACCCAATTTCTGTGTTGATTCGTCAATGTGAATGTGCGAGGGACACTGTAAAGAAGGAATAATACATCGGAAAAGTGATACTCGCTTCCCAAAAGTAAAACCTGTCGTTGACGTACAAACGTTACTCGATTCAGTACGAGAAGGCATGGAACCCAGAGTATTTCATTGCGACGCAATTCATGTGTTAATTCGTCAATGTGAGTAAGCGAGGCATGCAGTAAAGAAGGAATAATACATCGGAATAGAGAAACTGGACTCCCAATAGAAAATCCTGTCGTCGCCGAAGAAAGGTCACTCGATTGGGAAGGAGAAGGCATGGAAACCAGAATATTTCGTGGCGACGCAATTTCTGTGTTGATTCGACAATGTGAAGGTTCGAGAGACACAGTTAAGAAGCAATAATGCATCAGAAAAGAGATACTCGACTCCCAACAGGAATTCCTGTCCTTGCTGTATAAATGTAACTCGATCCCGAAGGAGATGGCTATGAACCCAGAATATTACATTGCGACGCAGTCCCTGTGTTAATTCGTCAATGTGAGGGTGCGAGGGATGCAGTAAAGAAGGAATAATGCTTCGGAAAGAGATACTCAACTCCCAAACAAAAAAAATCCTTTCGTTGCTGTAGAAACGTTACTCGATTAGGAAGGAAAAGGCGTGGAACCCAGAATATATCATAGCGACACATTTTCTGCGTTGATTCGTCAATGTGAGGGTGCGAGGAACACAGTTAAGAAGGAATAATGCCTCAGAAAAAAATAATGGACTCCCAAAAGAAATTCCTGTTTTTATTATAGAAACGTTACTCCATAAGAACGAGAAGGCATGGAAACCAGAGTATTTCATAGCGACGTAATTTCTGTGTAAATTCGTCAATGTGGGGAGCAAGGGATGCAGTTAAGAATTAATAGTGCATTGGAAAAGAGAAACTGACTCCCAAAAGAAAATCCCTTTGTTTCCGTACAAACGTTACACGCTTGAGAATGAGATGGCATGGAACACAGAATATTTCATAGCTACGCAATTTCTCTGTTGATTCGTCAATGTGAGGGTGCGAGGGACACAGTTAAAAAGGGATAATGCATCAGAAAAGAGATACTCGACTCCCAAAATAAAATACTGTCGTTGCCGTAGAAACGTTACTCGATTCAGAAGTAGAAGGCATGGAACCCAGAGTATTTTATAGCGACGCAATTTCTGTGTTCATTCGTCAATGTGATGGAACGAGGGATGCAGTAAAGAAGGAATAATGCATCGGAAAATAGATACTCGACTCCCAGAAGAAAATCCTGTCGTTGCCGCAGAAACGTTACTCCATTCAGAGGGAGAATGCATGGAACCCAGAATACTTCATAGAAACGCAATTTCTGTGTTAATTCGTCAATGTGAGGGAGCGAGGGATGCAGTAATGAAGGAATAGTGCATCAGGAAAGAGATACTCGCCGCCCAAAAGAAAATCCTGTTGTTTCCATAGAAACGTTACTCGAGGACCCATAGTATTTCTTACCGACGCAATTTCTGTGTTAATTCGTCAAAGTAAGGGAGCGAGAAATGCAGTAACGAAGGAATAGTGCATCGGAAAGAAGATACTCGCCTCCCAAATGAAAATCCTGTCGTTGCCATAGAAACTATACTAGATTTAGAAGGAGAAGTCTTAGAACCCACAGTTTTTCATAGCGACCCAATTTCTGTGTTAATTCGTCAAAGTGATGTAGCGAGGGATGCAGTAAATAAGGAATAGAGCATCGGAAAGGAGATACTGGCGTCCCAAAAGAAAAACCTGTCGTTTCAATACAAACGTTACTCGATTTAAAAGGAGAAGTCATAGAACACATAGTATTTCAGAGGGACGCAATTTCTGTACTAATTCGTCAAAGCGAGGGAGCGAGGGATGCAGTAAAGAAGGAATAGTGCATCAGAAAAGAGATACTCGCCTCCCAAAAGAAAATCGTGTCGTTGCCATAGAAACGTTACTCGAATGGGAAGAAGAATGCGTGGAACCCATAGTATTTCACAGCGACGCAATTTCTGTGTTAATTCGTCAAAGTGCGGGTGCAAGGGATGCTGTATAGAAGGAATTGTGCATTGGTAAAGATATACTCTATTCCCAAAAGGAAATCCTTTCTCTGCCATAGAAACGTAGCTCGACTGGGAAGGAGACTGCGTGGAACAGCCAGTACTTCATTGCGGCTCCATTTCAGTGTTAATTCGTCAAAGCGAGTTAGCGAGGGATGCAGTAAAGAAGGAATAGTGCATCGATAAAGATATACTCGACTCCCAAAAGAAAATCTTTTCATTTCCATAGAAACGTTACTCGACTGGGAGGGAGAAAGCGTGGAATCCATAGTATATCATAGCGACTAAATTTCTGTGTTTATTCGTCAAAGTGAGGGAGCGAGGGATGCAGTAAAGAAGGAATAGTGCATCAGAAAGGAGATACTCTCCCCCCAAAAGAATATCCTGTCGTTGCCACAGAAACGATACTAGATTTAGAAGGAGAAGTCATAGAACCTATAGTATTTCATAGCGACGCAATTGCTGTGTTAATTCGTCAAAGTGAGGGAGCGAGGGATGCAGGAAAAAAGGAATAGTGCATCAGAAAAGAGATACTCTCCTCCCAAAAGAAAATTCGGTCGTTTCCATAGAAACGTTACTCGAGGACCCATAGTATTTCATAGCGACGCAATATCTGCGTTAATTCGTCAAAGTAAGGGAGCGAGAGATGCAGTGACGAAGGATTAGTGCATCAGAAAAGAGATACTCGCCTCCCATAAGAAAATCCTGTCGTTGCCACAGAAACAATCCTTGACTTAGAAGGAGAAGTCATAGAATCCATAGTATTTAATTGCGACTCAATTTCAGTGTTAATTCGTTAATGTGAGGGAGCGAGGGATGCAGTAAAGAAGCAATAGTGCATCGGAAAAGTTATACTCGACTCCCAAAAGAAACACCTTTCATATCCATAGGAAATATACTCGACAGGGAATGAGAACGTGTGGAAACCATAGTATTTCACAGCGACGCAATTTCTGTTCTAATTCGTCAAAGTGAGGGAGCAAGGGATGCAGTATAGAAGAAATACTGCTTCGGAAAAGATATACTCGACTCCCATAAGAAAATTCTTTCATCTACATTGAAACTTTTTTCGACTGGAAAGGAGAGGGCGTGGAACCCATATTACTTCAAAGCGACTCAATTTCAGTGTTAATTCGTCAACGTGAGGGAGATAGGAATGCAGTAAAAGAGGAATAGTGCATCGGAAAAGATATGCTCGACTCCCAAAAGAAAATCCTTCCATTTCCATAGAAACGTTACTCGACTGGGAATGAGAATGCGTGGAATACATAGTAATTCATAACGACGCAATTTCTGTGTAAATTCGTCAAAGTGAGTGAGCGAGGGATGCAGTAAAGAAGGAAAAGTGCTTCGGAAAAGATATACTCGACTCCCAAAAGAAAATCCTTTCATTTCCATAGGAACGTTACTCGACTGGGAAGAAGAATGTGTGGATCCCATAGTATTTCATAGCGACGCAATTTGTGTGTTAATTCGTCAAAGTGAGGGAGCGAGGGATGCAGTAAAGAAGGAATAGTGCATCGGAAAAGATATCCTCGACTCCCAAAGTAAATCCTTTCATTTACATATAAACGTTACTCGATTTGGAAGGAGAATGCGTTGAAAACATAGTATTTCATAGCAACACAATTTCAGTCTTAATTCGTCAAAGCGAGGGAGCGTGGGATGCAGTAAAGAAGGAATAGTGCAATGGAAAACATATACTAGACTCCCAAAAGAAAATGCTTTTATTTCCATAGAAACGTTACTCCACTGGGAGGGAGAATGCGTGAAATGTATAGTATTTCATAGCGACGCAATTTCTGTGTTAATTCGTCAAAGTGAGGGATCGAGGGATGCAGTAGAGAAGGAATAGAGCATCGGAAAAGATATACTCGACTCCCAGAAGAAAATCCTTTTATTTCCATAGAACCGTTACTCGACTGGGAGGGAGAATGCGTCGAAAACATAGTATTTCATAGCAACACAATTTCAGTCTTAATTCGTCATAGCGAGGGAGCGAGGGATGCAGTAAAGAAGGAATAGAGCGTCAGAAAAGATATACTCGACTCCCAAAAGAAAATCCTTTCATCTCCATAGAAACGTTACTCCAGTGAGACAGAGAATGCGTGGAATCCATAGTATTTCATAGCGACGCAATTTCTGTTTTAATTCGTCAAAGTTAGGGAGCGAGGGATACAGTAAAGAAGGAATAGTGCATCGGAAAAGAGATACTCGCCTCCCATAAGAATATCCTAACGTTGAAATAGAATCGTTACTCGAGTTAGAAGGAGAAGTCATATGACCCATAGTATTTCGTAGCGACGCAATGTCTGTGTTAATTCGTCAAAGTGAGGCAGCGAGGGATGCAGGAATGAAGGAATAGTACATCGGAAAGGAGATACTCGCCTACAAAACGAAAATCCTGTTGTTTCCATATAAACGTTACTCGATTTAGAAGGATAAGTCATAGAACCCATAGTATTTCATAATGACGCAATTTCTGTGTTAATTCGTCAATGTGTGGGAGCGAGGGAAGCTGTAAAGAAGGAGTAGTGCATCGGAAAGAAGATACTCGCTTCCCAAAAGAAAATACTGTTGTTTCCATAGAAACGTTACTTCATTTAGAAGGAGAAGTCATAGAACCCAAAGTATATCATAGCGACACAATTTCTGTGTTAATTCGTCAATTTGAGGGAGCGAGGGATGCAGTAAAGAAGGAATAGTGCTTCGGAAAGGAGATACTCGCCCCCCAATAGAAAATCGTGTCATTTCCAAAGAAACGTTACTCGATTTAGAAGGAAAAGTCGTAGAACCCATAGTATTTCATAGCGACGCAATTTCTGTGTTAATTCGCAAAATGAGGGAGCGAGGGATGCAGTAAAGAAGGAATAGTGCGTCGAAAAGGCGATAGTCGCCTCCCAAAAGTATATCCTGTCGTTTGCATAGAAAAGTTACTCGATTTAGAAGGAGAAGTCATAGAACACAATGTATATCATAGCGACGCAATTTCTGTGTTAATTCGTCAGAGTGACGTAGCGAGGGATGCAGTAAAGAAGGAATAGTGCATCGGAAAGGAGATACACGCCTCCCAAAAGAAAATCCTGTCGTTTCCATAGAAACGTTACTCGATTTAGAAGGAGAAGACATAGAACACATTGTATATCATAGCGACGCAATTTCTGTGTTAATTCGTCAGAGTGACGGAGCGAGGGATGCAGTAAAGAAGGAATAGTGCATCGGAAAGGAGATACACGCCTCCTAAAAGAAAGTCCTGTCGTTTCCCTAGAAACGTTAGTCGATTTAGAAGGAGAAGTCATAGAACTCGTAGAATTACATAGCGACGCAATTTCTGTGATAATTCGTCAATGTGAGGGAGCGAGGGATGCAGTAAAAAGGAGTAGTGCATCGGAATGGAGATACTCGCCTCCCAAAAGAAATTCTGTCGTTTCCATAGAAACATTACTGGATTTTGAAGAGAAATTATAGAACCCATAGTATTTCATAGCGACGCAATTGTAGTGTTAATTCGTTAATGTGATGGAGCGAGTGATGCAGTAAAGAAGGATTAGTGTATTGGAAAGGAGATACTCCACTCCCAAAAGAAAATCCTCTCGTTTCCATAAAAACGATACTCGATTTAGTAGGAGAAGTCATAGAACCCATAGTATTTCATAGCGACGTAATTTCTGTGATAATTCGTCAATGTGAGGGACCGAGAGATGCAGTAAAGAAGGGTTAGTGCATCGGAAAGGAGATACTCGCCTCCGAAATGAAGATCCAGTCGTATCCATAGAAACGTTACTCGATTTAGAAAAAAACCTCATAGAACCCATACTATTTCATAGCGACGCAATTTCTGTGTTAATTCGTTATCGTGATGGAGCGATTGATGCAGTAAAGAGGGATTAGTGCATTGGCAAGGAGATACTCCTCCCCCAAAAGAAAATCCTCTCGTTTCCATAGAAACGTTTCTCGATTTTGAAGGAGAAGTCATAGAACCTATAGTGTTTCATAGCGACTCAATATCAGTGTTAATACGTCAAAGTGAGGGAGCGAGGTATGCAGTAAAGAAGGAATAGTGCATCAGAAAAGATATCCTCGCCTCCCAAAAGAAAATCCAGTTGTTTTCATAGAAGCATTACTAGATTTAGGAGGAGAATTCATAGAAACCATAGTATTTCATAGCGCCGCAATTACTGTGTTAATTCGTCAATGTGAGGGAGCGAGGGATGCAGTAATGAAGGAATAGTGAATGAGAAATGCGATACTCGCCTCCCAAAATAACATCCTCTCGTTTCCATAGAAACGTAACTCGATTTAGAAGGAGATGTCGTAGAACTCATAGTATTTCATAGCGACGCAATTTCTGTGTTAATTCGTGAATGTGAGGGAGCGAGGGATGCAGAAGAGAAGGAATAGTGCATCGGAAAGGAGATACACGCCTTCCAAAAGAAAATCTTGTCGCTTCCATACAAAGGTTACTCCATTTGGAAGGAGAACTCACAGAACACATAGTATATCATAGGTACGCAATTTCTGTGTTAATTCGTCAATGTGAGAGAGCGAGGGATGGAGTAAAGAACGAATAGCACATCGGAAAAGAGATACTCGCCTCCCAAAAGAAAATCCTGTCGTTTTATTAGAAACGTTACTCGATTTAGAAGGAGAAGTCAAACAACCCATAGTATTTAATAGCGACGCAATTTCAGTGTTAATTCGTCAAAGTGAGGGAGCGAGAGATGCAGTAAAGAAGGAATAGTGCATCAGAAAAGAGAACTCCCCTCTCAAAGGAACATCCTGTCGTTTCCATAGAACCGTTGCTCGATTTAGAAAGAGAAGTCACGGAACACACAGTATTTCATAGCTACGCAATTTCTGTGTTAATTCGTCAAAGTGAGGGAGCGAGGTATGCAGTAAACAAAGAATAGGAAATGAGAAAAGAAATACTCGCCTCTCAGAAGAAAAACCTCTCGCTTCCATAGAAACGTTACTCGGTTTACAAGGAGATCTCATAGAACCCATAGTATTACATAGCGATGGAATTTCTGTGTTAATTCGTCAAAGTGAGGGAGCGAGGAATTCAGTAAAGAAGGAATAGTGCATCGGAAAAGAAATACTCGCCTCCCAAAAGAAAATCCAATCGTTTCCATGGAAACGTTACTCGATTTAGATGGAGAAGCCATAGAAACCATAGTATTTCATAGCGCCGCAATTTCTGTAGTAATTCGTAAGGTGTGGGTGCGGGGGATGGAGTAAAGAAGGAATAGCGCTTCAGAAAAGAGATACTCGCCTCATAAAAGAAAATCCTCTCGCTTCCATAGAAACGTTACTCGAATTAGAAGGAGAAGACATAGAACCCATAGATTTCATAGCGACTCAATGTCAGTGTTAATTCCTGAAAGTGAGGTAGCGGGGGATGCAGTAAAGAAGGAATAGTTCATCGGAAAGGAGATACTAGCCTCCCAATAGAAAATCGTGTCGTTTACATAGAGAAGTTACTTCATTTAGAAGGAGAAGTCATAGAACACAAAGTAATTCATAGCGACGCAATATCTGTGTTAATTCGTCAATTTGAGGGAGCGAGGGACGAAGTAAAGAAGGAATAGTGCATCGGAAAGGAGATTCTTGCCCCCCAACAGAAAATCGTGTCGTTTCCATGGAAACGTTACTCGATTTAGAAGGAGATCTCATAGATCCCATAGTATTTCATAGCGAGTCAATTTCAGTGTTAATTCGTCTCAGTCAGGGAGCGAGGGATGCAGTAAAGAAGGAATAGTGAATCGGAAAAGATATACTCGGCTCCCAAAAGAAAATCCTTTCATTTCCATAGAAACGTGACTCGACTGGGAAGGAGAAGGCGTGTAACGCATTGTATTCCACAGCGACGCAATTTCTGTGTCAAGTCGTCAATGTGAAGGGGCGAGGGATGCTGTAAAGAAGGAATAGTGCGTCGGAAAGGAGATACTGGCCTCCCAAAAGAAAATCCTGTCGTTTCCATAGAAACGTTACTCGATTTAGAACGAGAAGTCATAGAACACATTGTATATCATAGCGACGCAATTTCTGTGTTAATTCGTTATTGTGATGGAGCGATTGATGCAGTAAAGAAGGAGTAGTGCATTGGAAAGGAGATACTCCTCCCCCAAAAGAAAATCCTCTCGTTTCCATAGAAACGTTACTCGGTTTTGAAGGAGAAGTCATAGAACCTATAGTGCTTCATAGCGACACAATATCAGTGTTAATACGTCAAAGTGAGGGAGCGAGGTATGCAGTAAAGAAGGGATAGTGCATCAGAAAAGAGATCCTCGCCTCCCAAAAGAAAATCCTGTTGTTTTCATAGAAACGTTACTCGATTTAGAAGGAGAATTCATAGAAACCATAGTATTTCATAGCGCCGAAATTACTGTGTTAATTCGTCAATGTGAGGGAGCGAGTGATGCAGTAAAGAAGGAATAGTGAATCAGAAAAGCGATACTCGCCTCCCAAAATAACATCCTGTCGTTTCCATAGAAACGTAACTCGATTTAGAAGGAGATATCGTAGAACCCATAGTATTTCATAGCGACGCAATTTCTGTGTTAATTCGTGAATGTGAGGGAGCGAGGGATGCAGAAAAGAAGGAATAGTGCATCGGAAAGGAGATACACGCCTTCAAAAGAAAATCCTGTCGCTTCCATAGAAACGTTACTCCATTTGGAAGGAGAACTCGCAGAACACATAGTATATCATAGCGACGCAATTTCTGTGTTAATTCGTCAATGTGAGAGAGCGAGGGATGGAGGAAAGGACCAATAGCGCATCGGAAAAGAGATAGTCGCCTCCCAAAAGAAAATCCTGTCGTTTTATTAGAAACGTTACTCGATTTAGAAGGAGAAGTCATACAACCCATAGTATTTTATAGCGACGCATTTTCATTGTTAATTCGTCAAAGTGAGGGAGCGAGAGATGCAGTAAAGAAGGAATAGTGCATCAGAAATGAATCCTCGTCTCTTAAAAGAAAATCCTGTCGTTACCACAGAAAGGTTACTCGATTTAGAAAGAGAAGTCATAGAACCCATAGTATTTCATAGCGACGCAATTTCAGTGTTAATTCGTCAATGTGAGGGAGCGAGGGATGCAGTAAAGAGGGAATAGTGCATCAGAAAAGAGTACTCGCTTCACAAAAGAAAATCCTGTCGTTTCCATAGAAGCGTTACTCGATTTAGAAGGAGAAGTCATAGAACACACAGTATTTCATAGCGACGCCATTTTTGTGTTAATTCGTCAAAGTGAGGGTGCGAGGGATGCAGTAAACAAAGAATAGGACATCAGAAAAGAAATACTCGCCACTCAGAAGAAAAACCTCTCGCTTCCATAGAAACGTTACTCGGTTTACAAGGATATCTCATAGAACCCATAGTATTTCATAGCGACGCAATCTCTGTGTTCATTCGTGAATGAGAGGGAGCGAGGGATGCAGTAAAGAAGGAATAGTCCATCGGAAAGGAAATGCACGCCTCCCAAAAGAAAATGCTGTCGTTTCCATAGAAACGTTACTCTATTTAGAAGGAGAAGTCATAGAACACATAGCATTTCCTTGCGACGCCATATCTGTGTTTATTCGTCAATGTGAGGGAGCGAGGGATGCAGTAAAGTAGGAATAGTGCATCAGAAAAGAGATACTCGACTTTTAAAAGAAAATCCAGTCGTTTCCATAGAAACGTTTCTCTTTTTAGAAGGAGAAGCCATATAACCCATTGTATTTTATAGCGACCCTATTTCAGTGTCAATTCGTCAATGTGAGGCAGCAGGGGATGCAGTAAAGAAGGAATAGTGCATCGGAAAAGATGTATTCGACTCCCAAAAGAAAATCCTTTCATTTCCATAGAAACGTTCCCCGACTGGGAAGGAGAATGCGTGGAAGACATAGTATTTCACAGCGACGCAAATTCTGTCTCAATTCGTCAAAGTGAAGTTGCTAGGGAGGCAGTAAAGAAGGAACAGTGCATCGGAAAGGAGATACTCGCCTCCCAAAAGAAAATCCTGTCGTTTATATAGAAACGTTACTCGATTTAGTAAAAGACGTCATAGAACCCATACTATTTCATTGCGACGCCATTTGTGTGTAAATTCGTCATTGTGAGAGAGCGATGGATGCAGTAAAGAAGGAATAGTGCATTGGAAAGGAGATACTCGTCTCCCAAAAGAAAATCCTGTCGCTTCCATAGAAACGTTACTCGATCTAGGAGGAGCAGTCGTAGAACTCATAGTATTTGATTACGACGCAATTTCTGTATTAGTTTTTCAAAGTGAGGGAGCGAGGGAAGCAGTAAAGAAGGTATAGTGCATCGGAAAGGAGATACTCGCCACCCAATAGAAAATCCTGTCTTTTATATAGAAACGTTACCCTTTTTAAAAGGAGAAGTCATAGAACCCATAGTATTTCATAGCGACTCAATTTCAGCGTTAATTCGTCGAAGTGAGGGGGCGAGGGATGCAGTAATAGAGGAATAGTGCTTCAAATAAGAGACACTCATCTCCAAAAAGAAAATCCAGTCGTTTTAATCGAAACGTTACTCGATTTAGAAGTTGAAGTCATAGAACCCATACTATCTCATAGCGACGCAATTTCTGTGTTAATTCGTCAAAGTTAGGGAGCGAGGGATGCAGTAAAGAAGGAATAGTGGAACAGAAAAGTATTACTCGCTTCCCAAAGAAAATCCAGTCGTTGCCGTAGATACGTTACTCAAGTGGAACGGAGAATGCATGCAACACATAGTATTTCACAGCGACGCCATTTCTGTGTTAATTCGTCAAAGTGTGGGAACGAGGGATGCAGTAAATAAGGAATACTGCATCGGAAAGGAGACAGTCGTCTTCCAAAAGAAAATCCTGTCGCTTCCATAGAAACGTTACTCGATTTAGGAGAAGAAGTCGTAGAACCCATAATATTTCATAGCGACGCAATATCACTGTTAGTTCGTAAAAGTGAGGGTGCGAGGGAAGCAGTAAAGAAGGTATAGTGCATCGGAAAGGAGATACTCGCCTCCCAAAAGAAAATCCTGTCTCTTCCATAGAAACGTTACTCTTTTTAGAAGGAGAAGTCATAAAACCCATAGTATAACATAGCGACTCAATTTCAGCGTTAATTCGTCAAAGTGAGGGAGCGCGGGATGCAGTAATGGAGGAAAAGTGCTTCAAAAAAGAGATACTCATCTCCCAAAAGAAAATCCAGGCGTTTTAATCGAAACGTTACTCGATTTAGAAGGAGAAGTCATAGAACCCGTAGTATTTCATAGCGACTCAATTTCAGCGTTAATTCGTCAAAGTGAGGGAGCGAGGGATGCAGTAAAGGGGGAATAGTGCATCAAAAAGAGATTCTCATCTCCCAAAAGAAAATCCTGCCGATTTAATCGAAACGTCATTCGATTTAGAAGGAGAAGCCATAGAACACATGCTATCTCATAGCGACGCAATTTCTGTGTTAATTCGTCAAAGTTAGGGAGCGAGGGATGCAGTAAAGTTGGAATATTGCATCGGAAAAGATATACTCGACTCCCAAAAGAAAATCCTTTCATTCCAATAGAACCGTTACTCGACTGGGAAATTAGAAAGCGTGGAACCCATAGTATTTCACAGCGACGCAATTTCTGTGTTAATTCGTCAAAGTGAATGAGCGATCGATGGAGTATAGAAGGAATAGTGCATCGGAAAGGAGATACTCGCCTCCCAAAAGGAAATCCAGTCCTTTCCATAGAAACGTTACTCGATTTAGAAGGAGAAGTCATAGAATCCATTGTATTTCATAGCGACGCAATTTCAGGTTTAATTCGTCAAAGTGAGGGAGCGAGGGAAGCAGTAAAGAAGGAATAGTGCATCGGAAAGGAGATACTCGCCTCCCAAAAGAAAATCCTGTCGTATCGATTGAAACGTTAATCCATTTAGAAGGAGTAGTCATAGAACCCATACTAATTCATAGCGACGCAATTTCTGTGTTATTTCGTCAAAGTGAGGGAGCGAGGGATGCAGTAAAGAAGGAATTGTGCGTCGGAAAGGAGAAACTCGCCTCCGAAAAGAAAGTCCTGTCGTTTCCATACGAACGTTACTCGATTTAGAAGAAGAAGTCATAGAACCCATAGTATTTAATAGCCACGCAATTTCAGTGTTAATTCGTCAATGTGAGAGGGCGAGGGACGGAGAAAAGGAGGAATAGTACATCGGAAAGGAGATACTCGCCTCCCAAAAGAAAATCCTGTCGTTTCCATAGATACGTTACTCGATTTAGACGGAGATGTCATAGAACACTTAGTATTTCATAGCGACGCAATATCAGTGTTAATTCGTCAATTTGAGGGAGCGAGGGAGGCAGTAAAGAAGGAATAGTGCATCAGAGAAGAGATACTCGCCTCCCAAAAGAAACTCATGTCGTATATATATAAACGATACTCGATTTAGAAGAAGAAGTCATAGAACCCATAGTATCTCACAACGACGCAATTTCTGTGTTAAATCGTCAATGTGAGGGAGCGAGGGATGCAGTAAAGAGGCAATAGCGATCGGAAAAGAGATACACGTCTCCTAAAAGAGAATCCGGTCGTTTCCATAGAAACGTTACTCGATTTAGAAGGAGGTGCCATAGAACACATACTATTTCATAGCAAAGGAATTACTGTGTTAATTCCTCAATATGAGGGAGCGAAGGATGCAGTAAAGTAGGAATAGTGCATCGGAAAGGAGATACTCGCCTCCCAAATGAAAATCCTGTCGTTTCCATAGAAACGTTACTCGATTTAGATGGAGAAATCATAGAACCCTTAGTAATTCATAGCGACGCAATTTCTTTGTTAATTCGTCAAAGTGAGGGAGCGAGGGATGCAGTAATGAAGGAATAGTGCATCGGAAGGAGATACTCGGCTCCAAAAAGTAAATCCTGTAGTTTCCATAGAAACGTTACTCGATTTAGAAGAAGAAGTCATAGAATGCATAGTATTTGATAGCGTCGCAATTTCTGTGTTAATTCGTCAATGTGAGGGAGCGAGGGATGCAGTAAAGAAGGAATAGTGCATCGGAAAGGAGATACTCGCCTCCCAAAAGAGAATCCTGTCGTTTCCATAGAAACGTTACTCTATTTAGAAGGAGAAGTCATGAAACCCATAGTATTTCAAAGCGACTCAATTTCAGGGTTAATTCGTCAAAGTGAGGGAGCGAGGGATGCAGTAAAGAAGGAACAGTGCATCGGAAAGGAGATACTCGCCTCCCAAAGGAAAATCCGGTGGTTGACGTAGAAACGATACTGGATTTAGAAGAAGAAGTCATAGAACACATAGTATCTCATAGCGACGCAATTTCTGTGTTAATTTGTCAAAGTGATTAAACGAGAGACGCAGTAAAGAAGGAATAGTGCATCAGAAATGAGATACTCGTCTCCCTAAAGAACATCCTTTCGCTTCCATAGAAACGTTTCTCGATTTAGAAGGAGAAGTCATAGAACCTATAGTATTTCATAGCGAGGCAATTTCAGTTTTAATTTGTCAATGTGAGAGAGCGAGGGATGCAGTAATGAAGGAATAGTACATCGGAAAAGATATACTCGACTCCCAAAAGAAAATCCCTTCCTCTCCATAGAAACGTTACTCGACTTGAATGAGAATGCGTGGAACCCATAGTATTTCGTAGCGACGTAATTTCTGTGTTAATTCGTCGAAGTGCGGGAGCGAGGGATGCAGTAAATAAGGAATAGTGCATCAGAAAAGAGATACTCGCCTCCTAAAAGGAAATCCTCTCGTTTCCATAGAAACATTACTCGATTTAGAAAGAGAAGTCATAAAACCCATAGTATTTCATAGCGACGCAATTTCTGTGTTAATTCGTCAATGTTAGGGAACGAGGGATGCAGTATATAAGGAATAGTGCATCAGAAAGGAGATACTCGCCTCCCAAAGAACATCCTGTCGTTCCCATAGAAACGTTAGTCGATTTCGAAGGAGTTGTCAGAGAACTTTTATTATTTCATAGCGACGCTATTTCTGTGTTAATTCTTCAAAGTTAGGGAGGGAGGAATGCAGTAACGAAGGATTACTGCATCCGAAATGAGATACTCGCCTCCCACAAGAGAATCCTGTCGTTTCCATAGAAACGTACTCGATTGAGAAGGAGAAGTCATAGAACCCATAGTATTTCATAGCGACGCAATTTCTGCGTTATATCGTTAATGTGAGGGAGCGAGGCATGCAGTAAATAAGGAATAGTGCATCAGAAAAGAGATACTCGTCTCCCAAAAGAAAATTCTGTCGTTTCCATAGAAACGTTACTCGATTTAGAAAGAGAAGTCATGAAACCCATAGTATATCATAGCGACTCAATTTCAGAGTTAATTCGTCAAAGTGAGGGAGCGAGGGATGCAGTAAAGAGGGAATAGTGCATCAGAAAAGAGATACTCGCCACCCCAAAAAAAAAATCCTTTCGTTTCCATAGAAACGTTACTCGAGTTAGAAGGAGAAGTCATAGAACACACACTATTTCATAGCGACGCTATTTCTGTGTTTATTCGTCAAATTGAGGGAGGGAGGGATGCAGTAAAGAAGGAATAGTGCATTGGAAAGGAGATACTCGCCTCCCAAAAGAAAATCCTCTCGTTTCCCTAGAAACGTTACTCGATTTAGATAGAGAAGTAATAGAACCCATAGTATTTCGTAGCGACGGTATTTCAGTGTTAATTCGTCAATGTGAGGGAGCGAGGGATGCAGTAAAGAAGTAATAGTGCATCGGAAAGGAGATACTCGCCTCCCATAAGAAGATCCTGTCGTTTCCATAGAAACGTTACTCGATTTAGAAGGAGATGTCATAGAACCCATAGTATTTCATAGCGACACAATTTCTGTGTTAATTCGTCAAAGTGAGAGAGCGAGGAATGCAGTATAGAAGGAATAGTGCATCAGAAAATAGATACTCGCCTCCCAAAGGGTATCCTGTCGTTGCTATAGAAACGTTACTCGAGTGGGAAGTAGAGGGAATGCAAACCATAGCCTTTCATAGCAACTCAATTTCAGTGTTAATCCGTCAATGTGAGGGAGCGAGGGATGCAGTAAAGATGGAATAGTGCATGGGAAAAGATATAATCGACTTCCAAAAGAAAAACCTTTCATTTCCATAGAAACGTTACTGGACTGGGAAGGAGAATGCGTGGAAATCATAGTATTTCACAGCGACGCAATTTCGGTGTTAATTCGGCATAGTGAGGGAGCGAGGGGTGCAGTAAAGAAGGAATAGAGCTTCGGAAAAGATATACTCGACTCCCAAAAGAAAAACCCTTCATTTCCATAGATACGTTCCTCGACTGGGAAGGAGAATGCGTGGAACCAATAGAATTTCACAGCGACGCAATTTCTGTGTTAATTCGTCAAAGTGAGGGAGCGAGGGATGCAATAAAGAAGGAATAGTGCATCGGAAAAGATATACTGGACTCCCAAAAGAAAATCCTTTCATTTCCATAGAAACGTTACTCGACTGGGAAGAAGAATGCTTGGAAATCTTAGAATTTAGTAGCGACGTAACTTCAGTGTTAATTCGTCAAAGTGAGGGAGCGAAGGATGCAGTAAATAAGGAATAGTGCATCAGAAAAGAGCTACTCGCCTCCCAAAAGAAAATCCTGTCGTTTCCATAGAAACTTACTCGATTGAGAAGGAGAAGTCATAGAACCCATAGTATATCATAGCGACGCAATTTCTGCGTTAATTCGTCAATGTGAGGGAGCGAAGGATGCAGTAGACAAGGAATAGTGCATCAGAAAAGAGATACTCGCCTCCCAAAAGAAAATCCTGTCGTTTCCATAGAAACGTTACTCGATTTAGAAGGAGAAGTCACGAAACCCATAGTATTTCAAAGCGACTCAATTTCAGGGTTAATTCGTCAAAGTGTGGGAGCGAGGGATGCAGTAAAGAAGGAATAGTGCATCAGAAAAGAGATACTCGGCTCCCGAAAGAAATCCTTTCGTTTCCATAGAAACGTTACTCGATTTAGAAGGAGAAGTCATAGAACACATACTATTTCATAGCGACGCTATTTCTGTGTATATTCGTCAAAGTGAGGGAGGGAGGGATGCAGTAAATAAAGAATACTGCATCCGAAAAGAGATTCTCGCCTGCCTAAAGAAAATCCTGTCTTATCCATAGAAACTTTACTCGATTAAGAAGAAGAAGTCATAGAACATATAGTATTTCATAGCGACGCAATATCAGTGTCAATTCGTCAATGCCCCCCTGCGGGTTCGGGGGTTAGAATAGGCCCGCGGTATTCCTGCCTGTCGTAAGAGGCGACTGAAAGGAGTCTCAAACGTTTCGGCCTTATGTGATGGTCCCCTGTCGGGTTTGACCTCCATATCTCAAAATTTTCCGAAGAGATAGCCGATTGGGGAAGGGCGCCTTACTTGGTGCATTGTGTCCGTGTTGTGTTGAGAACTTTCGCCATCTTATTCGTCGTTGCATTGCAGTCTTGCCCGCTCTCCATCGCTTGGGCATGGATGCGCTCCTGCGTGCGCTTTCTGCCAAGCACTGTGCAGGGCCATTTTCTGCACTGACGACGCCCATGGACCACATGTCACCTAACATCCAGCACTGTAGCCAGTCCGTTGTGGTGGGGCCGCCATGTACCCTCTTGATTGTAGCCCCCTGACAACACAGGGATCGCTCTACTGATGCCTGCGCCGTTCACTCCCCACGTATGCCAAGGAGTAGATGCCCATCTCCCTGGGGCATCAGGACTCTCGGCCATGGCCATCCTGCCAGGTGGCTATTGCTGTGGCTGGGTGGCGCCTGTGGGGAGGGCCCTTGGTCGGAGTAGGTGGCATCAGGGCGGATGACCCGCAATGAAGCGTGGTACATCATCTATCGCTGGTGGGCCTCCACCAGCAGTCTCTAAGCGATCGAGGTCTAACCTCAACGGGAAGAAATTTGTTCAGAGATCGTTTCCCTCCCTAGCTACTCCATGGGAGGAACGTCTTGCTCAAGAAGGCAGTGGAGAATATTCACCCCGGTACCTCGTGTGCACGCAGGTTGATGGAGAATCGTTCATGTCGACCAAGCCCCAGTTTTTTGTGGAGCATTTAGAGGACAAGTTCGGGGAGGTGGAGGGCTTGTGCAAGATGCGCTCTGGTTCTGTGCTCATCAAAACGGCATCCTCTGCCCAGTCACGGAGGTTGCTCAATTGTGACAAGTTGGGGGATGTTTCCGTTAGCATCACGCCGCATAAGAGTCTCAACATGGTCCAGGGTATTATATTCCACAGGGATCTTCTTCTGCAGTCCGACGATGAATTACGCGCCAACCTCGAACGACGAGGTGTTTACTTCGTCCGGCGCGTCCATCGGGGTCCGAGGGATAGTCAGGTCGCCACCGGTGCCTTCATCTTGGCCTTTGAGGGTGATGTCTTACCCGAAAAGGTTAAGGTGATGGTTTACCGTTGTGATGTGAAACCATATATCCCGCCTCCGATGCGGTGTTTTAAATGCTAGAAGTTCGGGCACATGTCATCTCGCTGTACTTCCAGCATCACGTGTCGGGATTGCGGACGTCCTTCGCATCCTGATACTCCATGTGCTCCGCCTCCCATCTGTGTTAACTGTGGAGAGCACCATTCCCCCTGCTCACCGGACTGTCGGATTTTCCAGAAGGAAAGGAAGATAATGGAATATAAGACCCCGGACCGCCTAACCTACACCGAGTCAAGGCGGAAATATGAGCGGCTACATCCAGTGCCCATGACGTCTACCTATGCCGCTGCTGCAACACGTGTTCACTCTCAGCTCTGCCAGAATTAACCGGCCCCCTTGGTTGCGGGGGGCGCTTCACTCCCTGTTGCTCCTGCTCCATCTGCTTCAGGAGCAACACCACCCCAACCACCGGGGACATCTGTTCCCCCTTCACAGCCGGAGAAGCGTGAGCCTTCTTCGGCTTCTCTCGCTCGGAAGGGGTCCCTTGGGGCGCTCCCTTCCCAGGCTTTGCCCAGTGCCAAAGCGGACGCCTGCAAGTTTGTCAAACAACCACCGGTCGCTGGTCGTAGGGCGTCACGGTCGTCTTCAGTCCCTGAGACTGACCCAGTGAGGCCCTCCCAGCCAGACCCACCTAAGGCACAGCGCGCAAAGCAGTCGAAGAAAAAGGCTCCCAAGCATCCTGTAATTGCGGTGGCACCTGTCCCTCCGCAACCTTCTCCCTCTGCGTCGGAAGATGAGGTGGAGATTCTGGCGTCTGCTGAGGACCTGGATCTCGCCAGTCCCTCGGACACAATAGATGGCTGTTGTCCAGGTGGTGACTCAGTAGCAGCAGGGGCCCCGGAGGCGTAATCTGCCTCCCCAGTCCCTTCACGCCTTTCCCATCCATGGCTAATACCATCCTCCAGTGGAACTGCAGCGGTTTCTTCCACCATCTAGCTGAGCTCCGCCAGCTTATCAGCCTTCATCCTTTCGTTTGCATTGCTCTACAGGAAACTTGGTTTCCGGCATTGCGAACCCCCGCCCTCCGTGGCTATCGGGGTTATTATAAGAACCGAGCAGCTTATGAAAGGGTGTCTGGTGGCGTCTGCATATATGTCCTTCACACTCTGCACAGCGAGTCTATCCCTCTCCAGACGCCTTTAGAGGCTGTCGCTGTACGCGTGTGGACGCCACAGGCTATTACCGTCTGCAGTCTTTACCTTCCACCGGATGGTGATGTCTCGCAGCATGTCCTGGCTGCACTGGTCGCCCAATTGCCGCCACCCTTCTTGCTATTGGGCGACTTCAACGCCCATAACCCTCTGTGGGGTGAGTCAGTGGCCACAGGTCGAGGCGCCATCGTTGAGCATTTATTGTCGCAGCTCGATCTCTCGCTGTTGAATGATGATGCCTTCACACACTTCAGTGTGGCGCATGGCACCTACTCCGCCATTGACCTTTCCATCTGTAGCCATAGCCTCTTACCGTCTGTCCAATGGAGTGTTCATGACGACCTGTGTGGTAGTGACCACTTTCCGCTCTTTTTGTCACTACCACAGCGTCACTCTTCTCATAGCCCTAGCCGATGGGCTATGAATAAGGCTGACTGGGATTTGTTCTCCTCCACTGCCGCTTTTGAGCCTCTCTCTACTGATGACATTGATGCGGTGGTTCAATCGGTCACCACCGGAATCGTTACTGCCGCCGAATCTGCCATTCCCCGTTCTTCTGGGTCCCCTCGGCGGAAGGCTGTGCCTTGGTGGTCGCCTGAGATCGCTGAAGCGATTAAAGATCGCCGGCGGGCGCTCCAGCGTCACAAGCGACATCCCTCCTTAGCCCACCTTATCGCCTTCAAACGGCTGCGTGCGCGGGCCCGCCTCCTTATCCGCCAAGGCAAGAAGGAGTGCAGGGAGCGGTATGTGTCCACCATTGGCCTCCATGTCGCTCCCTCGCAGGTCTGGGCCAAGATTCGACGCGTCTACGGCTATCAGACCCCTGCCAGCGTCCCTGCGCTCTCACTGAATGGAGCCGTTTGTACTGACTCCGACGTCATTGCAAATCGCTTAGCAGAGCATTTTGCTATGAGTTCCGCTTCTGCGAATTACCCCCAGGCCTTCCGCTCCATTAAAGAGCGGCTGGAACGTCGGAGCCTTTCGTTTCGCACCAACCACCCGGAATCTTACAATGCTCCATTCAGTGAGTGGGAATTTCGCAGTGCCCTAGCTGCTTGCCCTGATACCGCTCCTGGGCCAGATGGCATCCACTGTCAGATGCTGAAACACCTTTCAGTGGACTGCCAGCGGCGCCTTCTCGAACTTTACAACCGTCTTTGGGTCGAGGGGGAGTTTCCGTCGCAATGGCGGGAAGGCATTGTCATCCCCGTTTTGAAATCTGGAAAGACCCCTCTGGAGGTGGACAGCTACCGTCCCATTAGCCTCACCAACGTTCTTTGCAAGTTGCTTGAACGGATGGTGAGCCGGCGCTTGCATTGGGTACTGGAGTCTCGGGGCCTTCTGGCTCCGTCTCAGGGTGGGTTCCGTAGAGGCCGATCCGCCACCGACAATCTGGTGAGCCTGGAGTCGGCCATCCGTACTGCTTTTGACCGCCGTCAGCACCTGGTCGCTGTCTATTTCGACATGCAGAAGGAGTACGATACGACATGGCGTCATCACATTCTTTCTACGCTTCATGGATGGGGTCTTCGGGGTCCTCTGCCGATTTTTATCCGCAATTTTCTGTCGTGTCGTACCTTCCGCGTGCAAGTCGCGGCCTCATATAGTTCCTCCCACGTCCAGGAGAACGGTGTGCCACAGGGCTCTGTTTTAAGTGTCTGTCTGTTTTTAATAGCCATTAACGGGCTTGCTGCGGCCGTGGGAAATTCTGTCTCCGCTTCCCTGTATGCTGACGACTTCTGCCTTTATTACAGCTCTACTGGCATTGCAGCTGTTGAACGTCAGCTACAGGGCGCTATCCGTAAGGCGCAGTCTTGGGCTGTAGCGCATGGGTTTCAGTTTTCGGCAGCCAAGACCCGGGTTATGCATTTCTGCCGGCGCCGAACAGTCCATCCTGAGCCGCGGCTTTATCTTGCCGACGAACTCCTTGCTGTGGTGGAGACCCACAGGTTTTTGGGGGTGGTTTTCGATGCCCGGTTGACTTGGCTGCCTCATATCCGGCAGCTGAAACAGACGTGTTGGCGGCATATAAACGCTCTGAGATGCTTGAGCAACACCCGCTGGGGCGCCGACCGCTCTACACTGTTGCGGCTCTACCAGGCGTTAATCCAGTCCCGTCTGGATTATGGGAGCCTGGCTTATGGCTCAGCATCCCCATCTGCGTTACGGGTGCTGGACCCGATTCTCCACAGCGGGATACGCCTTGCCACTGGTGCTTTCCGCACCAGCCCTGTGGACAGCGTACTAGTGGAGGCAGGTGTACCTTCACTGCGGTTCCGACGCCAACGTTTGCTGGCCGCTTATGCTGCCCATGTTCTAAGCTCGCCCGGGCATCCAAACTATCGTCTCCTGTTCCCGCGGTCGGTCGTCCGTATGCCAGAACGTCGGCCCGGTCTGGTTGTACAATAGCGGTCCGCGTCAAAGAGCTTCTCTCTGGGCTCCAGGGTTTCACTGTTCCACCTCCTTTCCGGGCTACTTTGCATACACCCCCTTGGTGTGTTCGTCGCCCTAGCCTTCGGCTCGACTTGGCACAGGGCCCTAAGGACTCAGTCCCTCCAGAGGCCTTCCGCCGCCGCTTTTATTCCATCCTGGCCACGTATCAGGGCTCTGGTGTTGTTTACACTGACGGTTCGATGGTTGCTGGTCGTGTCGGATATGCGCTCACTCTAGGGGACCATTCCGAACAACGTTCCTTGCCGGATGGCTGCAGCGTTTACACTGCTGAACTGGTCGCCATCTTTCGTGCCCTAGAGTATATCCGCTCCTGCTCAGGTGAGTCCTTCGTTATCTGTAGCGATTCCCTGAGCGGTTTACGATCTCTCGACCAGTGTTTCCCTCGTTCTCGTCTGGTGATGGCTATCCACGAGTCTCTGCATACTCTCGCCTGTTGCGGCCGCTCTGTGGTCTTTGTGTGGACCCCCGGTCATGTCGGTATCCCGGGTAACGAACATGTTGACCGCCTGGCGAAAGAGGCCACCAGTAAGCCATCTCTGGACGTTGGCCTCCCAGAGACTGATTTGCGGGCAGTCTTCCGCCGCAAAATCTTGGCGCTATGGGACGATGAATGGCGCGAACTGACAATGCGCAATAAACTCCGTGCTGTCAAGGAGACGACGGCTGTGTGGCAGTCATCCCTGCGAGCCACTCGCAGGGACTCAGTAGTTCTTTGCCGGCTCCGCACTGGCCACTCCCGGCTGACACACAGTTATTTACTGCGCCGGGAGGACCCTCCTCTATGTCGCTGTGGGGCAGCTTTGACAGTGGCCCACATTTTGCTGGCCTGCCCCCTTTTAGCTGTGGTCAGGCAGACATTTGCGCTGCCTGCTACGCTCCCTGCCCTTTTAATAGACGACTCCACTATGGCTGACTTAGTTTTATGTTTTATTCGGGCAGGGGGATTTTATCATTTACTCTGAGTGTTTCTGTTTTATTTTATTGTTTTGTGTTGATTCTGGCCTTTGGCCTATGGTTTTGCACTGATTTTTTAATGTGTTTCTAAGTGGTTGGCCTTTCCTTTTTTATGTCTATGGTCGGCCAACCACCGTCACATTCTGTGTGGTTTTAGTTTGTTTTGTCCTGTCTTTGTCTCAGTATCTCTTGTTCTGTATCGTCTGTGATCTCTTCTGTTCCTCGTTTTTATTCTCTGTGGGTGTTCTTTGTCTTTGGAAAAAGGGACCGATGACCATAGCAGTCTGGTCCCTTTAATCCCCCAAACCAACCCAACCCAACCCAATTCGTCAATGTCAAGTAGCGAGGGATGCAGTATAGACGAATAGTGCATCGGAAAGGAGATACTCGCCTCCCATAAGAAAATCATGTCGTTTCCATAGAAACGTTACTCGATTTAGAAGGAGATGTCATAGAACCCATAGTATTTCATAGCGACGCAATTTCTGTGTTAATTCGCCAAAGTGAGGGAGCGAGGAATGCAGTAAAGAAGGAATAGTGCATCAGAAAATAGATACTCGCCTCCCAAAGAGTATACTGTCGTTGCCATAGAAACGTTACTCGAGTGGGAAGTAGACGGAATGCAAACCATAGCATTTCATAGCAACTCAATTTCAGTGTTAATTCGTCAATGTGAGGGAGCGAGGGATGCAGTAAAGATGGAATAGTGCATCGGAAAAGATATAATCGACTTCCAAAAGAAAAACCTTTCATTTCCAAAGAAACGTTACTCGACTGGGAAGGAGAATGCGTGGAACCCATAGTATTTCACAGCGACGCAATTTCTGTGTTAATTCGTCAAAGTGAGGGAGCGAGGGATGCAGTAAAGAAGGAATAGAGCTTCGAAAAAGATATACTAGACTCCCAAAAGAAAAACCCTTCATATCCATAGATACGTTCCTCGACTGGGAAGGAGAATGCGTGGAACACGTAGTATTACATAGCGACTCAATTTCAGTGTTAATTCGACAAATAGAGGGAGCGAGAGATGCAGTAAAGAAGTAATAGTGCATCGGAAAAAAATATTCTCGACTCCCAAAGGAAATTCCTTTCATTTCCATAAATCGTTACTCGACTGGGATGGAGAATGCGTGGAATCCATGGTATTTCGTAGCGTGGCAATTTCTGTGTTAATTCGTCAAAGTGAGGGAGCGAGGGATACACTAAAGAAGGAATAGCGCATCGGAAAGGTGATACTCGCCTCCCAAAGGAAAATCCTGTCGTTGCCGTAGAAACGATACTCGATTTAGAAGGAGAAGTCATAGAACACATAGTATCTCATAGCGACGCAATTTCTGTGTTAATTTGTCAAAGTGATTAAACGAGAGACGCAGTAAAGAAGGAATACTGCATCAGAAATGAGATACTCGTCTCCCTAAAGAAAATCCTTTCGTTTCCACAGAAACGTTTCTCGATTTTGTTGGAGAAGTCATAGAAACTATAGTATTTCATAGCGAGGCAATTTCACTGTTAATTTGTCAATGTGAGAGAGCTAGGGATGCAGTAAAGAAGGAATAGTGCATCAGAAAAGAGATACTCGCCTCCTAGAAGAAAATCCTCTCGTTTCCATAGAAACATTACTCGATTTAGAAAGAGAAGTCATAGAACCCATAGTATTTCATAGAGACGCAATTTCTGTGATAATTCGTCAATGTTAGGGAACGAGGGATGCAGTATATAAGGAATAGTGCATCAGAAAGGAGATACTCGCCTCCCAAAAGAACATCCAGTCGTTCCCATAGAAACGTTACTCAATTTCGAAGGAGTTGTCAGAGAACCAATACTATTTCACAGCGACGATATTTCTGTGTTAATTCTTCAAAGTTAGGGAGGGAGGGATGCAGTAAAGAAGGATTACTGCATCCGAAATGAGATACTCGCCTCCCACAAGAAAATCCTGTCATTTCCATAGAAACTTATTCGATTGAGAAGGAGAAGTCATAGAACCCATAGTATTTCATAGCGACGCAATTTCTGCGTTAATTCGTCAATGTGAGGGAGCGAGGCATGCAGTAAATTAGAAATAGTGCATCAGAAAAGAGATACTCGCCTCCCAAAAGAAAATCCAGTCATTTCCATAGAAACGTTACTCGATTTAGATAGAGAAGTAATAGAACCCTATAGTATTTCGTATCGACGCAATTTCAGTGTTAATTCGTCAATGTGAGGGAGCGAGGGATGCAGTAAAGAAGTAATAGTGCATAGGAAAGGAGATACTCGCCTCCCATAAGAAAATCCTGTCGTTTCAATAGAAACGTTACTCGATTTAGAAGGATTTGTCATAGAACCCATAGTATTTCATAGCGACGCAATTTCTGTGTTAATTCGTCAAAGTGAGGGAGCGAGGGATGCAGTAAAGATGGAATAGTGCATCGGATAAGATATAATCGACTTCCAAAGAAAAACCGTTCATTTCCATAGAAACGTTACTGGACTGGGAAGGAGAATGCGTGGAACCCATAGTATTTCACAGCGACGCAATTTCTGTGTTAATTCGTCAAAGTGAGGGTGCGAGGGATGCAGTAAAGAAGGAATAGAGCTTCGGAAAAGATATACTCGACTCCCAAAAGAAAAACCCTTCATTTCCATAGATACGTTCCTCGACTGGGAAGGAGAATACGTGGAACACGTAGTATTACATAGCGACTCAATTTGAGTGTCAATTCGACAAATAGAGGGAGCGAGAGATGCAGTAAAGAAGTAATAGTGCATCGGAAAAAAATATTCTCGACTCCCAAAAGAAATTCCTTTCATTTCCATAGAAACGTTACTCGACTGGGAAGGAGAATGCGTGGAACCCATTGTATTTCACAGCGACGCAATTTCTGTGTTAATTCGTGAAAGCGAGGAAGCGAGAAATGCAGTAAAGAAGGAATAGTGCATCAGAAAGCAAATACTCGCCTCCCAAAAGAACATCCTGTCGTTCCCATAGAAACGTTACTCAATTTCGAAGGAGTTGTCAGAGAACCAATACTATTTCATAGCGACGCTATTTCTGTGTTAAAACTTCCAAGTTAGGGAGGGAGGGATACAGTAAAGAACGATTACTGCATCCGAAATGAGATACTCGCCTCCCACATGAAAATCCTGTCGTTTCCATAGAAACTTACTCGATTGAGAAGGCGAAATCATAGAGTCCATAGTATTTCATAGTGACGCAATTTCTGCGTTAATTCGTCAGTGTAAGGGAGCGAGGCATGGAGTAAATAAGGAATAGTGCATCAGAGAAGAGATACTCGACTCCCAAAAGAAAATCCTCTCATCTCCATAGAAACATTACTCGATTTAGAAAGAGAAGTCATAGAACCCATAGTATTTCATAGCGACGCAATATCTGTGTTAATTAGTCAAAGTGAGGGAGCGAGGGATGCAGTAAAGAAGGAACAGTGCATCAGAAAAGAGATACTCGCCTCCCAAAGAAAAACCTGTCGTTGCCAGAGTAACGTTACTCGAGTGGGAAGGAGAGTGCATGAAACACATAGCATTTCATAGCGTTTCAATTTCTGTGTTAATTCGTCAGTGTGAGAGAGCGAGAGATGCAGTAAAGAGGGAATACTGCATCGGAAAAGATATACCTGCCTCCCTAAAGAAAATCCTGTCGTTTCCATAGAAACTTACTCGATTGAAAAGGAGAAGTCATACAACCCATAGTATTTCATAGCGACGCAATTTCTGCGTTAATTCGTCAATGTGAGGGAGCGAGGGATGCAGTAAATAAGGAATAGTGCATCAGAAAAAAGATACTCGCCTCCTAAAAGAAAATCCTGTCGTCTCCATAGAGATGTTACTCGATTTAGAAGGAGAAGTCATAGAACCCATAGTATTTCATAGCGACGCAATTTCTGTGTTAATTCGTCAATGTGAGGGAGCGAGTGATGCAGTACAGAGGGAATAGTGCATCGGAAAGGAGATACTCCCCTCCCATAAGAAAATCTGTCTTTTCCATAGAAAAGTTACTCCATTTAGAACTGGAAGTCATAGAACCCATAGTATTCCATAGCGACGCCATTTCTGTGTTAATTTGTCAATGTGAGAGAGCGAGGGATGCAGTAAAGAAAGAATAGAGCATCAGAAAAGACATACTCGCCTCCCAAAAGAAAATCCCGTCGTTTCCAGAGTAACGTTAACCGATTAAGAAGGAGAAGTCATAGGACACATAGCATTTCATAGCGACGCAATTTCTGTGTTAATTCGTCAATGTGAGGTAGCGAGGGATGCAGTAAAGAAGGAATAGTGCATCAGAAAAGAGATACTCGCCTCCCAAAAGAAAATCCTGTCGTTTCCATAGAAACGTTACTCGATTTAGAAGGAGAAGGCATGGAACCCATAGTATTTCATAGCGACTCAATTTCAGTGTTAATTCGTCAAAGTAAGGGAGCGAGGGATGCAGTAGAGAAAGAATAGTGCATCAGAAAAGAGATAATCGCCTCCCAAAAGAAAATCCTGTCGTTGCAATACAAAAGTTACTCGAATTAGAAGGAGAAGTCATGGAACCCATAGTATTTCATAGCGACTCAATTTCAGTATTAATTCGTCAAAGTAAGGGAGCGAGGGATGCAGTAGAGAAAGAATAGTGCATCAGAAAAGAGATAATCGCCTCCCAAAAGAAAATCCTGTCGTTGCAATACAAACGTTACTCGAATTAGAAGGAGAAGTCATAGAACCCATAGTATTTCACAGCTACGCAATGTCTCTGTTAATTCGTCAATGTGAGAGGGCGAGGGATGCAGTAAATAAGGAATAGTGCATCAGAAAAGAGATACTCGCGTCTCGAAAGAGGATCCTGTCGTTTCCATAGAAACGTTACTCGATTTAGAAGGAGAAGTTACGGAACCCATAGTATTTCATAGCGATAAAATTTCAGTGTGAATTCGTCAGTGTAAGGGAGCTAGGGATCCAGTAATGAAGGAATGGTGCATCGGAAAAGATATACTCGACTCCCATAGGAAAATCCTTTCATTTCCATAGAAACATTACTCGACTGGGAAGGCGAATGCGTGGAACCCATAGTATTTCGTAGCGACGCAATTTCTGTGTTAATTCGTCAAACTGAGTAAGCGAGGGATGCAGTAAAGAAGGAATAGTGCATCGGAAACGAGAAACTCGTATCCCAAAAGAAAATCCTGTCGTTTCCTTAGAAACGTTACTCGATTTAGAAGGAGAAGGCATAGAACACATAGTATTTAATAGTGACTCAATTTCAGTGTTAATTCGTCAAAGTTAGGGAGCGAGGGATGCAGTAAAGAAGGAATAGTGCATCGCAAAGGAGATACTCGCCTCCCAAACGAAAATCCTCTCGTTTCCATAGAAACGTTACTCGGTTTAGAAGGATAAGTCATAGAACTCATAGTAGTCCATGGCGACGCCATTTCTGTGTTAATTCGTCATTGTGAGACAGAAAGGGTTGCAGTAAAGAACGAGTAGTGCATGGGAAAGGAGATACTGGCCTCCCAAAAGTAAATCCTGACGTTTCCATAGATACGTTACTCGATTTTGAAGGAGAAGTCATAGAAATCATGGTATTTCATAACGACGCAATTTCTGTGTTAATTCGTCAATGTGAGAGAGCGAGGGATGGAGTAAGGGAGGAATAGTGCATCTGAAAGGAGATACTCGCCTCCCAAAACAAAATCGTGCCGTTTCCATAGAAACGTTACTCGATTTAGAACTAGAATTCATAGAACCCATAATATTTCATAGCGACGATAATTCTGTGTTAATTCGTCAATGTGAGGGTGCAATGGATGCAGTGAAGAAGGAATAGTGCGCCGGAAAGGAGATACTCGCGTCCCAAAAGAAAATCCAGTCCGTTCCATAGAAACGTTACTCGATTTAGGAGGAGAAGTCATAGAACCCATAGTATTTCATAGCGACGCAATTTCTGTGTCAATTCGTCAAACCGAGGGAGCGAGGGATGCAGTAATGAAGGAATAGTTCATCACAAAGGGATACTCGCCTCCCAAAAAAAAATCTACTCGTTTCCATTGAAACGATACTCGATTTAGAAGGAGAAGTCATAGAACCCGTAGGATTTCGTAGCGACGCAATATCTGTTTTAATTCGTCAAAGTGGGGGAACGAGAGATGCAGTAAAGAAGGAATAGTGCATCAGAAAGGAGATACTCGCCTCCCAAAAGAAAATCTTGTCGTTACCATAGAAACTTACTCGATTGAGAAGGAGAAGTCATAGCACCAATAGTATTTCATAGCGACGCAATATCTGTGTTAATTCGTCAATGTGAGAGGGCGAGGGATGCAGTAAATAAGGAATAGTTCATCAGAAAAGAGATACTCGCGTCTCGAAAGAGGATCCTGTCGTTTCCATAGAAACGTTACTCGATTTAGAAGGAGAAGTCACGGAATCCATAGTATTTCATAGCGACTCAATTTCAGTGTTAATTCGTCAAAGTGAGGGAGCGAGGGATGCAGTAGAGAAAGAATAGTGCATCAGAAAAGAGATAATCGCCTCCCAAAAGAAAATCCTGTCGTTGCAAAACAAACGTTACTCGTTTTAGAAGGAGAAAACATAGAACACATAGTATTTCATAGCGACGCAATTTCTGTGTTAATTCGTCAATGTGAGGGAGCGAGTGATGCAGTACAGAGGGAACAGTGCATCGGAAAGGAGATACTCGCCTCTCAAAAGAAAATCCTGTCTTTTCCATAGAAACGTTACTCCATTTAGAACTGGAAGTCACGGAACCCATAGCATTTCATAGCGACTCAATTTCAGTGTTAATTCGTCAAAGTGATGGAGCGAGGGATGCAGTAGAGAAAGAATAGTGCATCAGAAAAGAGATAATCGCCTCCCAAAAGAAAATCCTGTCGTTGCAATACAAACGTTACTCGAATTAGAAGGAGAAATCATAGAACCCATAGTGTTTCACATCTACGCAGTTTCTCTGTTAATTCCTCAAAGTGAGGGAGCCATGGATGCAGCAAAGAAGGAATAGTGCATCGGGAAGGGGATACTCGTCTCCCAAATGAAAATCTTGTCTTTTCCATATAAACGTTACTCGATTTAAAAGGAGAAGTCGTAGAAACCATAGTATTTCATAGCGTCGCAATTTCTGTGTTAATTCGTAAATGTGAGAGAGCGAGGGATGGAGGTAAAAAGGAATAGTGCACCGGAAAGGAGATACTCGTCTCCCAGAAGAAAGTCCTGTCGTTTCCATAGAAACGTTACTCGATGTAGAAGGAGAAGTCATAGAACCCATAGTATTTCATAGCGACTCAGTTTCAGTGTTAATTCGTCAAAGTGAGAGAGCGAGGGATGTAGTAATGAAGGAATAGTGCATCAGAGAAGAGATACTCGCCTCCCAAAATAAATCCTGTCGTTTCCATAGAAACGTTTCTCGACTTAGAAACACAAGTCATAGAACCCATACTATTACATAGCGACGCTATTTCTGTGTTAATTCGTCAAAGTGAGGGAGGGAGGTTGGCAGTAAAGAAGGATTACTGTATCCGAAAAGAGATTATCGCCTCACAAAAGAAAATCCTGTCGTTTCCACAGAAAAGTTACTCGATTAAGAAGGAGAACTCTTAGGACCCATAGTATTTCATAGCTACGCAATTTCTGTGTTAATTCGTCATTGTGAGGGAGCAAGGGATGCAGTAAAGATGGAATAGTGCATCGGAAAAGATATACTCGACTCCCAAAAGAAAATCCTTTCATTTCCATAGAAACGTAACTCGACTGGGAAGGAGAATGCGTGGAACCCATAGCATTACGTAGCCACGTAATTTCTGTGTTAATTCGTCAATGTGAGGGGGCGAGGGATGCAGTAAATACGGAATGCTGCATTAGAAATGAGATACCCGCCTCCCAAAAGAAAATTCTGTCGTTGCCATAGAAACGTTACTCGATTTTGAAGGAGAAGTCATAAAACGCATAGTATATCATAGCGACTCAATTTATGTGTTAATTCGTCAAAGTGAGGGAGCGAGGGATGCAGTAAAGAAGGAATAGTGCGTCAGAAAGGAGATAGTCACCTCCGAAAAAAAATCCTTTCGTTTCCATAGAAGCGTTACTCGATTTAGAAGGAGAAGTCATGGAACCAATACTATTTCATAGCGAAGGTATATCTGTGTATATTCGTCAAAGTGAGGGAGGGAGGGATGCAGTAAAGAAAGAATGCTACATCAGAAGAGAGATACTCGCCTGCCAAAAGAAAATCCTGTCTTTTCCATAGAAACGTTACTCGGTTAAGAAGGAGAAGTCATAGAACACGTAGTGTTTCACTGCGACGCAATATCAGTGTTAATTCGTCAATGTGAGGTAGCGAGGGATGCAGTAAAGAAGGAATAGTGCATCAGAAAAGAGATGCTCGCCTCCCAAAAAAAAATCCTGTCGTTGCCATAGAAACGTTACTCGGGTGGGAAGGAGAATGCATGCAATCCATAGCATTTCATCGCGACTCAATTTCAGTGCTAATTTGTCATTCTGAGGGAGCGAGGGATGCAGTAAAGATGAAATAGTGCATCGGAAAGATATACTCGACTCCCAAAAGAAAATCCTTCCATTTCCATAGAAACGTTACTGGACTGGAAAGGAGAATGCGTGGAACCCATACTATTCCACAGCGACTCTATTTCTGTGTTAATTCGTCAGAGTGAGGGAGCGAGGGATGCAGTAATGAAGGAATAGTGCAACAAAAAGGAGTTACTCGCCACCCAAAAGAAAATCCCTTCGATTCCATAGAAACATAACTCGATTTAGAAGGAGAAGTCATAGAAACCATAGTATTTCTTAGCGACACAATTTCAGTGTTAATACGCCAATGTGAGAGAACGAGAAATATAGCATACAAGGAATAGTGAATCGGAAAAGATATACTCCACTCCCAAAAGAAAATCCATTCATTTACATTGAAACTTTACTCGAGTGGGAAGGAGAATGCGTGGAACCCATAATATTTCGTAGTGACGCAATTTCTGTGTTAATTCGTCAAAGTGAGGGAGCGAGTGATGCAGTAACGAAGGAATAGTGCATCGAAAAGAAGATACTCGCCTCCCACACGAAAATCTTGTCGTGTCCCTGGAAACGTTACTCGATTTAGAAGGAGAAGCCATAGAGACCATGGTATTACGTAGCGTCGCAATTTCTGCTTTAACTCGTCGATGTGAGAGAGCGAGGGGTGCAGTAGAGAAGGAATAGGGCATCTGAAAAAAGATACTCGCCTCCCAAAAGAAAATACTGTCTTTTCCATAGAAACGTTTCTCGATTTAGAAGGAGATGTCATAGAACACATGGTATTTCGTAGCGACGCAATTTCTGTGTTAATTCGTCAGTGTGAGGGGGCTATGGATTCAGTAAAGAAGGAACAGTGCATCGGAATGGAGATACTCGCCTCTCAAAAGATAATCCTGTCTTTTCCATAGAGACGATACTCGATTTAGTACTGGAAGTCATAGAACCCATAGTATTCCATAGCGACGCCATTTTGGGGTTAATTCGTAAATGTGAGGGAGCGAGGGATGCAGTAAAGAAGGAATAGTGCATCGAAAAAGGATATACTCGCCTCCCAAAAGAAAATCCTGTCGTTTCAACAGAAACGTCACTCGATTTAGAGGGAGAAGTCGTAGAACCCATAGTATTTCATAGCTACGCAAATTCTGTGTTAATTCGTCAATGTGAGGGAGCGAGGGATGCAGTAAAGAATGAATAGTGCACCGGAAAGGGGATACTCGCCACCCAAATGAAAATCCAGTCGGTTCTATAGAAACATTAGTCGATTTAGAAGGAGAAGTCATAGAACACATAGTATTTCATAGCGACGCAATTCTGTGTTAATTCGTCAATGTGAGGGAGCGAGTGATGCAGTAAAGATGGAATAGTGCAACAGAAAAGAGATACTCGCCTCCCAAAAGAAAATCCTGTCGTTTCCATAGAAACGTTACTCGATTAAGAAGGAGAAGTCATAGAACACATAGCATTTCAAAGCGAGTCAATTTCAGTGATAATTCGTCAATGTGAGAGAGCGAGGGATGCAGTAAAGATGGAATAGTGCATCCGAAAAGATATACTCTTATCCCATAAGAAAATCCTTTCATTTCCATAGAAACGTTACTCGACTGGGAAGGAGAATGCGTGAAACCCATAGTACTTCACAGCGACGCAATTTTTGTGTTAATTCGTCAAAGTGAGGTTGCGAGCGATGGAGTAAAGAAGGAATAATGCATCAGAAAAGAGATACTCGCTTACCAAAAAAAATCCTCTCGATTCCATAGAAACGTTACTCGATTTAGAAGGAGAAGTCATAGAAACCATAGCATTTCATAGCGACTCAATTTCAGTGTTAATTCGTCAATGTGAGAGAGCGAGGGATATAGTAAAGAAGGAATAGTGCATCGGAAAAGATATACTCCACTCCCAAAAGAAAATCCTTTCATTTCCATAGAAACGTTACTCGACTGGGAAAAAGAATGCGTGGAACCCATAATATTTCGTAGCGTCGCAATTTCTGTGTTAATTCTTCAATGTGAGAGAGCGAGGGATGCAGTAAAGATGGAATAGTGCATCAGAAAAGAGATAATCGCCTCCCAAAAGAAAATACTGTCGTTTCCATAGAAACGTTACTCGATTTAGAAGGAGATGTCATAGAACCAATAGTATTTCATAGCGCCACCTCTTCCGTGTTAATTCGTCAGTGTGAGGGCCGAGGGATGCAGTAAAGATGGAATAGTGCATCGGAAAGGGGATACTCGCCTCCCAAAAGAAAATCCTGTCGTTTCCGAAGAAACGTTCCTCGATTTAGAAGGAGTAGTTATAGAACACATAGTATTTCATAGCGACTCAATTTCAGTGTTAATTCGTCAATGTGAGGGAGCGTGGGATGCAGTAAAGAAGGAATAGTGCATCGGAAAGGAGATACTCGTTACCCAAAAGAAAATCCTGTCGTTTCCACAGAAACGTAACTCGATATAGCAGGAGAAGTAGTAGAACTCATAGTATTTCATTGCGACGCAATTTCTGTGTTACTTAGTCAATGTGAGGGAGCGAGGGATGCAGTAAAGATGGTATAGTGATTCGGGACGGAGATACTCTCCTCCCAAAAGAAAATCCTGTCGTTCCCATAGAAACGTAACTCGATTTAGAAGGAGAAGTCATAGAACCCATAGTGTTTCATAGTGATTCAGTTTCAGTGTTAGTTCGTCAAAGTGAGAGAGCGAGGGATACAGAAAATAAGGAATAGTGCATCGGAAAAGATATACTGGTTTCCCAAAATAAAATCGTTTCATTTCCATAGAAACGTTACTCGACGGGGAAGGAGAATGCGTGGAACAAATAGTTTTTTGTAGCGACGTAATTTCTGTGTTAATTGGTCAAAGTGAGGGGGCGAAGGATGCAGTAAAGACGGATTAGTGCATCAGAAAAGAGATACTCGCCTCCCAAAAGAATATCTTGTCGTTTCCATAGAAACTTACTCGATTGAGAAGAAGATGTCTTAGAACCCATAGTATTTCATAGCGACGCAATTTCTGTGTTAATTCGTCAATGTGAGGGAGCGAGGGATGCAGTAAATAAGGAGTAGTGCATCAGAAAATAGAAATTCGCGTCTCAAAAGAAAATCCTGTCGTTTCCATAGAAACGTTACTCGATTTAGTAGGAGAAGTCACGGAACACATAGTATTTCATAGCGACTCAATTTCAGTGTTAATTCGTCAAAGTGAGGGAGCGAGGGATGCAGTAGAGAAAGAATAGTGCATCAGAAAAGAGGTAATCGCCTCCCAAAAGAAAATCCTGTCGTTGCAATACAAACGTTACTCAATTTAGAAGGAGAAGTCATAGAACCCGTTGTATTTCATGTTGTTGTTGTTGCTGTGGTCTTCAGTCCTGAGACTGGTTTGAAGCAGCTCTCCATGCTACTCTATCCTGTGCAAGCTTTTTCATCTCCCAGTACCTACTGCAACCTACATCCTTCTGAATCTGCTTAGTGTATTCATCTCTTGGTCTCCCTAGACGATTTTTACCCTCCACGCTGCCCTCCAATACTAAATTGGTGATCCCTTGATGCCTCAGAACATGTCCTACCAACCGATCCCTTCCTCTGGTCAAGTTGTGCCACAAACTTCTCTTCTCCCCAATCCTATTCAATACTTCCTCATTAGTTAGGTGTTCTACCCATCTAATCTTCAGCATTCTTCTGCAGCACCACATTTCGAATGCTTCTATTCTCTTCTTGTCCAAACTATTTATCGTCCATGTTTCACTTTCATACATGGCTACACTCCATACGAATACTTTCAGAAATGACTTCCTGACACTTAAATCAATACAGGATGTTAACAAATTTCTCTTCTTCAGAAACGCTTTCCTTGCCATTGCCAGCCTCCATTTTACATCCTCTCTACTTCGACCATCATCAGTTATTTCATAGTGACGCAATTTCTGTGTTAATTCGTCAATGTGCGGGAGCGAGTGATGCAGTACAGAGGGAATAGTGCTTCGGAAAGGAGATACTCGCCTCTCAAAAGAAAATCCTGTCTTTTCCATAGAAACGTTACTCCATTTAGAACTGGAAGTCATAGAACCCATAGTATTCCATAGCGACGCCATTTCTGTGTTAATTCGTCATTGTGAGAGAGCGAGGGATGCAGTAAAGAAAGAATAGAGCATCAGAAAAGAGATACTCGCCTCCCAAAAGAAAATCCTGTCGTTTCCATAGAAACGTTACCCGATTAAGTAGGAGAAGTCATAGGACACATAGCATTTCATAGCGACGCAATTTCTGTGTTAATTCGTCAATGTGGAGAAGCGAGGGATGCAGTAAAGAAGGAATAGTGCAACAGAAAGGAGATACTCGCCTCCCAAAGATAATCCTGTCGTTTCCATAGAAACGTTACTCGATTTAGAAGGAGACGTCATGGAACCCATAGTATTTCATAGCGACTCAATTTCAGTGTTAATTCGTCAAAGTGAGGGAGCGAGAGATGCAGTAGAGAAAGAATAGTGCATCAGAGAAGAGATAATCGCCTCCCAAAAGAAAATCCTGTCGTTGCATTACAAACGTTACTCGAATTAGAAGGAGAAGTCATAGAACCCATAGTATTTCACAGCTACGCAATGTCTCTGTTAATTCGTCAATGTGAGGGAGCGAGGGATGCAGCAAAGAAGGAATAGTGCATCGGGACGGGGATACTCGCCTCCCAAAAGAAAATCTTGTCTTTTCCATATAAACGTTACTTGATTTACAAGGAGAAGTTATTGAAACCATAGTATTTCATAGCGTCGCAATTTCAGTGTTAATTCGTCAATGTGAGGGAGCGAGGGAAGCAGTGAAGGAGGAATAGGGCATCTGAAAAGAGATACTCGCCTCCCAAAAGAAAATACTGTCGTTTCCATAGAAACGTTACACGACATAGAAAGAGATGTCATAGAACCCATAGTTTTTCATAGTAACGCAAATTCTGTGTTCATTCGTCAGTGTGAGGGGGCTATGGTTGCAGTAAGGAAGGAATAGTGCATCGCAAAGAAGATACTCGCCTCCCAAACGAAAATCCTCCGTTTCCATAGAAACGTTACTCGGTTTAGAAGGATAAGTCATAGATCTCATAGTAGTCCATAGCGACGCAATTTCTGTGTTAATTCGTCAAACTGAGGGAGCGAGGGATGCAGTAATGAAGGAATAGTCCATCAGAAAGGAGATAATCGCCTCCCAAAAGAAAATCATCTCGATGCCATAGAAACGATACTCGATTTAGAAGGCGAAGTCATAGAACCCGTAGGATTTCGTAGCGACGCAATATCTGCTTTAATTCGTCAAAGTGGGGGAACAAGAGTTGCAGTAAAGAAGGAATAGTGCATCAGAAAGGAGATACTCGCGTCCCAAAAGAGGATCCTGTCGTTTCCATAGAAGCGTTACTCGATTTAGAAGGAGAAGTCACGGAACCCATAGTATTTTATAGCGACTCAATTTCAGTGTTAATTCGTCAAAGTGAGGGAGCGAGGGATGCAGTAGAGAAAGAATAGTGCATCAGAAAAGAGATAATCGCCTCCCAAAAGAAAATCCTGTCGTTGCAATACAAACGTTATTTGATTTAGAAGGAGAAGTCATAGAACCCATAGTATTTCATAGCGACGCAATATCTGTGTTAATTCGTCAATGTGAGGGAGCGAGGGATGCAGTAAAGAATGAATAGTGCATCGGAAGGAGATGCTCGCCTCCAACAGGAAAATCTTGTTGTGTCCCTGGAAACGTTACTCGACTTAGAAGGAGAAGTCATAGAGACCATGGTATTACGTAGCGTCGCAATTTCTGCTTTAATTCGTCGATGTGAGAGAGCGAGGGGTGCAGTAGAGAAGGAATAGGGCATCTGAAAAGAAATACTCGCCTCCCAAAAGAAAATACTGTCTTTTCCATAGAAACGTTTCTCGATTTAGAAGGAGATGTCATAGAACACATCGTATTTCGTAGCGACGCAAATTCTGTGTTAATTCGTCAGTGTGAGGGGGCTATGGATGCGGTAAAGAAGGAATAGTGCATCAGAAAAGAGATACTTGCCTCCCAAAAGAAAATCCCGTCGTTTCAATAGAAACGTTACTCGATTAAGAAGGAGAAGTCATAGAACACATAGCATTTCATAGCGAGTCAATTTCAGTGATAATTCGTCAATGTGAGAGAGTGAGGGATGCAGTAAAGATGGAATAGTGCATCCGAAAAGATATACTCTTATCCCAATAGAGAATCCTTTCATTTCCATAGAAACGATACTCGACTGGGAAGGAAAATGCGTGGAACCCATAGTATTTCACAGCGACGCAATTTTTGTGTTAATTCGTCAAAGTGAGTTTGCGAGCGATGGAGTAAAGAAGGAATAATGCATCAGAAAAGAGATACTCGCTTACCAAAAAAAATCCTCTCGATTCCATAGAAACGTTACTCGATTTAGAAGGAGAAGTCATAGAGACCATAGCATTTCATAGCGACTCAATTTCAGTGTTAATTCGTCAATGTGAGAGAGCGAGGGATATAGTAAAGAAGGAATAGTGCATCGGAAAAGATATACTCCACTCCCAAAAGAAAATCCTTTCATTTCCATAGAAACGTTACTCGACTGGGAAGGAGAATGCGTGGAACCCATAATATTTCGTAGCGTCGCAATTTCTGTGTTAATTCTTCAATGTGAGAGAGCGAGGGATGCAGTAAAGATGGAATAGTGCATCAGAAAAGAGATAATCGAATCCCAAAAGAAAATCCTGTCGTTGCAATAGAAACTTTACTCGATTTAGAAGGAGAAGTCATATTACCCACAGTATTTCATAGCTACGCAATGTCTGTGTTACTTCGTCAATGTGGGGGAGCGAGGGATGCAGTAAAGAAGGAATAGGGCATCAGAAAGGTGATACTCGCCTCCCAAAAGAAAATCTTGACGTTTCCATAGAAACGTGACTCGATTTAGAAGAAGTCGTAGAAACCATAATATTTCATAGCGTCGCAATTTCTGTGTTAATTCGTCAATGTGACGGAGCGAGGGGTGCAGTAAAGAAGGAATAGGGCATCTGAAAAGAGATACTCGCCTCCCAAAAGAAAATACTGTCGTTTCCATAGAAACGTTACTCGATTTAGAAGGAGATGTCATAGAAACAATAGTATTTCATAGCGCCACCTATTCCGTGTTAATTCGTCAGTGTGAAGGCCGAGGGATGCAGTAAAGATGGAATAGTGCATCGGAAAGGGGATACTCGCCTCCCAAAAGAAAATACTGTCAATTCCATAGATATGTTACTCGATTTTGAAGGAGAAGTCATAGAACTCATAGTACTTCATAGAGACGCAATTTCTGTGTTAATTCGTCAAACTGAGGGAGCGAGGAATGCAGTAATGAAGGAATAGTCCATCAGAAAGGAGATACGCGCCTCCCAAAAGAAAATCCTGTCGTTGCTATAGAAACGATACTCGATGCAGAAGGAGAAGACATTGAACCCGTAGGATTTCATAGTGACGCAATATCTGTGTTAATTCGTCAAAGTGGGGGAACGAGAGATGCAGTAAAGAAGGAATAGTGCATCAGAAAGGAGATACTCGCGTCCCAAAGAAAATCCTGTCGTTTCCATAGAAACGCTACTCGATTTAGAAGGAGAAGTCATAGAACCCATAGTATATCATAGCGACCCAACTTCTCTGTTAATTCGTGAAGTTGAGGGAGTGAGGGATGCAGGAAAGAAGGAGTAGTGCATCGGAAAGGAGATAGTCGTATCCCAAACGAAAATCCTGTCCTATCCATAGAAAATGTATTCGGTTTAGAAGGATTAGTCATTGAACACATAGTATTCCATAGCGACGCAATGTCTGTGTTAATTCGTCAATGTGAGGGAGCGAGGGATGCAGTAAAGAAGGAATAGTACATCGGAAAAGGAGATACTCGCCTCCCAAAGGAAAATCCTGTGGGTTTCATGGAAGGAGAAGTCATAGAACCCATAGTATTTCATAGCGACTCAATTTCAGTGTTAATTCGTCAAAGTGAGGGAGCGTGGGATCCAGTAAAGAAGGAATAGTACATCGGAAAAGATATATTCGACTCCCAAAAGAAAATCCTTTCATTTCCGTAGAAACGTTACTCGACTGGGAAGGTAAATGCGTGGAACCCATAGTATTCCATAGCGACGCTATTTCTGTGTTAATTCGTCAATGTGAGGGTGCGAGGGATGCGGTAAAGAAAGAATATTGCATCGGAATTGTTATACTCGGCTCAGAGAAGAAAATCCTCTCGTTTCCATAGAAACGTTACTCGCTTTAGAAGGAGAAGTCATAGAACCCATAGTGTTTCATAGCGACCCAACTTCACTGTTAATTCGTCAATGTGAGGGAGTGAGGGATGCAGTAAAGAAGGAATAGGGCATCGGGAAGGAGATACTTACCTCCCAAAGAAAATCCTGTCGTTTCCATGGAAACGTTACTCGATTTAGAATGAGAAGTCATAGAACGTATAGTAATTCATAGCGATGCAATTTATTTGCTAATTCGTCAATGTGAGGTGCGAGAGATGCCGTAAAGGAGGAATAGTGCATCGGAAAGGAGATAGTCGTATCCCAAACGAAAACCCTGTCGTTTCGATAGAAACGTAACTCGATTTAGAAGGAGAATTCATAGAACCCATAGCATATCATAGCGATGCAATTTCTGTGTTAATTCGTCAAAGTGAGGGAGCGTGGGATCCAGTAAAGAAGGAATAGTACATCGGAAAAGATATACTCGACTCCCAAAAGAAAATCCTTTCATTTCCGTAGAAACGTTACTCGACTGGGAAGGTGAATGCGTGTAACCCGTAGTATTACTTAGCGACGCAATTTCAGTGTTAATTCGTCAATGTGAGTGAGCGAGGGAAGCGGTAAAGAAGGAAAGGTGCATCGGAAACGTAATACTCGCTTCAGAAAAGAAATACCTGTCGTTTCCATAGAAACGTTACTCGATTTAGAAGGAGAAGTCATAGAACCCATAGTAATCCATAGCGACGCAATTTCTGTGATAATTCGTCATTGTGAGGGAGCGAGGGATGCAGCAAAGGACGAGTAGTGCATCGGAAAGGAGATACTCGCCTCCCAAAAGAAAATCCTATCGTTTCCAATGGAAACGTTACTCGATTTGGAAGGCGAAGTTATAGAACTCATAGTATTTCATAGCGACGCAATTTCTGTGTTAATTCGTAAATGTGAGAGAGCGAGGGATGGAGTAAAAAAGGAATAGTGCACCGGAAAGGAGATACTCGTCTCCCAGAAGAAAATCCTGTGGTTTAATAGAAACGTTATTCGATTTAGAAGGTGATTTCATAGAACCCATAGTATTTCATAGCGACGCAATTTCTGTGTTAACTCGTCAAAGTGAGGGAGCGAGGATTGCAGTAAAGAAGGAATAGTGCATCGGAAAGGAGATACTCGCCTCCCAAAAGAAAATCCTGTCGTTGCCATAGAAACGATACTCGATTTAGAAGGAGGAGTTACAGAACCGATAGTATTTCATAGCGATGCAATTTCAGTGTTAATTGGTCAACGTGAGGGCGCGAGGGATGCAGTAAAGATGGAATAGTGCTTCGGAAAAGGTATACTCGAGTCCCAAATAAAAATTCTTTCATTTCCGTAGAATTGTCACTCGACTATGAAAGTGAATGCGTGGAATTCATTGTATTTCACAGCGACGCAATTTCTGTGTTAATTCGTCCAAGTGAGGGAGCGAGGGATGCAGTAAAGAAGTAATAGTGCATCGGAAAAAAAATATACTCGACTCAGAAAAGAAAATCCTTTAATTGCAATAGAAACGTTACTCGACTGGGAAGGAGAATGCGTGGAATCGATGGTATATCATAGCGAGGCAATGTCTGCGTTAATTCGTCAAAGTGAGATAGCGATTGATGCCGTAGAGAAGGAATAGTGCATCAGAAAGGAGATACTCGCCATCCAAAGAGAATCCTGTCGTTACCATAGAAACGTTACTCGAATTAGAAGGAGAAGTCATAGAACCCATAGTATTTCATAGCGACGCAAATTCATTGTTAATTCGACAATGTGAGGGAGCGAGGGATTCAGTAAGGAAGGAGTAGTGCATCGGAAACGAAATCCTCGCCTCCCAAAAAATTCCTGTCGCTTCCATAGAAACGTTACTCGTTTTAGAAGGAGAAGTCATAGAACCCATAGTATTTCATAGCGACGCAATTTCAGTGTTAATTCGTCAATGTCAGAGAGCGAGGGATGCAGTAAAGAAGGAATAGTGCATCGGAAAAGATACACTCCACTCCCAATAGAAAATCCTGTCATTTCCATAGAAACGTTATTCGACTGGGAAGGAGAATGTCTAAAACGCATAGTATTTCGTAGCGACGTAATTTCTGTGGTAATTCGTGAAAGTGAGGGAACGAGAGATGCAGTAAAGAAGGAAATATTGCATCAGAAACGAGATGCTCGCCTCCCAATAGAAAATCCTGTCGTTTCCATAGAAACGTTACTCGATTTAGAAGGAGAAGTCGTAGAAAACATAGTATTTCATAGCGACGCAATTTCAGTGTCATTTCCTCAATGTGAGTGAGTGAGGGATGCAGTAAAGAACGAATAGTGCACCGGAAAGGATATACTCGCCTCCCAA